>NW_026294413.1:4855292-5380292 GCF_007827085.1 Peromyscus californicus insignis | reverse complement strand
AGACTAAGAAAGTAGTTGGTGATGATCTCTGTAGAGGCTATTGTTTGAGGGTGATGAAATGAGAGGTGGTGGTTTTGATGGTGATGGTGGTGGTGGTGGTGGATCTAGACATAGTGACTTGGGTCATTGTGATGGAACTAGAGATGGTTACTATGGTTGTGGTACTGGAGATGTTAAAGGTAGTTGTGGTAATGTCATGGAGATGAAGGGAATTGTTGTAGTGATGGTGGTGATAACGCAATAGCAATGATATCAGTGGTAGAGAGACATAAGAACAGCACAGAGTATCCCAAGAAGGATCTAGGAGATACGGCTTTTGAAACACTTTGCTGCAAATGCTCTAGCCCTTTCACAACAGACAGTAAATTCTCTTTCTATTGCTAACATACTCTGTTCTTTAAAATTAGCTAAGGAAACCCCTATCTTGATCAAATAGTACTATAGACATACAGAAGACACTTTAATGTTAATAACATTAAAATTTCAGTTGTTTGGTACACATTCCACACACCATGGAAATGGAAGTTGTGAAAGGAGACCAACCCTGTAATTTAATAGTAGTAGGTCTTCCCACGTTCACTTCCCACCCCACTGCTACACCTGCGAGAACAGGCTCTGTGCCATTGTTGGCAGATACATATTTTTATTCCACATTTTGAAATATGAATCTATTACAAAGGATCATGTTGGTGAGGCATTGGGGAAGAATAACTTAGGAATAGTAATTAGTTTGCAGACATTCCTTTTGAGGATGGCAATGCATTTTCTCTCAAAATCATTTCCTCCCGATCAGTTGGTTTATAATAAGAACAGTTTAGTTTGACTAAATTTGCACATTCTGAATGGACTGTCTTTATCTTCTTGACACATTATTTCCCAATTTCATTGTACTTCTTCTTCTGCTCATTCATTCCCACAAAAGATATCCTCTTCAAGATATGTCAGCCCATGACATCTATTCCTCATGTCTAGAATATGAAGCCTTTCTCACTTAAGCAAATAAAAACAAACTGAAGTCCTCAATTGCATCCCACTCACCCTCCGCTTTCAGCCTTACCTCCTCTGTCAATGTGTTTTGACAATGCTGAATGTTTTGCCCATTTCTAGTTCCTCATTTATTTAACCAATTGTAGTCTTGTTCTTGTCCTAACCATCCCACCAAAATTTCCCTCAATATTAGCGATGCTTTGATTTATCAAGTCCAAGGTCATTCATCAGACTTCTGATTGGCCATCTACATGAAATTTGCCCCTATTGATTATACTGTCCTGAAGGAACGATTCATCTGGCCATCCCTCGTTACTATCTGACTTTTATTCCAAGATGACTTTTTACACTCCTCCAGTATTGGAACTGCATTGTGTCTATATTTGTTGTGCCTTGGGAATTGGTTTCAAATGTTTGTTAATTTATTTATCTGACCATTTCCTTTGCCTCACTGTTGCCTAGCACATGAATGGTGCATGAATTTTCCTAATTTCTTTTGTTTCAAGTAATGAAAACTTTCTCAAGTGTAAGCAAAAGGAGAATTTATTGTTATGATTAAAAAATCACATCTTTGGGGCAAAAGGCAGTCAGCCTGCCAGGCCTTGGAGGACTGAGAATTGGAACAGACAGCTGCAGGAGCCAGGACAGTTTATTTAGGATGTACTCTGCCTTCAGGGGTCAAATAACTCCTAGCTTCTGTTTCTTTCTATATTCCACCCATATTTCCCCTATACAGACTAGTTTTCCTTCTTTGGTAATTTTTTTTTTAAGGTTGCCATGGGTCACTCAGAGAAGGAGGGGGTCGTGAGAGAGGGAGACACTCCTGGTTCCATTCCACTTAAATTTGCAGGCCTGATTGGAAAACCCTCCCCCTCTTCTGTTTTCTTAAGCAATCTAAACACTCAAAGACATTGATTAGAAAATGACTTTATCCAGAACCTGCTTCTATACCTCCCTTATTAACACAATGTTATATATTACCCCTACCCAAAGAGCTAACTTCATCTGACTTTTTTTCCTAATGGAGTCTGAGTTGATCATCTTCTTACTGTTTTGGTTCCAGAATTAGCAGTGGAGTTTGGAGATACTCAAACTCATGATACTCAGCCCTTGATATAATAAACAGCACCCCAGATCTCGAAGACTTATAACAGCATGTATTTATTCTTCTAGGCGATGATCCTATAGGAACTGATGCCTGAGCTTGGTTGGGTTTGGTGCAGTCAGGCATGGATTTGCTTCTAGTAGAGTCAGTGCTGAAGGTACAGAGATTGCTCAGGACTTGCTTCTCTAAGGAATTTGTCGAACATAGAGTCTTGAAGATGTAGGCTCAAATGGGGCAAATGTTACATCTACTTGTGTCATATTGTTTAAGGACAAGCCCAGAACAAGCCTAGCATTAGTGGGGTGGAGCTGCACACATCACCTCCACTCTGTTGTAGACTCACATGAGAATGAGCAACAACCATATCTACTACAGTCCTAAACCAATTACACGATTTCCATGCATTTTTAGCTTCCAAGGTCAAGTTCAAATCCTTAATCTAGGCAGCCTAGGAATGCAGCTGCCTCTGGTGGACCTCTCCAGCCTCGTTTCTTCCCAGTTTTCCCTCATAAGTGTACAGTGTATCCTTGGCTAAACTAAGTCTCTGTTTAAGATAGCATGTTGCTTCTTATCTTCCTTCTTTGATCCTTTTCTCATCATTTTATCCGACTTTGATCAATCTTATTTTGCTTTTACAAATGAAGCCCAGCAGAGACTTTCTCCTAGAATCCATCATGTTTTCCCCATCCTCACATGAAGGCTCCTCTCTGCCTCTGCGAACCCTGTGCTTCTACTAACATCACACGTGTTAATAAGCAGGTTCTAGTAGGCGCACACTCGAGTTGTGAATAGGAGATGAATATGAAGGGAAGAAGATGTAAGGGAGGAAGAGAAGAAAGAAAGATGGTAGCAAAGGACGGCGGTCCGTGATCTGTGAGATAGCACATCCTCTGCTTTATCCAATAAGCTTCAGTTTGGAATATCTTATACTTAACTAACACACCCCCATTCGCTCAGTTTGCAGCTGTTTTTCACTTACATAGATAGTTCAGATATTTAGCACGATGAGCACATTTTCAGACTACCCTTTCCTTTCAGCTGTGTCCTGTCCTACCTCTTTGTGAATACATCATGAATACTACCTTTCAAGTAGTGTCTGGTTGAACATAGGTGGGTTTAATTACACAAAGGACACTCTTTTCCTGTCATTTATGGCTCCATTATAGGCTCACTTTAGGTATCCACAGTAGAATGATAACAAGGAAATGTGGCATCCGATGTTATTAGTTCATTTTCTTCTTTAGAAAATAGAGGGTGATGTATATATCACCAGAGCTGAGTTCTTTCATATTCCAGACATATATGAAAAGGAGTTTATCTTTGTCTGAGTCCTTGTGACAACATACTCTGGAGCCTAGGTGATGGCATGACACATCACAGTAAATAATTCTTTAAAATGTAGACACTGGCTTCTTTTAAAATGCATGTGCTAAAAATAGGTACAGAGTTTGACACACACCTGATTGCCTCTGAGATGGAATCTGAAGTGTCTGGCATTGCAACCTTTTCTGGGAAAGGTTTCTCCTCGTCTAACCTCTGTCCCCAGCGGTAGGCAGCAGTTTGCTCTACAGAGGCTGTGAACAATTACTCAAAATGTATGCCCTGCTCCTGGCAGCAGCTTCCACTTTCTGGCTTTTGCAGATGATGGATGGCATTTTTTGTGAAATGTGATTCCTCTGGAATAGGGAGTTTGAATCCAGAAAAGGTTAGAGCTTGGTTCCCACAGGATGGCTGGTAGGAGTCAAGAGGTCATGGAGTGAAAGCTACAGGATTTCATTCAAAAAAAAAAAAAGTATGTATGATGTGACTCAGGAAGTCATTGGCTAAAATTCACTTTAAGGGAGAAACTGAAGCTTTCATCTTTTATTTTCCAGTGTGAATTTCTTTCCATTATGTGGTTGAATAGGAAGAACATGGCCATGTGCTATGAGCTTGTATCTTCCCATGGCCTCTGTGCGAACCATAAAAGGGTGTAGAATGTTGCAGAAGTGACTGTCAATATACAATGAACAGTGAAAATCAATGGGAGGAAAATGGCCCATTTTTGCTTCATTGATTTTTGGGGGGGCTGGTCAATGAATCACCTTCATTTTATGTACACCCTCCTTTTTGTTTTTCTGGTGGACACATCTTAATGTCAGTGCTTTGCATTAAGCACTGCACTGAGACTGACAGTTCCTTTAGTCAGTTGTGTGGAGTTGTTAGTGGTTAGTTGTTAATGGTGACAGTGTGTCCAGTTTAGAGAGGAGCTGTCTGAGACCTAGAACAAGGCCTGGGAGAAAAGACTTCGTTCCTAGACCCCCAGAGGGTCCTTTGGGAAGGATGGGAGAGAAAGATGGTATGAGCATGAGTAAATTAGCTTAGGGATTGTGTTCAAACAGTATTGGAAACATTAAAAAAGTATGACAACATACTCCACAGATGAAGCAGAGGTGCAAAATCATCCCAACAGCACTGGCAAATCTACATGAGTCAAAGGGTGTGTTCTTTGTAGTCTATAAAGTTCCTATGTTGATGTTTTTATGAGAATGAACCAAAAAACCCAACATTTAGCACATAGTAATACAAGTTTAATAATAATTGGTGAATAATTCGGAGCTATTTGCTATCTTTAATCATCAGACTAAGCGGAAGACTAACTTAGCTGCAATGAAGGGAAATTAGAAACCCAGGAAAGATTGCCACTCTGTAGTGGTTGCCCCAGGGAGGCTTGTTCAAATGGGAAATATGCTACAGAAAATTATTATCTTTCAGATTTATTTCAGTTGTTGCTTTTGAATGATGTCCTGGATGCTTTTCACATTTCTAACATTCAGATGAGAAACTAAGGCACACGCCTTTTAAAAAAATGCATGTGATCAAATAAAAGGCGACTACAATGCTCAGAGGAGAACTGAGAAGGCTGCTATGTCCACTGATTGATGGTTAAGCTTATTGCTTGATGGAAAAGTAGTTGAGAGTTCTAGGAATTTCTCCAGGAGGAAAAGGCGAAGTTCAGGTCTAAAGAACAACTCTGCCCTAGCATAATTGATGCTAATTGTTTTTGTTATTTCTAAATTGGCTTTCCAGTTCATTTTTCTTTTTTTTTTCTCTTTTGCATTTGAAAATTCCTGTTCCAATATCCAATTTAGAACCCTGAATGCTTTTGGATTCTTTCTTTGAGCTATTTATACTCTTCAGGCTTCTGCTGGTTTGGTTTGGGATCAGGCAGATGAGCAATGACTTACAAGCATGCCCATGGTCTAAGCAGTGCCTTGGAACAGGGAATCCTGTGCTGACGGAACTCTGGGCATGCTAATCAGCCATGGCAGGTGGCTGACAAGAGCTATTAAAAAGGCTCCACAGAAGTATGTGTTCCTTGAGGCTTTGTGCATTAATACAAGCAAAATAGCTTCGTTGCTTGGTAATAAAGATGCATGTGTCTTTAAGCCACTTCTACATATTTTGTTTTATTTCCCTGGAAACCTTTGCTCTCTCCTCAACCATCAGCAGTCTGTTAAGGTTGCTTCTGGAGAAACTGTTTGGACAAAATATAATCCTAAGAAAATGCCCATTTCCCAGCAACTGGCACATTACAAGGGAAAAGCCTTCCCAAATCTTTTTTTTTCCTTTGTTAGTGGTATTTACTATTTAATTAGAGACTGAACTCATCATTTATTCATCATAGGGGAAAAACCCCAACTGAAATACTTTCAACATTATCCTCTGGAAAGCAGGGTGGCTCAGCACCATAAACCAAGCAGATAGCTGTGGTCATATGCCAGAACAAATTGCAAGATGAAATGAAACTTATCATACCTCACTTAACCTCCCCTAAAAATCCTCACGTGAAGAAGTGTGGGGAAAGGCAAGAAGAGCCATGAAAACAGACAAACAAAATAAACAAAACCCCATTCGTAGTTCTCAGACTCTAGTTGTTTGGAGCATGTGCCCTCCTGGGGACTTTCGCAGATATCTTCCCAGATGGTAGATTTGTGCTTGAAGAGAACAGCCACCTGAGAATAACAGTGAGCTCCACTTTTGCTGAAAGGGGCAAACGTGCATCATCATAGCTCATGAAAGCTCTTAAATGCGAGGAGTAAATCAGAAGTTGATATCATAGGGAGAGTCACTCCTTATTTTTCCGGGGCCTCAAGACCTCTAGGACCATGGATAATTAGACTGATTTCTCTTGACAGTTGTTTGTGGTCCCTAGAGATAGTCATGGATGGGCTACTGAAGGATACTAGGAGCCTTGCCCGGAATAATTCCTTGAGACAGTTTAGTACCTGTGGGGACATTACAGCCTGTGAATGTTGCCAAGTGTTGCTCACTTGGATGGGATATGTTTGTGATATACTGGCTTGAATTATAGGAGAGATATGTTTGTGCTGTTAATGATAGAAAACTGATCCCTGAGGAAAAGCTGATATCAAACGTTGATGCAGTGGAGCTGAGGATGACAAA
Source organism: Peromyscus californicus insignis (assembly GCF_007827085.1). NCBI lineage: Eukaryota > Metazoa > Chordata > Mammalia > Rodentia > Cricetidae > Peromyscus > Peromyscus californicus. The sequence continues at coordinate 5,373,754 of NW_026294413.1, read as the reverse complement.
CATTGATTTGATAGTGTCCTTGGCTTCCTCTAAATAATTCAGAGCATTTCACACAGAGTGGGGATCAGAGCAAATTAGGTGGGATTTCATGCAAGTCAGAGGTGTTTAAATGTTGGGTGTGAGTTTCCGGAAAGGGTGGTCATTCTTCATTATCCTGTGTGTTTCTCTTTCCAAAAGTTGATGGGTTTTATCATAACTCCGCTCACGTAGCACTGCTTCCCCTTTTCCTTGTGAGGACACAGAGACAACAGCTCAGAAGGCCCCACTCATTCCCTCTCACACTGACTCGCACCCACAACAAGATAAGCATTTGCACTTCCTGGCCAGCATACGCTCTGCTCTGCTGCTGCCTCACTTCGTTCATTCAGAAGACAAGGTGCCAGTAAGGCTGGGAGGATGGGACAGTGAACGCAGTGGGGGATGTGAGGAGATGGTGCGTTGTGATCAACGGACATCTTTAAGCATGAGAACTGCATAAGGAGGTGGGAAGGATTTGGAAGGAGTTGGGGGAGGGGAAACATCATCAAAATATATTATATGAAAAAATTAAATAAAAGAGAGAAAAGAGTGACAACTGCAGTTAGCAGATGACGAACGTTAAAATTCGGGATTTCTTCATGTGATCTGTGGTTAGCTGACAACTGTGAGACTTGGTGGTTAAAGAGGAAAGTCCATGTGTGTCTTTGTAGGATAAGGTTCTCTCAGTTCAGGAACTGGTAACCATGCATGCCCTTATGTCTTTGCCTAAATCGAGGAGTGGCTAATTTCCATGATTAAAAAGCTCAGACATGTTAAAAATCAAGTACTATATTATCCATTTGTTGCATACTTCATTAAAGACAGGAAAAACAAAAAGCAAAAAAGACAAAAAGTTTCTGTTTGAGTACCAAGAAGGCCAAAGAATCAAAAAGGGAGACTAATTTTTCCTGTAAATAATTTTATCCTAATTAAGTATGGCCAGTAGTTTGTAACTAATTGATGTTTGCTTAGAGAGGAGGAAAGGTACCTAGCTCAGTGCCTGAGGCACAGAACAGTGGGTACTCAGTCGATGTGTGTTGAATGCATAACCTAGAATTAAGCCTTTGTATTTTAAAAGGGATAGATCGCTTGTTTTGACTTGTGTTTATTAACTGCCTGAATATGTAACAAGGGAAATGTGAAGAAAAGGGATTTCTGGATGCCAAGAGCAAGAAAGAGAAGAAAGGTATGCTGGAGTAGCTGGAAAGTGTATGTGTTTAGAGATATACAAAGATGAGGAGGGCGGAGGAAGCTGACAGGTGCTGAATAGTCGTCCATTAACCCCCACAGAGTTCCCAGACTCATCTCCATCCTAATTGTTTACTCAGTTTCTGTCTGAATGAAATACGACCTCGCTTCCAAGTAAGTGCACTTCCGTCACTACCATTGGGCTAGTTCTCATGTGACTGATAATAATAAGCATGGTGTTAGACTACATGGATACCATGCACTGTGTGTCTCTCGCTCTGAGCCTGTTTCACATTCATAACTCAGTGTTTACCACAACCCTGTAAAGGAGAGGTTTTGACATGGGATTTGATTAGCTTACTTTCCTATGGTCACACAATTTCCAGCTATTCATGCAGGTTGATTAGACTTGTGAGTCCTTTCTCTTTCCTCTTGTATTATACCTTTGGAATAACAAGAAAAGAAAGCCAGAGATAAAGCATGTGAGACTCACCATTTATCCATCCACCCACCCACTCATCCATCCATCTTTTCCCCATCCATCCCCCAGTCCCTCCCTCCTTCCCTCCTTCCCTCTATCCCTTCATCCACCCACTATTCATCCATCTATCCATCCATCCCCATCTATCAACTCACCCACCCACTAACCCTTTCACTTATTCGACAGCCATCAGAAGTCCACTGTATGTGAGGCCAGAATATGGAGTAAGGGATAGAAAATAGTCCTGTGTCAAGGATGTCTCTTTATTTGGGGTGATTATATATTCCAAATTAGTGTCCATTAAGGGGAGTGTTTAGAGGTTGACCAGGAGGATACAATTCAGTATGAGTAAGTCCAGAAGAAGCTGTGTGCTGAGAAGGTTTTGAATGAGTCATCCTGGCAATATTTGTCATGATTAGACAACAATATTGCAGAGGAGGAGATAATGAATCTATACCTTGGAGTTCCAGGAAAACCACATACTTACAATAATTGAGTGTATAGAGTGAGTACATCAAGAGACGAGAATAGAAAGGTAAACAAAGGCTCCACTTTGTAGACCTTTGGGAGGATTTTGCATTTAATGCTTAGTGTAATGGATAACCATTGAGTAAATTTAGGTAAATGAAAAGCTTGGTTTTAAACTTTAAAATTCTAATTTTTACTGTATAGGAAATGAACAGAATGTATTAAGATCAGAGGCAGGCAGCCCATTTCCATAGGTGCAGGTAAGGATTGGTAACATGATCTAAGACAGTGACAGTGGTTACCATTGGATAGACTTAAGAAATAGGTGAGATATAAGGTAGAGAACTTGGTGACTGATGATACAAACAGTGGACTGTGTTAGTTTAAGCTAAGTTATATTATTATGAAAAGTATAGTAGGACTCAAGTATCTGTGCTGTGGGATGGTCTGTATGTCAAGTGTGTTGCTGATTGGTCAATAAATAAAACACTGATTGGTCAGTGGCCAGGCAGGAAGTATAGGCGGGACAAGGAGGAGAATAAAGCTGGGAAGTGGAAGGCTGAGTCAGAGACACTGCCAGCCGCCATGATGACAAACAGCATGTGAAGATGCCTGTAAGCCACGAGCCACGTGGCAAGGTATAGATTTATGGAAATGGATTAATTTAAGCTATAAGAACAGTTAGCAAGAAGCCTGCCACAGCCATACAGTTTATAAGCAATATAAGTCTCTGTGTTTACTTGGTTGGGTCTGAGCGGCTGTGGGACTGGCGGTTGACAGAGATTTGTCTTGACTGTGGGCAAGGCAGGAAAACTCTAGCTACATATCTGTAGTTAAAGAACTAGTTTTCTTTCATATAGAGTTCACTGCTGGACTAGGCAAATCTTTTGGCCAATCATTCCACATGTTCAATAATGCAGTCACTTCAGCCTTGTGTTGTGGACCTTCTTCTCAACTGGGAGTGGCCCTCTGTGATCAGCATACACTGAGAGGATGGCTACAGAACTCTGCGACCATCTTCCTGCTTGCTCTACAAATGACCCACTGTCTTCTGCTCCCATGTCACTGGCTAGAACTAGTCATGTGGGTCTGCCCAGTTACAGAAATGATGATTCTACCTTCAGTGTGTTAAAATATGGGAAACATTCTACATGCTGGAAAATACTAATGTTGCCTATCACAGGACTAGCAAGCTCTCATTTACAATGTGGTGTGTGTGTGTGTGTGTGTGTGTGTGTGTGTGTGTGTGTGTGTGTGTGTGTATGTGTGTGTGATGTGTGTGTGTGTGTGTTAATAGTGGACCCAATGACCAAATTTCAGACTGATGACTCATGAGATGAGGAATATATCAGTGTCTAGTGGCTTTTATTAATTTAACTGTTTGTTCTGAAGATAATACTAAGCCTTTCTGGAGGCCACATGCCACTGTATCTTTCTAGCTTCTCTCCACTTAGCACTCATTGGCCCTGATGTCTTTCTATCTTCTGTCATTTAATAGCAGTCTCCCTTCAGTAAGCATCTTTTTTGTGGAAGTTCAGTGTGGTTTTGGGAAGTGGCCAGCTAGAAATTCTTCGTCAATCTGTGAACTGCCCCAGGTGGCAAGTTCACTTGAAGGTTGCCTCAATGTGGTGAAGACATGTTTAGATTTACTTGAAAGTGGCAATGTGTTTAAAGAGAAATGAAGGGGCCGATGAGATAGTTTGGAGTATAAAGGTGCTTGCCACCAAGCCTGGGGACCCAAGTTCAGTCCCTGGAGCCTACTTGTTGGGAGGAGAGAACCTGCTCCTGAAAGCTGTCCTCTGACCTCTGCATTTGTGCTTTGCACTTGTTCACCTGTTCACAATAAAAAAGACTTAAAAATGTTTAAAAGAGAACTGGAGTGGTTGTGGTACCCTTTGTTCAGATTCACTCAAAACGAAAATACTAATTTATATCAAAAAGATATTCTCCATCTAAATATTCAGGTTTTTAGTTTTATAACGAAGAGTTCAGGATGTTCATAAGGAATGGAAATGTCTTGAATTCCTCTGTACAATATATTCAAGACTTGAGGGGACCAGCAAATACATCAGGGTATTCTGTCTTAGACATCAATTAAATAACAAACAAACAAAAAAAAAACCAAAACCTATCTGAAATCAGAGAGAGCTTGGAAATCAAAGAGACCTAGAATCCTTATCATGGATATCAAGAGACATTTATGACAGTGAGAAATTTTAAAACTATGTTTATTGATTTAAACAAAGCAATCATTATAAGGGTTGTATCTGCCTTTTCCTCTCATGTAAGAAGAGAAGTGTTTTTTTTTTTTTCTTTCCAGGAAGAAAGCAACTTCCATTTTCCTCTTGTGTCAATCCACAATAGGCTGGCAGTACACAGTGGAATGAGTGAAGAGAAACGGAAGAGCGCTTCTTTTCCACAACACCTCTGCTCCCCTTTAGGAGTTGTAGCAGCAGTAGTTGCAGGGACTCCTGCCCCGCCAGCCTCCACACCTGGAGTGTCTCTGTTTGCTTTCCCCTGTGGGAGCTGCCAGCAGAAGTCACGCGCAAGTCCTACTGCTACTCTACTGACCAGTTCTGGGACTTCAGACAGCTTGCAAAACCTAAAGTGGTCACGAAGAAAAAGAAGTATCAAGTATGATCCCGGTCTGCCTGTGTCACAGGCGAGATGTGAGGCAGGGTAAAATCCTGTGTGTGAAGTGCTCTGGAAACCAGCAGGCACTATGTGAGGAACTCTGAAGGGAAACTAATTATTTTCCACAGTCCTCTTCTGCTGTGGCCGGGCTCAGCTCTCCCCTCCCTCACTGTTGCTGTTTTTTCCCCATCCTTTGTTCTCTCTGGGTCCTGCTCGCCTCTCTGCTCTTCACAACATGCTTGCTTCCCTGCTCACCACCTTCTGTGCTTCATCAACTCCAAAAGTGAGAGGCTGTAAGGGGGCGGGATCAAAAGTCTCTGAGAGTCTAGCCAAAGCTCTCTCTTCTCTTTTCACTTGCGTCCTCAAGCATGTCAGTCACAGCTTCGTGTGCCGTAGACACTTTATAAATATTCTTATTAATACTAACAGGAGCGTTGCCTGTTTCTACAGCAGCAGTGATATTTACTAGTTACCTATGACATTGCTATTCAGGGTCCTTTCCCTGGGGCAGGCAGAGGCTCATTATTTTGGTCTGTCAATCTAGTTTCTTTGTCGTGTCTCCCAGAGGAGACTGTTTGAGAAAGTGGTTATGATACTGAGATCATTAGCTTTCAAATCTGCCTCCTTGAAGCCAAACAGAATCTATCGCCTGCTCATGTGATAGTAATTCGCAATCTCTTTTGAGTCACATTTTTTTTTTAAACTTTTCTAGAAAACTCAGCTTGGATATAGTATTTTCTGCTCTATAGGATTAACTATTTATTTGGCCTCCTTGGAGTGTTGTTAGAAGCCCATAATGATCAAATGACTCTATTGAGGTCATTCCTGATGAAGACAGCTTAATCTGTCTAGATCCTGACCAGCTTTCAGAATACCTTTCCATCAGTTCCATATAGCATCTCCTTCCCCACTTCATGTTCAGTCAAACATTAAGTATAATTAAGTAGGTAAAAGAAAAATCTGTAGGAAAGTGTAAAATGAGAAGGAATAATCTGCATAGATATGTTCCAGTTCCTATAGATATCATACACAAAGGAGACTCAAGGAAAAGTTAAATGGAAACTATTTAATTTATTCTTGTGATATTATTGATAACTTTCTATGACTTTGTTATGTCTCAACAAATGGCTACTTCAACCTGTAACATATTTAAATAAGCTCTTAATTCACAAATTTATTGAATAATAAGCAATACTTATTTAGTAATTACAGTGTTCCGGATAGTAGGTGATGAGATTAATGCTGATATGCTAAAGAGATGGGGTCATCTGTTGCCCAAGTGGATCAGGAGTTGGTTGAGGCTAGGGATGACCTTGAATTGCCAATCCACCTGCTCTCATCTCTGGTAGTATTTGGGATTATAGACCTGTATGACACCACTCAGGTATAGGAGTACTGGGAAATCAAATTCAGGGCCTTTGGTATGCTAGGCCAGCACTCTACCCCTGGAGCTATATTCCCGTCTGAAGGGTGTTAGGGTCCAGTGTTAGGGTTCAGCCATGACCTATTAAAGGGCCCCTTGAAGCAGGGAGTAAGATATTGGAAAATGATAGATAGAAACATAGATGAAGAAAAAAGATAGAGACACAGGATAGCTTTGGGAAGGGCCTTGGGTCAATACCCAGCTACCTCGAATTTATTTCTAATGGGCCTTTTATATACTAGCAAGGTGAGAAGCAAAAGACCGCCCCTTTCAAGATCAAAGCACAATGTACCACCAAGTATAGACCCTTCAAAACACCTGGTAACCACACCACATGGCAAAGCATCTTGTGATTAGGCCTTGAAGTATAAGACACCTGGCAACCATGCCTTTGCACCCTATTATGCAGCCTTGGAGAGCAACATAAACTCTGACTCTCTGACCTGAGTCAAACCACAAGTTGGAGTCTTTGTGGGCTCCCATAGAAGGGTGAATAGGAATTACCTGGATGAAAGGTAGAGTTTGTGTTCCACTGAAAGGGAAAAACATGTGCATGAGCTCAGTGGTGGCAGAGAAATGACCCCTTAGTAATCTGAAAAAGAGAGGATACGTGGAGAACTCAGAATAAGAAGGCAATGGGTTGGTATGAGACTAGATAGGCAACAGAACAGATTATTAAGGTTATGTACATCATAATAACTAAAGAATGTAAACAAATAGTGTGATACTATTAGAGTCTCAATTTGGAAAAAATATTTAGCTTGATTGTAAAGAAGGGATTTGTAGTGATTTCACAATTATTGATAAATTTGAGATTTTTGCTTTTATAAATTTTGTGGCTCACAGTTATCACATATCACATTAGATTAGTATGTATCTTTGTGGGTAATCTGACTCATTTAATAGATAAGCTCTTATCACAAAAGATAATTTTTGTCTCATATATATTGGTATATTAAAATAGTCTTAATATTTAGAGTGGTGTTCACTCATGGTAAAACTCAGCAGGAAGTACATCGATGGCCTTGAACTCTAACTCACATTTGCATAAAACTATTCCCCCAGCAGTGTAGTATAATTGTTCTAGTTTGTTAACCTACATTGACAGATTCCTAGCAACCCAATATCTATAAAGCGCTTTGGATTTCTTCCTGGTAGTGCACATCCTGCAGGTTTTCATGACACGGTATGCTGATGTGATAGGAAATACAGAGTTGTGAGTATATACTCATTACCTTTGAAGATTATCCTGGTTTTTATTTTTAGGAAACATTTTGTGATTAAATGTCACCTCTACTATGCTATCCATTCAAAGCAAACAATCTTGAATTCTAACAGGGACTGATGTTCCCTGGTACCCTAGCATCAAAAGAACCTGTGGGAAATGCAAAATGCATAACTCACTGAGACACTTACATATGCTATTATGCTATGAGCATCACTCTCGTCTAGAGTATTAGACATTAAATTTCAAAGGCCATGTTTGGTGTTTCTATGCCATGACTTGTAATATGTTTCCTAATCAAAACCTGAACAACCTGAACAAAGGGGAGCAGAAGGGAGTGAGATCCTGGTCATATCCATGCTGTGTATGCTTGCTTCATGATCCCTCTTCAACCTGAGTTTGGACATGCTTTCAGGAGTCCTCCAGCTGCCTGTGTGCACACTGGAAATGCAGCCATGCTCAGTGTTTTCCATTTTGTTGAATTATGTTCAAAATGTGAGGCTGGTTTTGTCCATCCATCACTGTGAACAGAAACAGCTGTGTTCCGCCCTGAAGTGTCAAGTGTGAATGGTCAGCCAAATTAACTCACGTTTATTTGGCAGAAAAAAAAAAGATTTACCTGAACAAATCCATAAAAACTGTAAGCTTTCTGGACAGGAGGTGGATGGTTTTCATTCTAAATGGCTAATTTTTATTGTACTCAGAATGATCTTTTTTTTTTTTTTTCCCTTCTTTTGGCTTCCTCTTTTTGGATGTGTATGGACCTGGTGAACGATGTCTGTCCCATATCTCAGGTCAGTAATGGTGATTTTGCTGTTAATATTTTGTCCTGTGATGGAGTGGCATCTGGCTATAAACATTAATTATATGTGCCTGAGAATTCACAACTTAACTTGAAAACTGATACCTCTTAGGATATCTCTAAAATGAAAGCTTTAAATTATTGATGACATACACTAGACAGTTATTTAAATCATATGGTGTTGATATTTGTATACCAAGGCACTTCAGTAAGAGAAATGAGTTCCCAAAACTTAGTCTGTAAATTGATTCATCGTTCCCCATTGACTAATGTCTAACTTCTGATTGAATGGCAATTCTGCCTCATGTTTTCAAATGATGAATTCTAGCTTCTTCTCTGTCAAGTGGTTGATTATTTATAAAGATTAGAAAAATGAACGTGGTGGGTATAGCAGGGCCATGAAAACTTTTGTCAATCAAATAATTGTTTTGGTGATGGAAGATCAGGAGTGCTTGTTTGGTACTTTTCCTTCTTGAGATAGAACACATGTGTAAAATGATTTTCGTGGTTACTTTAAATGCTTCTGTTTCACTCCTCCATTAATTTGATCTTACGTTTCTTGCATCTAAGCATGTTTTATAGGGGCCACACTAAAATTTGGGGAGAATAGATTCTTTTTCAAGAATAGATGCACAATAGTACTGCAGTCACATGTAAGTTAATGATGGAGATACATACTGAGTAATGTAATCTTAAAGAATTTCACCATAGCACAAACATCATGGATTGTAGCACTCAAACAATGTAAGATAGTAACCATGTCACAGTAATATATTGTAAGCTGTAACTTTCCAATATGTTGTTGCTTGGGATTGTGTATATATAATAGTTTGCATGCCTTATTGGCTGAGGATGAAGAATACCAATATACATCATATTTAGAAATATTTGTTTATTTACCTTGGCTTTCTGAGACCCCAGAATGACTCAACTTCCATATGTAGCCAAGGATGACTTTGAACTCCTGATCTTCCTGCATTGACCTTCTAAGATTTAGTGTTATAGGCATACTGTACCAAGCTAGCGTAGAACAGAATTCTCAGCAATATTTGTGAGGAGAAAGAAATAATATTACAATGGATGTGTTCTAACTAAAGTATTCTTAGAGATTCTCCAAGAGATATCTTTATATTATTGACACAAGAGGCAGTGCAGTTCTAGTCTCTATTAGCTTTTGTCCCCAAAGAGCAGCCTTTGAAGTTATGATTTGATTTTATATCTTCAGCTTTTGCCCAGGCTTTTTATAGCAAAATGAATGCTTTAAGAATGAACTACAGTTAGTAAATTGCTCTCCATGTTAATTGGTAGCTCTTAATTCATCAAGACACACAATAAACTCATAATATGTTGTTTTAGGAATATTTTCCTAAACATACAAACATACATTTTTTTTCTCAAATTAGTAGAAAATAAAACAAAAGACTTTCTATTTTTGGCTACCAGAAGAATGAAATCTTGTGCATAACTATAGTAATTCTCACCATAATTTCTCCTGAAAGTCTTTTTTCCCTAATATTTTTCTCTTTTCTAAAAAGGAAACAAACTAAAAAACCCAACATTTTCAATAGCATGACTTGTGTGTACTAAGATTTTGTGTCTCTTTTTCTAGGCAAATTTGTAAAGTGGTAACTAGTATTTTTTTTTCAGTCCCTCTCCTCAACCTCCCTTCTCCACCCCCCACATCCACCCCTTCTCTGTTTCTCTCCAGAAGAGTGTGAGCCTCCTACAGATATCAACCAACATGACATATCAAGTTGCAGTAAGACTAGGCACCTCCCCTCACATTAAGGCTGGATGAGGCAACCCAGTATGAGGAAAAGGGTCTCAAAAGCAGATAACAGAGTCAGAGATAGTCCCTGCTCCCACCAGTAGGAGTTTCCTAAGAAGATCAAGCTACACAACTGTAACGTGTAGAGGACCTGGGTCAGTCCCATGAAAGCTCCTTGGTTGTCAGTTCAGTCTCTGTGAGCCCCTATGAGCTAGGTTAGTTGATTCTGTAGGGTTCACTGTGATGTCCTTGACCCCTCTGGCTCCTACAACCCTTCTTCCCCCTCTTCTGTAGGTTTCTCCCAGTCCTGCCTAATGGTTCGCTGTAACTCTCTGCATCTATTTCCTTCAGTTGCTGAATGAAGCCTCTCTGATGACAATTGGGCTAGATACCAGTCTATGAGTAGAGCAGAATATCATTTGGAATGGTTTTGTTTGTTTGTTTGTTTGTTTGCCAGTCATGTTTGGTTCTATCCCAGGTCTCTGGGCTGTCTAGCCTCTGGACCCTGGCCCTTCAGGCAGTGTCAGGGGCTCCCTCTCAGGGTACGAGTCTCCAGCAGGACCAGTCATTGGTTGGCCACCCACAATTTCTGCACCACCTTTACCCCAACACCTCTTGTAGATAGGACAAATTGTAGGTCAAAGGTTTTTGTGGCTGGGTTGGTGTCCCAGTCTCTCCACTGGAAGTCTTGCCTGGTTACAGAAGATGGCCAGTTTAGGCTCTGTATTCCCCCATTGTTAGGAGTCTTAGCTAGGTAACTGGTATTAATATGAATGACAGTGACAACTAATAGTCTTTTTGCAGGCACTGGTGTCAGAACTTTTTTGTGTGTAGAACATTTACACATTTCTCCTCTTCTCCTTCTTCCTCCTTTTCCTATCCCCTCTCTCCCTTAATCCTCTCCTTCCTTTCCCTCAATTTAGTCTTCTGGAGTTTGTGTTCTTGATGCATGTTCCTGCTCTGTAACCCTAGCTGGCTTAGAGCTTGCTATGTACTAAGGCTGACTTCAAACACATTAACTCTCCTGCCTCAGCCTTTGGAGTGCTGGAATTTTAGGTATGTATTACCATATCCGCTTCCTTTCCTTCTTACGGTCTTGGAAGAGACTGTTGGATTTCCGAAGGAATTAAGTGTTTATCAGATAACAACTTGCAGAGCTCTTCTGACCAGTCTTTGTTCTCCTTTCCACTTCTAATTCACGTCCCGGTGTGCAGAAGCAAAGTTCACTTTGCTGTTCATACAGGACAGAGCAGCACCAGGAAGCCCTTCCTCTCATACTTAACTCTTGGACTTCCTTGTCTTATTAAAGAAGCCTGGAGTTTCATTAAATCACTTCACACATGGGACTGCATTCTATTTTCTCTAGAGTTACTTCTTTCAATGACATAAACAATAATTATAAGCAAAGACACCAGTTATTGGAGTTAGAATCTTTAAGCGATTTTGGATTCAGCAGCAGCTAAATATAATTCAGTGGGAAAGCATCAATAAGGTAGGTCAGACCCAGGACCTTAATTCTAAAATTGCTTTATGTTTAGGACATCTAGAAAAAGAAGCATATATATATATATATATATATATATATATATATATATAAAATTTGTTGCAATGATAAAATGACATCTTTCCCCTATTCCCTTTCCTCCCTCCAAACCCCCATGTAGCCCCTTGCTCTCTTTCAAATTCATGCCCTCTTTTTCTTTAATTGTTGTTGTTGTTGGTGGTGGTAGTGGTGTGTGTGTGTGTGTGTGTGTGTGTGTGTGTGTGTGTGTGTGTGTGTGTGTATGTAATGTTCCTAAATACATACAAACTGCTCCTCCCTGGGGAAGATTCTTTCTGGGGACTCTTCACATTCATCAGTTGCCTGTAGTTTATGTATTTGTTTATCTGTCTGTCTATCCATCCATCCTTAAGACTGAGGCTTCCTGAGCTTTCTCCCTTCCACAGTAGAATGTCTATTTGTGTAATCCTTGTTCAGATCATGTTTAGACAGCCATTTTGGTAATACCTCACAGTGCCATTTTGGTAATACCTCATGGTACCATTTTGGTAATACCTCATGGTGTAGCTTCTGACATTTCTAGGAGACAATCTCAGCAAACTCGCTCTTTCTTCACAATGATCCCCAAGCCTTAAGTATAGGAGTTGGGTGGTAAATCTATCAGTTGAGACTGGGTCTCTACAACTCTGCATTATGATGGGTTGTGGCTATTTTGTAAAGGTCTCCATCTTTTGCAAAGAGAAGTTTACTTGGTGAGGGGTGAAGACTACACTTATCTGTGGGTATAAGGATAGATATTTATAGTTTTTTCTCCAAGATGCATGACTTTACTAGCCCCGAGTAGTTAGCTAGGTTCCAGCTCCAGGCATGATTTCTCTCTGAGAGAGTTTAGGTCCAATTAGAGAGTTGATGGTTACCACTAAGGTATTCATACCACTGCTGCACCTTTAGGGTTATTGTGCTGTGCTGGTTTTTGTGGTTCATGGGTATTCTTATGGTAGAATACCCAAGAAGAAAGTAAAGCATGAGAACATTCACATAAACCTCAGAAAATGAACTATGCCTGAATGGTCATAAGGAGCAAGGTATTCAACCATAAACAGATTATTTTCAATATCCTTTAAAGGGTCATAAATAAAAATAAATGTGCAAGGCTGAATGTTAGCAGCATTAGGATTATTAAAATGAAAACAGTGTTATAATGCTGAAAGATTTATGAGATGACTGTTTTGCATTGACCAGAATGAAAATGCATTTAAAATATTAATATGGATGTTACAGTGTTGAAAATGGTTAGGATATTTAAATGACATGGGTATAGACTCAATCTTCTCAAATAGCAAACAATTGCATTTCATGGTCATGATGTCACTTGAGAGGAATATTTTATCAGAAGGCCTGAATCATCTGGTCCAAAGATAGAGTGTCCCAGAATAACCACAAAGTGGCAATGCATTAAATATAGGTCTTTTTACAGCATTTGTAGGGTACTAGGCAGACTTGTTGATAATCCCACATCCTGTGTCTGTTATTGCATGAACACAGTAGGCTATGAAGCTTCAAGTCTTTGTGTATATTGTGTTATTGGATGTTCCTGCAGTCAGTATTGAACTACATTTGGGTAGCCTGAGTTGAGCCCATGGTGAACCCCACAAGGACCCTTAGTTCTACCTTGTATTCAGGATGTACAATTGTTTCCAAGCCATTTTGAATGCTTACAATGATGACTTCCTTGATAAACATGCTAGGGATCACAGGGTATTAAGTTTGTTTTTAACATAAATTGCCTTCTTGGGCAAGTTCCAAAGAATACCCATATTCATCTCAATAGCAAACTTTAATTCAGTTCTGTGGAGACTACATTTAGTTGAAGACATTATCCCATTATATTTTTGCTAACACATTTTGCAAAGAAAAAAAGGGGCAAAGGTGGCTATTGTTGAATTTTTTTTTTCTTTCTGGATCCATATGCATACCATCTGGTCTTTCTTCCCATTGTCAATGTTTCAATGTTTCTTGATAAGTCACAGGGACTCTGGGACACATCTCATTTGGCCGTCTATAAAAGAGCAAGGAAAGTAGAGAGAGGCATTGTCTCCAAAGTGCCCAAAGAGTTGTGATATAACATTATAATGATATCCTTACAGGGAGTAAGGCATCTAGAACCATGCCAAAATATGACAGTGTTAGTAAATAGACTATCTCCTAGCAGTTGTGCCTTGAGGTTGCATATGGATCCCCCGGGTCAAGTTCTGGTGATAAACTATATCCTATTATCTAATTTTCCACTAGACAACATGTCTATACATAATGTTTTTTAGACTCAGTTATGTACTAAACCCTTCACTGAAGCCATGATCAGGAATATAGGTTGTGGATTGAGGATGTGGTATCCTTTCCAAAGGCTCAACTATTGGATTTCAAGCTGGCACAGTGATTTTGGGAAGTTCTGGAAATTTTTGGAGGTGGGACCTAGTGAAGGAAGCAGGTTCCTGGAGTGTCTTTGGGCTGTATCTTGCCACAGGCCTTTCCCTATATTCCTGCTCTGTGCTTCCCATCAGATAGCTTCTACCACATGCTCCCATCACTATGAGATCTTGTCTCAGCATGGACTCAGAATCAACAAAGCCAACGACCTCTCAAACTGTGAGATAATTTAACTAATTCTTTCTTTTTTAGTTGTTTTTCTTGGGTGTGTGGTCACACTGACAAAAAGATAATAAATATCCATGTCCATTTTTCTTTCATTGCTAGATCTCTGAATTTCAGCCACTTTTGTCATATGCATGTGTCTTAGTTACTTTTCTGTTGCTGTGACAAGACACATGACCAGGGATACTTACAGAAGCAAGTGTGTATTTGCAGCTTACAGTGTCACAGGATTGAAGTCTATATCCATGATGGCAGGGAGCACAATAGCAGGCAGCCGGGAATGGTGGTGTAGCAGTAGCTGAGAGCTTACATCTTGATCCACAAGCAGGAAGCATGGGGCAGGAGTGGGGGACTGGGAAGGGAGAGACACCAAGAATAGTGTGAGCCTTTGAAACCTCAAAGCCTGCTTCTAGTGACACACCTCTTCCAACAAAACACACCTCCTAATCCTTCCCAACAATCCCCCTAGGAACCAAGTATTTAAGCATATGAGTTGATGGGGGGCATTCTCATTCAAACCAGCACAATGAGCCTCTAGGACAACCTCATCACTTGTTCCTTATTATCTACACAACAAGCTAATTCACTGTCAATGTGAACCGTGAATATCTGTTAATAATTCTTTCCAGGTAAACAACTCAAGAAAACACACATCTAAAATTTCATGGGGATATGCTTCCCATAACTTCTTCCCAATAAGTCAGGATTTATCTAAGTTATAGGTTTGTTTTGTTTTTTTCCTTTGCCTCTGCCTCTTTCCAAAGTATTTGGTGCATAGCTAATTCTGCCTGGCATATAAAAGTTAATTGAGTTCAACTAAATTGAATCTCCCTTATTTATTTTCTTTCCCAGGACTGAAAATCTCAGCACCATCTAATGATCCCACATGGAAAATCCTGTGTTCCTTTTCTGTTTCCCATGTTGGTAGTATGTGATCCACAGGTGCTTCATGTCCTGTTACTAGCCAATATGCATACTTAATAAAAAATTTTCATGTTTGATTATCTACTATTGTGAAGGATGGCTACTGCCTTTTTTTTATGTGTATGGGTGTTTTGTCAGCACATACGTCTATATACTATGTATATGAAGTACCTGTGGAGGTCAGAAGAGAATCCTGAATCCTCTAGCACTGGAAATGGTTGTGAGGCACCGTATCAGTGGTGGGAATCTAACCTGGGACCCTGGAAGGGCAGCCAGTGCTCTTAACCACTGAGCACATTTTTCTTGCCCATGTAGCTAGTGTCTAACTGAACCTGTATGTTCCTCTTCCTGGTAGGTCATCAGTCAACTATGTTACCAGGGATCCACTCAGCTCTGAGCTTTTCAGACTATATAAAATCAGGAAAACTAATAGTTGTTGCTAAAATGAAGTGGGTAGATCTGTTTGAACTCAAATTTTGTTACTGAGGATCCCATTTAATTTATCCCACTTTAGGAATTGTTACTTCAATATATAAAGGATGCCTGAATGATCCGGGAGCTCCTATATTTATCTTTTTCAAGGGTGTTCTATTACTTTTCTTGTTGCTGCTTTCAGCACACAGAAAGACTTTCAGATCGTCTAGCCAACACTGGAGAATCTGACATCGAACTTGATTTCAGCAATGTTCCATTAAGGAACGTGTTCCTTTTTTTAATCGCTGTGGCTGAACCTGTTGTGCGATCCTACTGTGCTGGAGGCACAGAAATCTTCCTCCCTTCCTGACCTGATCCTGTGTGAGGGTACATGTCCTTAATCTCCTCCTTAGTAGGTTTAATGCCCTGCCTTTCTGGGAAATCCACATGTCTTCCTTCCTTTTAGAGGGTTGGTTATATACAGCATCTGTCTTCACAAACATAATTTGTCTCAAAGTGTGGCTAACATTTTTAACATGGACGTTTTATTTTTTGAAGAATGGCACTTACTGAGACGCTAGTACATTTATAAGGGTTTTTGAGTTTGAACTTCTCTGTGACTTTTAAACACAAATAAAAATTGATTTGAGTCTTCCTCTATACTGACAGGAAGTGTAGCAGCTTCCTTATGGAAATCCTTCCTCTCTGAAAGTGTCAGGGAACTGTAGGAGTTTCCATGCTCCAAATGGGAGCTGAGAGGTCAGTTCAGTCCCCCAGAGAAGAACAACAGCTGCCTGCTCTCCAGCTTGCTAATGCCATTGCTTGCTTGTGGCTGCCAAGTTGGGTGGCTGTTGATAAAACCATGCCCTCCACTCTGACAGATGCTGCTAAGTTATGTCTCCATGCTGGCCAAGGGCACACTGCCAGTGTTGACTTTTGAGTGAGGACAACTTGGATTTCTCAGAGCCTTGCTCTGAAAACGTCACCCTTCCCCTGATTTCTCAGGTCATGGTTCTTGGTCAGCTCAGGGAGGCTCTTTTTAAAACTGGATCCACTGTTTCCCTTCTGTTTCTGAAGACATACCCACAGACTGATCAAATTTTCCGTCCATCCTTTCCTCCTGTTCTGTTCTGTTCTGTTCTCTTTTCTTCTCTTCTCTTCCCTCTTCCTTCCTTCCTTCCTTCCTTCCTTCCTTCCTTCCTTCCTTCCTTTCTCTCTCTCTCTCTCTCTCTCTCTCTTTCTTATTTTTGTTCTTAAATAAGAAAATCTGACTATAGCTATTTTCCAGAAAAGAATGACCATTTAGAGGGTGGTTATTTAAGTGACTACATAAATATTTGGTGTTCTCAGATTTTTTCAAGGATTTCAATGGAAGATTTTGTATTTATGTATACATAGGTATGTGCATGTTCATGTGTGTGTGCATACCTGTGTGTGTGTGTGTGTATATATATATATATATATATATATATACACACATATATATGTATGTATACACACACACACACACACACACACATATATATATATATATATATATATATATATATATATATATATATATATAGCCTTATATGCTATCCATTGGGCACTTTGAGTTTTGAGACAGGGTCTCTTTGACCTGGAGCGTATTGATTGATCAGGGCAGCTGTTTGGCCAGTACTGGAATTACAGATATGTGTCATCATGCCTGGATCCAACACAGGTCCTCATGCTTGCATAGAAAGTACCTTACAAACTAAGCTCTCTCTCCAGCCCTTCAAACAAATTCTTTAACATATACATTGATATTATGTTAGAAAAACTGCAAGTTAAATCTTAAACAGCACTTTCACACACACACACACACACAATCATCTAGGTTTAGAATGTTTAATGGGGCTTAAAGTGACTCACTATTGTAGCTAAATATTATAACTATTCTTCAAGGTCACTGTTATTTTCTTTGTGACAATATATACCACAATGAGGGCACCTTT
The DNA here is from genome assembly GCF_007827085.1 of Peromyscus californicus insignis. Classification (NCBI taxonomy): domain Eukaryota; kingdom Metazoa; phylum Chordata; class Mammalia; order Rodentia; family Cricetidae; genus Peromyscus; species Peromyscus californicus. The sequence goes on along the minus strand of NW_026294413.1, from coordinate 5,356,277 downwards.
TCTTCAGAGTCATGTTGGGATGTTGGGATTCATTGGTTCAAATAAGTTTGTATTATCCTCTTAAATTTTAGTTATGATAAAGAAGGTAAGATATCCTAATGTACATATTGTTCATATATAATAAAATATTAAATATGTGAGGAGACTGCATTGCTGAAAAAACTCTAAACAAGGATGCTTGCTCTTTTTTTTTTTTTTTGGTTATGTCTTTTTAACTTCAAATGGTACATGCTGGAGATCAGAGTAGTAGAATGATAACAGAGACAAGCAAGGAAAACTCAGAGAAATGTTGTAATTTATTAAAGAAAAATATATAGGTAGCTCAAATATTAAAACATATAAAAGAGCTGGAGATATAATTACATTAGAATGCTTGCTTAGCATGCATTCAGCCCTAGGTTTGATCCCTTGGTTCCATCTTCAGCACGACATGGCAGCACATGTCTGTGATCCCTTCATTAGGAAGGCAGAGACAGGAAGATTGGAAGTTCGTGGTCTCATTAGTTACACAATAAATTATTAACATATTAACCTCTCTCAAAACCAATCAATCAACAAACAAAGAAACAGAAAAGTATATTTAAGACCAATGTTTTGTTTCTAGTGAATGATTAAATGAACTACCTAATATTTCTAATATTTCGTGTTTGTTACTAAAAGCTCATTATAACTAGAGATATCTAGAGCCCAGATAAGTACTAAACCATGCTCTTAAATGTAGTTTTCTTTCCGTGCCTCAGTCTAGCATGCTCCCAAAGGCTGCATTATTGAGGCTTGATCCTAAGCTTGGTAACGTTTTAAGGTGGTACAATATTTAGGTAATGGAGCTTCTGGGCAAGTTTAAGTCTTTAGGAATATGATCTTAAAAGAGATTTGAGATACTGATCGCCATGAAAAGCACAGTAATACACACACACACACACACACACACACACACACACACACACACACATACACACACACACACAAATAAAAATGTAATCTCAAAATAGTTTGTGTCCTTGAGATAACTCTACTCTATACTCCTTGCACGCAGTGTTGGCCCCGTGACTCAGACCTTCCTCTTTCACAGTCCTGCCTGTGGCCCCTCTGCTAGCTCTCCCATTCCTACTCTTCTCTTACTCTTTCCGACACCTCTTTCACTTTTCTTGACTGATATTAGACTCTTCCCTTTGCCCAAAGAGCCCTGAAGGAGGTTTATGACTTTTTTAAAAAGGCTATTTACAACACCTACTTCTTGTTAAATGAATCCAAGGATTTATTAGTGTAGAATTTGTTAATGGGAAGAGAATGTCTTTTCTTTTGAAAATAGAAAGCCTGTCTCTTTCAATAGTAGTACAAGAGGTGCTGTGTCATGGATTTTTTATTTCTAATGTGGCTGCCACTTGTAAGAATTATTGCAAACCTTTTGTTTTTATTTATTTATTGTTTGGACTGGTTAGCAGTTTCCTTATTACCAATATGACATGGTAGACTTCATTAAGAGAGAATGCCTTTGCTCTGCTGTTACTGCCTTGGAATTTTAACAATGCCTTAAATACCAAGAGCTGGTGTTTTTCAGCGTTAGGTGGGAAAGCTGGTGAGGGAAATACCCACAAACTGAGCACAGAGATGTTCTCGTTTGTTTGATGGCTTCTTTTAGTGATTTCTTCAGTCCCATTCAAGCTAGGATTATTAAGAGCTTAATGAAAAGAGCATATTGCCTCTTTATTTAAAGAGCCATTTAATGAATACTCTAATATCATTCCTGCCTGGGGCAGGGGAGTGCAATGGATCTGATTTCACAGGGCCACAAACTGTTAGTTGTGTAAATGTTTGGCCAGGATCTAAATGTCTCTGTGTCTTTTAATATATCCTTTGCATATTGTGAAATACTAGGTTTCTATATATAGATATATGTATGTATATGTGTGTGTAAGCACACACACACATATACCAAGAGCTACCATGGATTTAACTGAGTTCACTGTTTGTAATGCAGAGGCTGCTCTCAGTGTTCAATGTGAGCCCCTGAAGCAAGGTGAGAATAGAGTGAGTTCTGCATCTTGCTGGCTCTTAACTTTCCCGGCTTAGCTGTGCCTTGCAAGGCACTGGAGAGAAGCAGAAGGACTTATATACGTGGGAGGCATCTTCAGGCTTTCCTGAAACTGTGGTCACTTTAGAGGAAAAAGTATGCAAAGTGAGGGCAGTGAGCCAAACAGCTATCTCCATGGTACAGAGCACCCCAGAGACCCACCTGAAATCCTTGAATCATGTTTACAAATGTTCCACCACTGGCCACACTTTTGTTCTTGCTATTTAGTTTGTCTCTGATTTGGGCTGTTTTCTTTTTCTTGGAAAATGAAGAGACAAAGTCTGATATTCATAGAAACCACTCTATGGAAGACATGTTTGCAAAGATGGCTGGCAACAATTCCTTGCCTCATTTCCTGTCATGCTTCTTAGTACACAGAGGCTGTGTCTCTCTGCTTGCCTTTAACTGACTTTCCTGCTGAGTGACTTGGACCAGTGTCAGAAATGACAATCTGGGTCCCCTTCCCTCTTGATAGGAACTTTGTCTCCTTGAGACTACCATGCCCAAATTCACATGGAAGAGGCTGTGTGGAAAGAGGTGTGACTGTACTATGCCCTACTTAATTTTCCTGGCCACTACAAGTAGGATGTCAGACTTACAAGAAGCCATTTCAGCTATCCCAAGTCCATGGTACTGCACAACAGAGGAAGCACATAGCTCATTTCATCTAAGCTCAGAGTTCAGACCGTGATCAATGATGGATTTTAAAGCAACAGTCAATTACTTTGGAGTGATTTTTACCCCGTAGCAACAGAAAAATGAAACAGCTTGATATGTCTGATAGTTTTAATAAAATTAGACTCTGAGAGTTACTGGCCATTGGGGCAGAAAAAACTGGGACAAGACATAAATATCATTTGGAACTAACAGGAATTCAGTACTACTGAAAAGGAAGTCACGTGTAGCCTGACGCTGTTTAGACAGCCAGAGTATCCACAATCCCAACAGTAGCTGGCCAACAGAAAACCAACTCAACAGCATTGTTAGAAGTTCATGTCTCATAATGTTGCATCAGGGCTTTCTTATTCTTATCTTTTATATTTGTACCCACATTTTTTTTTATCTTTTTACTCTACAGATCCTTTGCATATGTTTTATGGCTTCCAGTTTAGTGTTTTTATGGGATTCTTGAGTATGAGAATGAGTGGACTTCTGTGTCTATGTCTGCTTCCTGTTCCTTTTCTTGGGCTTTTTTTCTTCTCTTTGTTTTGTCCTATTCCAGTGTATTAGTTTTTGTTTTACCTCATTTTTATTGTCCCTTAGATTCTTGTTTGTTCTCTAATGAGAGACAGAAAGAGGACAGATCCAGAGGGAGGGGATGTGGGGAGGAACTGGGAGGAGTAGAGGGGTGGGAAACCATAATCAGGCTATATTAGATAAAGAAAAAGAGCTATTTTCAATAAAATGGAAAAAAAAAACATGAGAGCCAGAGTAATGTGGACTTCATCCACTCTAGTGGCAATACCCATGTTGGTCAGACCTGGTAGTAGGCAGCAGATAGCAAGGAATAGCCATAAGCAGGCCAAGGCAATGGGGTGAGGCAGCCAGAACTACTTGTGGTACCAGGCGCAGAGATCCACATAGACAGGGAATCAGGGTGTCTTAGGGCTTTTATTGCTGTGAAGAGACACAATGACCATGGCACCTCTTATAAAGGAAGGGGTGGCTCTCTTACAGTTTTAGAAGTTCAGTCCATTATCATCATGACAGGGAACATGGTGTGCAGGCAGACATGGTGCTGGAGCGGAGAATGCCACATCTTGCAGGCAACAGAAAATCAACTGGCTCACTCCGTTGGCTTCCTGAGCATGAGGTATCCCAAGCATAGAAAACCTCAAAGCCCACCCCTACAGTGACAGACTTCCTTCAACAAGGCCATACCCACTCCAACAAAGCCACACACCCTAATAGTGTCACTCCCTATGTGATTATGGAAGGCAATTACATTCAAACTACCTCATGGGGTGACATTCTTGAGGACCTGAGAAGGGAGACCATGCATTCAGACCTGTGTTCTGAACACAGCCACGGAATGACGTCATACAGCATGGTACCCAGGACATAGGAGGGTGCTAATGTTGCTACCAGCCTTAGTGAGTTCTCAGTCATTACAAACAAAGAAGGGTAGACCTGGGGACTTGAGACCACTGCTGAGAGATGTGGGATGCAGATAGTGAGGATAACCTTGAATTTCTTTTTTTTTAAATTTATTTACTTATTATTTATGCAGTGTTCTGACTGCATGTATGCCTTCATGCTATAAGAGGCAACCAGATCTCATTGTAGATGGTTGTGAGCCACCATGTGGTTGCTGGGAATTGAACTCAGGACCTCTGGAAGAGTAGCCAGTGCTCTTAACCACTGAGCCATCTCTCCAGCCCCAACCCTGAATTTCTTATACTCCTGGCTTTACCTCCCTAGTGCTAGGATTACAGATATATACTACCACACCCATTGCCCATTTTGAATGGCATGTTGCAGGTGGAACATAGGGCTTCCTGCATGGTTGCAAGCAGTCAACCAACTGAGCTGTGCTTCCAACCCAATCAGTAAAATTCTTTAAAAATTGTATTTGTATGTGTTTATTGTGTGTGTGGGCATGTGCTCATCTGTGTGTGAAAGCACACATGCCTGTGAATGCATGCATGTGCCACGGTACACATGTGGAGGTCAGAGGACAACTTGATGAGTTTTTTCTCTCTTCTCCAAGCATATGGGTTTCCAGGACCAAACTCAGTTCTTTAGTCTTGGTAGCAAGTACCTTTAGTCACTGAGCCATCTCAGTGATAAATTTGTTGAATTTTTCAAGTTATAGCTTTATTTGGGTATTATCCAGGTATCACAAAACTCATGCCTTCAAAATATACAGCTCAGTGGTTTTAAGTATAGTTACAGTTGTATTACATCACTACTGAATGTCAGAAATTTTTCATCACCCCAAGAGGGAACCCCTCACTGTATGCATGGCACATTTCTCAGGGGTAACCATTAGTTTCCATTCTCCTTCTCCCTTGTTCCTGGACAACACTGATGGACTTTAATGCCTCTGTGGATTCTCCTCTTCTGGGCGTCTCATCTAGGTTATAGTGTAGGTTAGCATTTTGTCCCTTTTTTATTGCTGAATAATTTTCTATCATTCAACTATATTGTCTTTTACCCATCTGTCAGTCAATGGGAAACTGTGCCACTTCCACTTCTTGACTAGAATGAACAACTGGTCTGAACATTCATCCATGGATGATCCGTGGCTTCCAGTGGGGTTATGTCTGCTATAGCTCTTGTGAAGTTGAAAGTGTGTCGAGAACATCCAGCATATCAAACATCCTAATGCTTGTGGTATGAGGTATGCTGTGGAGTGTCAAGCATTTCCCTTGAGCTTGACCAACTGCATGGTAGCTCTGGCTTACTGCTGTTGCTCAAAATCATACTGCATATGACTGACCTTAGAAAAGATCAAAATTCAAAACCTAAAGTATGGTTCCTATTATATATACTTTTTAATACCATTTTAAGATTGAGGAATTGGCAAGTCTGACCACAGTAATTCATCCGTTTCCTCTGAAAGTTTCATAGCAAATATGTGTTTAGTATTCTTGTGTGTGTATTTGAGTATATCATGAGCACATTGTCCGCAGTGGAGAGACTAGAATGAGAGGTGTCAGAGTTTGCTGGTTATTGAGGGAGTCTAGGTGAAGAAGGATGGTGACCACAGTAGAAACTACTTTGAAACAGTCACTAGTCTTGATCCTCTTCCTTCTACTTAGGAGTATATCACAATACGTTAACGTATTTCCCTGCTATTCTAGGATTGTTGCAAAAAGGACTGAATTTAATTACTGACCACTCTGTCACATATTTTTGTGATAAACAATTTCTGTTCATAGATGTAAACATACTTGTGTTGGATCAACATAAATTCAATCAAAAGAAAACTGCAATAATAGTAGTACCCTAAAATGCAACTGTAGCTAGCTAGTAAAGAGTTACTTGTGACCTATTATTCAATAATTTACCCAGTTGTAGAAATCAGTAAATGAAATGCATTACAATTCATGATATGTCTTGACAACCTCTTTATTTGGTACAGTGAAATTTTAGAACTTTTGACTATAAAATGCCAAGAGGGAGAAAAGGAGAGAGACAGACAGAGAGACAGAGCGAGCATGAGGGAGAGAGAGGGAGAGGGAGAGGGAAAACTTACATCTGTCAAATTGCTGATGCCTTTGGCTGATGAGATCATTAGTAAATTGTGCCTATGCTGCTGTTTGGAAGCTAATGGTCTGTTTGCTTAACAGAAGGGTGTCTGTTCTTTGAACGCCCATATTATGTAAAATTGGTTTCTGAAGAAGTGAAAGTGGAGCAGAATGTAGCTCATGTCTCCTGTCACATACACTTTTCCACATTAACCGTCACTTCTTCCTCTGAGTAGATGCTTTGCTTGTGGGATCAGATTCTGGAGCTGAATCCCCAGAGTTCAAAGTCTGGCTGTTTCTGCTTATTAGGTGCTGTCCTTGGGCATGTTATGCAACTATGCTATGCTGTCTTTGTCTATAAATGTGGACATACTCATAACCTATATCAAAGAATATTTGTGTGCCCCATGAGCGAGCTAATATTTGAACCAAGTTCTGCAAGAGAGCTTATGTTCCTGCCATCTGACTTGTTTATTGACCACAAAAGATGGCAAACATGTTATGTATGTGTTATCTCTTTCCTTGTTCATCTAGTACATGCTTAGTAGGATAAGAAACCCTAATTAGTGTGATGCCTGCATTTGAATGCTTTGATTGATTTGGACTTTAGTCAGTGTGTGAACTTGACCTTTTACACATATGTATTATGGAACTTACCTAACATACAATTTAATGGTAAATAAAGGAAAAACAAATCATTTTTTGTTCATGTTGTTCCTTATACCCTTGTTACTCTTCTACCATTTTCTCTACCTGGATGGATGACCAAAAATATGGACTGTGAATTATTATTGCTCATTAGGGCCTTGCATGAGAGATATATCTAACTTCCTCCTCTTAAATCAAGTTGGAATAATAGGTATCAAAGTTCTAATAACTCGTCGGAACTCTAACCTCAGTGAGTTCATGGCTGGATTCAGTTAGCTTACTGTTCTTCACCAAATTGAACTGTAGCATGAATCTTAACAGGTCTTATTAATCAAATCAAACCTGAAGCCAGGTATTGGGGTGAATGCTGGAAGATCAGAGAAGCAGAACAAGCCACAGCTCACCTCTCCAGTTCCTCAGCTGATCCTGTTTCCTCAGACTGGATGCTTCTGTATCCTCATCCAAATGGATCTCAGCTGAACTGCTGCTCAAAAGCCTGAAAGCTTAACAAAGGCTCTAGTTCCTGGTCCTCACACCTTACACACCTTTCTGTTCCTGCCATCACTTCCTGGGATTAAAGGCGTGTGTCACCATGTGTGACACATTCAGTGTGGCTTTGAACTCACAGAGATCCAGGCGGATCTCTGCCTCTATAATCTCTTTAATGCTAGGATTAAAGGCGTGTGCTACCACTGCCTAACCTCTATGTTTAATATTGTGGCTGTCCTGTTCTCTAACCCCAGATAAGTTTATTAGGGTACACAATATTTTGGGCAACACAATATCACCACATTGAATACTTATTTTAGGTAACATATTAATGAATTTTTGATGTCTACTAGCTTCATGGTTCTGATAACCTGGCCTCCACATGGTAAATACTAGTTGATAGACTAATTTGACATCTCCAGCTCATTGGTTAGTGAGGTGTCCACAGTCCCCCATATGCCTGTACACACAAACCTATTGCATACTCTTTCTGCTTGCTTGGCAATTTGGGGTGCCCTAAATGGGATCAGGTCAGCCACTTTGTGACACAGTAGAAGTTGTGGTTCAAAACATGACCCTCTTCTGACATTTTCTTCATGAAGCAAGATCAGAGGAGACACACAGACTGCTGTAACCTGGAAAAGCCCAAGATTTCTATTATTTTTAGATGATTTCAATACAAAATTGCAAGAAAGAGACTGAAGAATCAGACATGTATTTCAAAAGAAGACTTCATGGACATGTCTACAGATGGCTTCATGCTACTCTGGGTCTTCTAGTGTCCATGTCTGAAACAGGGACAAATGACAGTCCTCTAATGTAAGACAAGGCATGACCTACTAAAAATACTTTAGCCAAACCAAATGCTTTCAACAGAAATGAGAACCCCATTTCAACATCATCAATGTGGGTAACAAAAAGAAAAAAAAAACATGACTTTTTCCACTAGTGACATTCATGATGTAAATTAACAAAATTCCAACTGTTGATGGGTCCAGATTACAGAACCTTCTCTATAAAGGGCCAAGACTAGGATGAGTTTCCACCTGTTGAGTGGTAATTCCTGACCAGGGCAGAACTCCAACTGGAGTCTATTTGTTGGTAAAATATTTTACTTTCAGCTAGTATGGTTGCACATGCCTAGAACTCAGCATCATTTCAGGGCAGTGTTGGCTTTGATGCCAGCTGGGCCACAATGCAAGACTGTCTTTCTCTCTTCTCTTCACACAAGTGCTCTTAGTGGCTTTATGGGTGTGGTTTGTAGTGAAGATCTGAACCCCTTCTGCACTATGGTATGTTTTCATGATGCTTATGCTGAATGAATATAAACAATGAGAAAACTGAGAGGTTCCTTTTTTCTGTCAATACACACATAACAGTACTTCAGGCCTTGTTTAGAGTACCCCTTTCTCTGCATCTATTGTAGGAGAGTGAAGTCGAGGCAGCATCTGTATATAGTATTTAGTTGTGAAGAATAATGAGTGAACAATAACCAATGAGAGAACAGTGTGCTAGACTGCTTAATTATCAATGAGAGGATCAAGGAGATAGGTGTCAATGATGAGGAAGCAGTAAAGGACCAGGCACCATGATCTCATGTATACATAGAGGAAATGAATCAGATAGGAACAGCAGGATGAATAATAGAAGGGTAATGGGAAGGTATTCCAAGTTTGTGAGTTCAGAAATCATCATGGGGGCAAGGGAAGGATGAGTGGAGTATTTTCTAGAACATCAAAGCAAACAGAAAGCAGTGAGAGTAAAGCAATGATGCTTAGGTTAATATTAACAGTTCACATTTATTGAGCACTTACTATGAGCAATGCCATGTGTTAATCCTGCCAATCTACAAACGTATGTAATTCCTCCTAAAAGTACATTGTCTTAGCTTGTTGGGTGACTATAGCAAAATAGTTTAGGATAGGTGGTGTAAAGAAAACTTTATTATCACTCCTACTCAGTGATAGAGGCTGAGAAGACCAGATCTAGATGCTGGTATTTCTGGTGTCAGATCAGCATCCTTTTCCTGATTTGTAGATGGCTACCTTATTGCATCGTTCCAAGGCAACATACACACAGAGGATGCTAACTCTCACTTACCTCTTCTTGTAAGGCCACTAATCTAATCCAGGTGGACTCTACTCTCGTGATGTAATTCCTGTTCAAGCAGTCTGTCTCCAAATCCTGTTATGTGGAGGATTTAGACTGAGCTTTGATATAAAAAATTTTGTGGGAATGCAAATGCTCAATTGTTGGCATTCATGAAGCAGTTACCACTGTTGTTCTTGTGTAGATGTATCCAACCTTCCCATCAAACGATAAACACAGAACCAATGCAAAGAAGAAAGCCAAGAGGTCAGAGCCAAGAGCCAAAACCTTACCCTTCCTCCTGCAGTGGTCCTACCTCTCCGAACCAGAGCTACCCCTCTGTTAAAGTCTTTATATAGAGTTCCTGTCCTGCCTTCTCATTGGTTGTAAACCCAACCACATGACCGCCTCCTCACAGCCTGTCTGTATAGGCCTCCAGGTTTTCCATGATTGGTATTAAGATTAAAGGCATGTGTATCCAATAATGGCTGTATCCCTGAACACACAAAGACTTACCCAGCTCTGCCTACTAAGTGCTGGAATTACAAGCGTACGCTACCACTGCCCTGCTTTCCTATGGCTTGCTAATAGCTCTGACCCCTGGGCAACTTTATTTATTAACATACAAATAACATTTTAATACAAATAAAATATCACCATATTTCCCCTTTTCTATTTTAATAAAAAGGAAAAAAAAGAAAAAGCTTATAACTAATATAAGAAAAACTATATACAAAAGGACAATAACTATATACAATATATACAAGTAATAAATACCTAAACAATGTCTAGTCCATTTGTATTTGACAAATTCAGAGAAAATAATTTCATTATCTATCCTATTTTTGTAAGTCCAAAATGTATCCTAATTAATCTTCAACTATAACTAACTAACCTTCAACTATAACTAACTAATCTTCAACTCCCTCAGAGACCCAAGAAGGAAATAATATTAGCTAACAAAAATAAAAACAGGAAGTGCACATAAGCAACCTCCAAAAAATTTGTGAGTTGACAGAAACAGACAGCTGTCTGGACAGTCACCTGAGGTTTCTCCGAAGTGCTGGGGCATCATCTTCAGCCTATAGGCTTAGCATATCTGACAGACTCATTTGTGAAGCAGGATGTACACAAGGTCAACAGTTCAACCTCACATTGAGTGAGAGTAGTCCATGTACCAGAAACACCTGAATTCCACCAGTGTCATGTCATGATTCAGGATTTCAAATTCTGGAAATTGATGATGGTTTTCCAACTCAGCTGTCCATTCTTCCTGGCTGTGTATATATGGCTTCATCTCAGCATCCCATTCTTCTCCATATCCCTCCATCAAATGCCAGTCTACTATTGAGAGGCGTGAGCTTAGTTACTCTTCAAGAATAACTGTTTCAGCTGCTGTTCCATTGCACATCAGAGGCCATCGGCCCACTGCCTGTTCAGCTGCCTTCGAAGAAAAGGGCACTGTACCTTTTTCGAATTGCGAAGGCCACTTCAGGGATGGTGCCATATTGTCCTGGCCTCTGAAGATGCCTTTTGATAAAGCCATAACCACACTTGTTTTGGCAAGAATCAGTAATCCTTTGTTTTATGTCCTGTTTGTCCATTTTGTCCTGTTGATTCGAGGATACTTTGTTGTTCAGTGGCTAACTTTTGCCACAATGAAAGTTAACTCCATATGCAGTTTCTTCAATGCCCATATTTTCTCTGAAGTAGATTGGTACTGCCAGGAGCCGACATGTCTCATAGTCATAACAAAAAAGAAAAATTTTCTAAGTTATTAAAACATTTTAAATGCCATATTCTGTAGATCTCTGAAGGGTTTGAAGATAACCTGTCTATCTAAAATATATCTACTCAATCTTGAAAACATACCTAATATAACTACAAGTTCTATTATAATATCTAACTACTAACTTTCATTTCTTTATATCCTAATAGTTGGTAATAACATTCAAGGATCAGAAAATTGCATTACATTGTTAGATGAACGGTACAATTAGAAAAATATATATAACATTTTCTAACAATATCAATTTCAATATATATAATTTGTATACAATATAAAACAATCCAATCCAATGTAAAGTATTTACATTTTTCTTTTCTTTCTTTCTTTTTTTTTTTTTTTAATAAGAACCTTAAATCTAATCTCCTTTGCTTAGCCTTTTTCCTAACCCTTGACAACAACTTGTAACCAACCCCCCTAATCAATGAAAATTATCCCAGACCCAAAACCCATTAAAAGACCAAAAAAACCAACCGCCCCACACCACCTCTTTGGGAATGTGGGCGTCGTATTCTTGAAATTGCTTCCTGCTGGGTATGGGCGAAGGTATCTTTATCCTGAAAGAAAAATTTTAGGTTAATTGTCAAATTCTAGAAAAGGAAAATATATCCTTCGTTATCCAGTCTGTGTATAATGCCAAAATTCAGGGTTTATCTCAAATCCTTATTCAAGTAGTCTTTGAGACTGGATCATCTCAGCTAGCTCTTCTCAAAATTGCTCTGAGCACTTTGTAGTTCAAAGCTGATCTGTAGATGATGTTTGTCAGCTTAGTGATGTTATTATTGTCCACGTGGAATTGTTGTTGTTGTGGGGCCCCATCTTCTTCCTGGAGACTTCAGTTGATGTTAGGCCTAACCGTGATTTCCTGCAAAAAACTGATAAGAGACTCGAACACAAAGACTATATATGCGACTTTTTAGAATTAGTTAGTACTCTATATGACCATTTATATCTTAACAAAGTTTAAAATGTATATGTATCTATATATATTGATCTTGTAAATTTTGATATAAAATTCATACTTTAAGAAAAGTTTAAAGTATCAGAATAGAATCAAAGAGTTGAGATTCGTAATAGAATAGTCCCTTAATTAATTTGGCTTTTCTCCTGTCCCATAGCAGAAGATGGCTCTTTTCCTCTGGCATGATACAGGGAGTTTGCATTTTCCTTTTAACAACATGCTTGAGTTTAAAGAAGGAGAGAGCCATTCTCCAACTCCAAAGTCAGCTTTAAATTTTAATTGAACTGGGACTATTAGAAGTTAAATAGTGTTAAATCTTTAAAGAAAAGCAGAAACAAACATTTAGGAAGACATAAAATTTTTTTAGATAACATACCCATACGCCATTTCACTCTGTTTCTTAGGATAGATGATTTGTTCCTTTTCTTCAGTTGTCTCATTTGTCCAGTGTTCTTCAAATTCGTTAACCTTCATTCTCCTAAAAGACAAAAACAAAAACCTTTCCCCAAGGTTTTTTGGGGATGTTCCTTTTTGACAAGTTATCTGATTAAATGAAAAGGCATGTGTTACTGGTGTAAGTTAGTTTAAATTGGATGTTTACGATAGTTGATGAACTATCACCTCCTCTAATTAAGAGGTCTCTCTTGTTCAAATCGAACCTTTATCAATTTTGATGGTACCCACAGCTTATCTTCTCCTGTAGAAATAAAAGCAAAACCTCGTCCCCAATGTAACACATACCCTGGTTTCCATTCTGAGGTCAGCACATCCTTAAAGTATATAGGTTGATTTAATTCTGTAGTTTTTTCTATTATCCAATGTCTCTCTGCAGCTGTTGTTCCTTTCTCATTGGCATTGAGAAAATTCAAAGTTAATAGAGCATTATGTAGTCTATTTCTGGGGGTTTTTGTTACTCCTTTTTGTTTATTTAGCATATCCTTTAGAGTTCTGTTTGATCTTTCTATAACTGCTTGACCTGTAGGATTATGTGGTATACCTGTAACATGGTTTATATTATAATAAGCAAAAAACTGTTTCATTTTAACAGAGACATATGATGGAGCATTATCAGTTTTGATTTGTGCAGGTATACCCATAATGGCCATAACTTCTAGCAAATGAGTGATTACAGAATCAGCTTTTTCAGAACTCAAAGCAGTTGCCCATTGAAATCCTGAATAAGTATCGATAGTGTGGTGTACATATTTCAGTTTTCCAAATTCTGCAAAGTGAAACACGTCCATCTGCCAGATTTCATTCCTCTGAGTACCCTTTGGGTTACATCCTGCTGGTAATGGTGTTTGATTGTAGAAGGAACAAGTAGGACATTTCTTTACTATTTCTTTGGCTTGTTGCCAGGTTATGGAAAAATCCTTTTTTAAACCTTTACTATTTACATGATGTTTTTTATGAAATTCTGAGGCCTCCAGCACATTTCCTATCAATAATTTATCAATCTCATCATTGCCTTGTGCTAGAGGGCCTGGCAGACCAGTATGGGATCGGATGTGAGTTATATATAAAGGATGACTCCGTTTTCTGATTGTATCTTGTAATTGAATAAATAATGAAGTTAATTCTGAAGCATCGTGGATAAATTCTGCAGTCTCAATATGTAATACTACTCTTTCAGCATACTGAGAGTCAGTTACTATATTGAGAGGTTCTGAAAAATCCATTAATACCAACAGAATAGCATACAATTCTGATTTTTGAACTGAATTATAAGGACTTTGAACCACTTTACTTAAATTTTCTGATTTGTAACCTGCCTTTCCTTGTTTGTTGGCATCTGTATAAAATGTACGAACTCCAGATATGGGTTTTTTCCTCACAATTTGAGGCAAGATCCAATCAGCTCTCTTTATAAGATCAATTCTATTGCTTTTGGGATATTTGCTGTTAATTTCTCCCAAAAAATTACTACAAGCTTTTTGCCAAGCTTCATTTTCTATCCATAATTTTTCAATGTCCTCCTTAGTTAAAGGTACGACAATTTCTGCTGGGTCTATTCCTGCTAATTGACGAAGTCTCAATTTTCCTTTCCAAATCAAGTCAGAGATTTTTTCCACATAAGTTTTTAATTTTTTATTTGGTTTATTTGGTAAAAATATCCATTCCAATATAATATCTTCCCTTTGCATTAATATTCCTGTTGGGGAATGCCTAGAAGGTAAAATAACCAAAATGCAATCCAGCTTTGGATCAATACGATCTACGTGCCCTTCATGTACTTTCTTTTCTACCAAGGCCAATTCTTTCTCAGCTTCAGGTGATAATTCTCTTGGACTATTTAAGTCCTTATCACCTTCTAAGGTTTTAAACAAATTATTCAGTTCATCATTTTTTACCCCAACAATAGTTCTTAGATGAGAAATGTCTCCAAATAATCTTTGAAAGTCATTAAGAGTCTGTAGTCGATCTCTCCTAATTTGCACTTTTTGAGGTCTAATTTTTTGAAGTTCTATTTTATATCCTAAATAATTAATAGAATCTCCTCTTTGTACCTTTTCTAAAGCAATTTGTAATCCCCAGCAAGGCAAAATTTTCTTTACTTTTTCAAACATTCTTTCTAAAGTATCTGCATTTGAATCAGCTAATAAAATGTCATCCATATAATGATAAATTATAGATTTAGGAAATTTTTTACGTACCACTTCTAATGGCTGTTTTACAAAATATTGGCACAAAGTTGGGCTATTCAACATTCCCTGTGGGAGAACCCTCCATTGAAATCTTTTAACCGGTTGAGAATTATTATAAGTAGGCACTGTGAAAGCAAATCTTTCTCTGTCTTTTTCTTGTAAGGGTATTGAAAAGAAACAGTCTTTTAAATCAATAACTATGAGAGGCCAGCCTTTTGGTAACAGAGTAGGTAAAGGAATTCCAGATTGTAAAGAGCCCATTGGCTGAATTACTTTGTTAATTGCTCTAAGGTCTGTTACCATTCTCCATTTACCAGATTTTTTTTTTATAACAAATACAGGAGAATTCCAAGGGCTGGTTGATTCTTCAATATGATGAGCATTTAACTGTTCTTCCACCAGCTCTTGTAAAGCCTGGAGTTTCTCTGTTGTTAAAGGCCATTGCTGAACCCATACAGGCTTGTCTGTTGACCATTTTAAAGGTAGAGCTGTTAATGTTTTTGGAAGATTATCAGTTGTTGTGCCCTGTTCTTGTATGACATGGATGGCTGGTGAGCACTCATTAGAATAATATCTTTTAATATTTCTCTCAGAAACATGTACTAATTTATGATTTGTTTCTGAGATTGGAGGGATATTAATCTGAGTATTCCACTGTTGTAACAAGTCTCGACCCCACAGGTTCATAGCTATGTTAGCCATATATGGTTTTAATTTTCCTTTCTGTCCTTCTGGACCTATACATTCAAGCCATCTTACACTTTGTTTCACTCTAGATAATGTCCCAATTCCTAAGAGTTGAATGTTTACCTCCTGAAGAGGCCAAGTTGGATGCCAAAATTCTGGTGCAATTATGGTAATGTCAGCACCTGTGTCTACCAGACCAGACAACAAAACACCATTTATTTTTATTGTTAGTTTTGGTCTTTGTTCATTAATAGAAGTTTGCCAAAAAATTTTCTTTATGTTTTTTCCTGTATTTCCTATTTTCTCTGTTTCATCATCTCGACTAACATGATTTATTCCAATAGACATTTGGTTATTTAGTTGCTTTGAGTAGGGGTTTCCTCTACAACTGCAGGAAAGGTTTGAACTGGATTTACTGTGGGGGCCTGCCTGAGGCCCCTCTGGGAGTTTCCCGAAGCTCGAGGCAGAGGGTTACCCTGTCTGTCCCTTGTTGATCTACATTCGTTGGTCCAGTGTTTTCCCTTACCACACCTTCTGCATACTCCAGAAGGAAGGGGCATTCTGTTGCCAGTGTTCCTTGATGAAACATTATTTCTAGGAATGACCTGTTTACAATCCCTTTTCAAATGTCCTTGCTTTCCACATCCAAAACATCTAACATTGCTCAAACCTTTTGAAATTGCTTTTCCTACCCACATATCATCATGGTCATAAGCCTCTACATTAACTGTATCTCTAATCCAATCTTCCAAAGGTGCAGATCTTGCCTTTAACGGCCTAATTATTCTTTTGCACGCTGCATTTGCATTCTCAAAGGCTAAAGATTCAATTATTATCTGACTAGCCTGTGAATTCGGGACCATTTTTTGTACTGCTGAAGTCAATCTTTGTAAGAAGTCTGTGAAAGATTCTTTGGGGCCCTGTATAACCTTTGTAAATGACTCAGTTTTTTTTCCTGGTTCTTCAACTCTGTCCCATGCATTCAAAGCTGCCGTTTTACATAGAAGTAGGGTTTGGACATCATATGAACATTGTGTTTGTACTGAAGCATATTGGCCTTCGCCAATAAGCTGATCCTGGCAGACTTGTATTCCGCTATCCCTCCATTGTCTTTCTATATTTTTAGCCTCATTACTGAACCACATTTTCCACTGGAGATTTTGTCCGGGTTCAAGAACAGCCTGTGCCAATTCCCGCCAGTCCTTTGGTATAATCCTATTACAAGTTGACCAGGTGTTTAACATTTGCTTTACATATGGGGAGTGCATGCCATAAGATGCTATTGCCTCCTTAAATCTTCGTAAGTCTAACATTTCAACTGGAACCCAAGTATTTTGTTCATTCTCTTCATCAGGTAGCTGCTGTACGGCTACTGGATAAATTAAGGGTGATTGTGTGAAAACTGGCTTTCTTTCTGTAACCTTACGATCCAATTTTGAAACAACTTCACTATTTATTTCTTCTGTCTGAATTTGAATTTCTCTATAATTCATTTTTACCGGTTTAACAAGTTTTTCTAAGACTGTTATCCTGGCACTTAAGTTGACGATCTTTTTAAATAGTAAAATGAGGATAAGAAAAGTAATAAACTGAATAATTCGATCAATATTAATCTTTTCATATAGTTGTTCCATTGTCAGAGTGCCTAAAATTTCAAACAAAGCCCAATTTTCTTCCAATGTACACATAAAGCCCATTTTTTTTTTTAATGTAGAAAAAAATTCTCTTTTAAATAGATATGTTAATTGACTTACCAAGTCTGGGTAGAACAGTAGAATCCCAGGGAATTTCACAGCCACCTAGTGTTCGAGGTGTGAATCCAGCGAGAGAGAGAGAGAGAGAGAGAGAGAGAGAGAGAGAGAGAGAGAGAGAAAGAGAAAGTGTAGCCGCTTGAGCCGAGTCAAGCCTTGGCTTTACAGGCAGGGGCCCTGTTCAGGTCTGAGTTGTTTGTAGCAGTTCCAGCTGCGGGTCAGTCAGGCCTGGGCCCAAGCTAGGCAGCCGGGCCGCCCAGGCTGGAAACCGGACCTGCCGCCAAGCCAAGCCAATCGGTTTTTAATGAATTCTTGTCACGTTGGGCGCCAAATGTAGATGTATCCAACCTTCCCATCAAACGATAAACACAGAACCAATGCAAAGAAGAAAGCCAAGAGGTCAGAGCCAAGAGCCAAAACCTTACCCTTCCTCCTGCAGTGGTCCTACCTCTCCGAACCAGAGCTACCCCTCTGTTAAAGTCTTTATATAGAGTTCCTGTCCTGCCTTCTCATTGGTTGTAAACCCAACCACATGACCGCCTCCTCACAGCCTGTCTGTATAGGCCTCCAGGTTTTCCATGATTGGTATTAAGATTAAAGGCATGTGTATCCAATAATGGCTGTATCCCTGAACACACAAAGACTTACCCAGCTCTGCCTACTAAGTGCTGGAATTACAAGCGTACGCTACCACTGCCCTGCTTTCCTATGGCTTGCTAATAGCTCTGACCCCTGGGCAACTTTATTTATTAACATACAAATAACATTTTAATACAAATAAAATATCACCATATTCTTGCATTATAGCAGATAGAGTAAGGGGTGACAGAGTTAAGTAACTTGGTCAGTAGTCACTCAATTGGCAATTAGAAGAGGTGGGATTTGAACCTAGGTAGTATCATTCTTAACACTAAGAAATTCTTTAACTATTTTTTGCCTCTTTATTGACCAGTCAGCTATGATAGCTAGTGCTCCATGACAAGTATTAGAAGGTGCAGATTGCTGAAGTAGGTCCTTAACCATGCTCAGCAGTGAATATTGCTGGTGAGTTTAATTAATCTTAGGATGCATACACAGAAAGGAGACATAGAGACTAGAGTCAGAAATAGGCACAAAAGAGTATAGCTCAACAGAGGGAAGTGGCTACGGCACCCACTGAGTCTGGGATAGCACCTCAGATGTGAACCATGGCAGTTTTCTCCCTAGGGCTTTCACCAAGTCCAAAATTCCCAACATAATTAGCCAAGATCTTCCCTTCCTCTTCGAAGTAAGCATCACTTCCCCATGAGTGTATTATGATATTAGTTGACAAGTCTGACCCTGGTGACATTAGTCATGGCACACCTTACCCAAGATATGGATTATATAAAATCTGTTGTAAATTAATTTTTTTGGAAATCCCAAGGAATAAACCTAGTGCCTTACACATAATAGATATGTACTCAAAATGAGGTGGCATCCAACCCCCATTTTACTTTTGAGATAGGGTCTCACTAAACAGTCCAGGGTGGCTTTGGTTTTACTTTGTAGCCCAAGCTTGCCTTGAACTTCAATCTCCCTACATCAATCTCCAGATCTCTGCCACCAGGCCCCTCTGGTTTCTAAATCTTAAACAACAGCAACAATGCTAGAACTGTCAGATGAAACTGTTAAGACTAAGACTTGAAATTAAAATAATAAAGGAGTGAAGTCCAATTTTTGTTGAGAAATTACCCCCATGGTAAAATTCTATGGTGCATACGCAGGTACAAATTTAGAGCGGGTCTTTCCTATCCCAGTGTAAGCACTGACTCTTTCAGCATGATGAAAATGTTTCCAAAATTGTCAAAATGATCTCCCCAAAGCAGCTGAAAGTATCTTTACTGTGGAACAAATTTATTCCTTTGTAATTGTTATTTTACATTCCATGCAGTCACATGGGACAACTCCCCAAAGATTGGCAGCCTGTAGTTTAAATCTGTCTAAAATATGCAGGAGAATATTACATTCATTTTCAATTGCACTATTGGGAACAGGAGATGAGTCATGGAAGAGGTGACCCTTCCCTGCCCGCCACCCCCATACCAGAGTGTACATAGCTGGAGCTCTGCATTAGAGCCAAGCTTCTGCCAGTTCTCAGATGTAACTAACTCAGGCTGAGAAGGAATGGCCCGCAGGATCAAGTGTTGCCTACTTCATGCTATAGGACTCACATCTCCCTACGTTTCTGTGTCACCTAAAGAAATATTGACATATGCAAAACACCCAGAAAGCACTTATATCTAAATAAATTGGGGAAAATATATAGGAAGATAATATATTTGCCTCCGTTTATTTTAAAACTGCACTGGGAAAATAATTTTTCATGGTTAAACATAGATTTATTTAATGGAGGAATCTTTGAGGTTCTTTTAAAAGTCCTTTATAAGCACAGAGTGAAAAGATAGGCATCTCTGGTACCCATCACATCAAGAAATACTACTAAGGAAAGTGGGGAGTGATTTTATGCATATCTGTTTTTTAGCAAAGGACATTTCTTCAAGGTTTTTGCTGTCCTGGTGCTTTTAATTGGATTTTTTAAGTTTAAAAGCTGCTGGTTCAGGCTCTCTCTGATATTAATAGTTCTGAGTTCCTTTTGCCTCGGTGTCTGTGTACTGGTGTACCAGAATCGATATTTCTGTTTCTTACCCTGTTCTGCCGTTGTGTGACCTTGAGCAAGTTGCATATTCTTATTCAGGTCTCAGTTTACCCACCTCTAATACGGAGCTAAATAATGCAGGATTTTTTTTCTGTGAGATTTGAATAATAGATGTCTGAAAAGGCTTTTAGATTTAGGCTTTGAAACCGCTGTAGAGTTGGCGGTGATAATAATAGTAATAGCTTGGATTAACAGAACTTCTCCCAAAGCTTTAACAACTTTTACATTTTTCTTCCTTCTGTCCTTAAAATACCCTTAAGATGTAAGAATGAGAAAGTATCAGCTCCCTCATTTGGGGGATATAAAAAAATGAAATAAAGGGATGTTGGAGTGAGTTCTAATTTCCAAAAGCAGTATTTCTGACTCCAGGAATGTTTGCTGGCTTTAAAATGTCAGGAACAAAAATTGCATGCTGTGTGTGAGGGAGTAACTTCCCACTGAGTCTGCCTGGGCAGGCATGCTGTGTGTGGGGTACTTCCTGGGGAGACTGCCTCCACATGCTGGTGGGGGGGGGAGCTTCCCAGGGAGACCCCCTCCACATACTGTGTATTGGGGTGGGGGGAGACTTCCAAAGAGGACACCTATACTTGATGTATGTAAGGCTGTGTATGGGGGGGGGCACTTCCCAGGGACACCAGCTCCACATGCTGTATATTGGAGGGGACACTTCCTAGGGAGGCCACCTCCCATATACTATGTGTGTGTGTGTGGAGGGGGGGACTTCCTAGTGAGGCTGTCTCCACGTGCTGTGTACAGGGGGGTGGGGAATGACTTCCCAGGGAGCCGACCTCCACATGCTGTGTATGGGGGGGACGACTTCCCAGGGAGCCGACCTCCACACGCTGTGTATGGGGGGGACGACTTCCCAGGGAGCCGACCTCCACACGTTGTGTATTGGGGAAACCTTCCCAGGTAGGCTCCTCCACATGCTATGTGTGTATGGGAATGAGGACCTTCCCAGGTAGGCCCCTCCACATGCTGTGTGTGTGGGGATGAGGACCTTCCCAGGTAGGCCCCTCCACATGCTGTGTGTGTGGGGATGAGGACCTTCCCAGGGAGCTGGCCTCCACAAGTTGTATCTCCCACTCATTCATCTTCTAAATGGAATAACAGCCCATCCTTTGCAATGATCACTTATTTCTCTACAGAATACCATCTTCCCATTTAGATGGTGATTATGGACTTGTAGCACAATGCAATTAGTAACTGGAAAGACATGCTATTTCGCTATTTCTGCTTCTGTGACATGGTTACTCCCTCCGTGTCCTGGGAAAAAAAATTCTGCAATGTGTCCCAATGCTATTCCTCTGCCACACATGTTATTCATATACTGAGGTCCTGGCTTCCAGATCATTTCCACCTGTCTTATATGTAGCAGGTAACTGAAAACCAACTGCTTCTTTCCAAGAAGGCACAATTTCAGCTGCCGAAATGGAAATTGACAGGAAGACTTAGCTCCAGCTGTACTGGATCGCCCAGGGATAAATTACTTTGTGTGATTGTTGGAGCCTTGCAAAGACCTAATAGAATGAACATGTTGTTTTCCACACCCGTGGGTATGGATAGTCCTCACAAATACTGTGTGCTCAGATTCAAACATGTGTGAGACTGTCAGTCTGTTGACAATGAGAAAAATTAATTTGAACGGCTGATAAGGAAGGAAAACATACACAATGAATTAAATTTAATAGACTGAAAAAAATTAGGTTTCTCCTTACTATTTCCATGTGGGAATACGTCAGACTTCATTTAACTCAAATAACTGCAGCTATGAAGGACTGCCTGGATGCGGCCTGTTTGAGAATGCCCGCACAACTCGTTGTGTGCACCATGGACAATGTTTTGGTGAGCCTTACCTTTTAATGTAAAGGGTAATGATGTGTGTCCTCAGTCAAACAGGGGTGGCTGGTTGTCAGTGACAGATATGACATCATTTCTTTTCTCTGCCCCTTGCGGTTTGATGTTCCCAGTGATGGACCTTGGAGTTTTGCCAGAAGCTGGTGAGTCCATGCCCCTCTGAACTCATAAGACAGAAGCTCTGATCCCTGAAGAGAAAGTTACATTTCACAAGGAATAATAATGTTTCTGCTTTCCATTTTCTACACTTAACATTCAGTCCTAGGAAATGTTGGCGTCAACAGTGTGGCTCTTCTTCTGTCTCTGTCCACTTATCTTGTTAATAATAATAACTTCATTGATTTTAATGGAGCTGCAAGCATCTTATAAATTTGATCGATTTGAAAAAGACTAAGAAAGTGAACATAAACATTCATGTTTAGCCATCATTATCATTTGGTGAGCATCATCCCATGTGTTGCTCTCAGCAGAAACGTAGAAAGAAAAAGATAACAATAAAGCTGAAATAAGTTTGAAATGTAAGGTATCACATGTGGCTTCAAGATCATTGATTCACTTGGCTTTCATGTCAAGTTAACAAAATAGGACCGCTAGTTCTAGAAGAACTGAAATTTGGGTAAGTCTTTGCCAAGAAATAAGGGACCCGGACACACCGGGTCAAGAATGAGACAATGATGAACACTGAAGGTTGAGACGGCAATGTGTCCTGTGCCACCAGGCTCGCTATTTAGACTTCGCCTGTCAACTTCTTGCTATGGAGGGCGAGGAAATCTGCACATTTCATCCTTTGACGCTCACAACCCACTCCTATGACAGAAACAGTTATGCACACTATTAAGGCTTATACCATTTATGCTCTTCTGGGCAATATTAATTTCCATGCTCCTATTATTGTATCAGATATTTAAATCAAGAGAGGACTCAGCTCAAGTCTTTTTAATGAATGTTTTCCATTTTCAGATTTCTGCTTTGACTTGTTTGGCTCTGGTAAGCCATAGCCCCCTCTCATTTTCTACATTATTTTGAACCTCAAGTCTACAAAATGCATTGTTCCTGCTCCTGAATATAAACAGGGATGAGATGGTGATATCTAAATTAAGCGAAAAATAGTTTTATTCTATTAAGGAATGTTTTATTCATTTTACATACCAACCACAGATCCCCCCTCTTCCCTCCTCGCACCCCTTCAGGCTCCCCCCTCTAAACCCACCTTCCATTCCTACATCCAACAAGATATGCCCTCCCATCTGAGCTTTCTACAACTGAGCTATTTCCTCCCTTGTATTTCCTGGACACAGCCCCAGCCTGATTTCTCTTATTGATTTCTTAGTTCTATTGGCTATGTTTTCATTTGCAAACATTTTAGACATTAGTCCCTTGTTGGTGTTAAATCTCAGACATCTCCTAATCTATGATGTTTGTTTGTTTAACTCTGCACATGGTTTCCTTACTTAAATGGAGATCATTATTTTATTTAATCAAATCAATCAATATGCATTGTCAGTGCCTTGCAGTTTATGTTAAAGAAGTATCTAGTCCCAGGGTTATGGAAGTCTGCTTGCATATCACTTTTTATTAATTTTACTATGGTTCTCATACTTTTATTTGAAACCCATAGCTATTTCTATTGTTATTTAGGAGTAGAGTCATGTTAATGTGTAGTGAGCCAATTTTACCAAAATTATTTGACACTTCCTCATACTTGTTTTAATGTATCAGCTATAATATAGAAAAAGACACAATTATATATTTGTCCCATTTTCTCACCTCAATAACATATTGTATTCATTACTACAGTTTTAGTATATGGTCTCTTTGTCACGGTAAGTATTCTGTGTGTTTTTTATTCTTTTTTTCAATATTGAAATTAGTATTCCTACAATTTAATCAAACCTTAAAATCAGACTCTAGAATAATCCCACCAATATCTCTTACAAAACCAGCTGGAATTCTCATTATGGTTTCAGCAAATTTTAAATAGTTCACAGAAGGACTGATTACCTCTTAACACCCAATGTTCCCATATAAGTGTATACACCATGCATTTATTATATTTGAGGCCCTTTGTGGCTGTATTTTTTTTCACCATAAAGGACTTAGGGATTCTCCTCTAACTCCTTACACTTCATGAGTTTCCTGATAGTGAATGCTCCTCTAACTCCTAGGCTTACAGTAGTTCATATTAGAAAAATATTCTTCTGAGTTGATTTGTCTCTCTCAACTTTATAGAACCTTATTATAAATCTCACTAGCCTGTTGTTTGCTGATTGCAGTGCTTTTACTTGTGGGCAATTATATAATCTGTAAATCAGGAGCATCATTTTCTTCCTCTCTTTATTCTTTAACTTCTTTCCATGTGTGCATGCATGAATGTGAAGGCAGTCCTTATTGTATGGACAGATCTTTTGGTAGCGAGGCAGTGATAGTGTTGCTTAAGATTTTAAGGAAACTTTCATGGAAGTTACCTTCCTTTAGTTTTTATAAACTTGAAAATATTGAATATGTGTCTGCTCCTCTAATTGCATGATCCCCAAATGATTGTAAAAAAACATTTTCTTTCCCTTGAAAGGCACTCCTGTATCACATAGCTGTGTGTGTTGCTTCAGATAAATCTGAGAGCGAATTCTTTCATTCCCCTCTAAGCGCCTTTGTTACCCCTCCTTTATTGGATATCCTTAGTGTTTCTCCTTCTTCTTGAAGTTCAATGGCTTTCCACAATGTATTTTGGCCTTGATCTTTTTGAGGTTTTTTTTTCCCCCTGGGGAAAGATCTAAAGAGTCAAGTCTTTATTTTAGGCATTTTCCCCCTATCATATCTTTGAACACTTTTTTCACTGTTCATTCTGAATACCAATAACACTCATTGGGGGCTCCCTCTTACTTCCCATCTCTATTCTCAATACTGCAGACACTTAAAGATCTTTGCTAATTCCTTTTTGTTTTGTGTAATTTTCAGCATAACTTTGACTCTTATATGTATATTAACACAAATACTGCGGATCTTTATGTATCTTCCCCTTTTACTTCTTGTCTGAGCAGCCACTTGACTTTTTGTCTTCGTGTCACCTTACACATCCTTTGAACTCCTGTATCTCTTTTCTTTGGAGCCTTTAGGCTGTAAGCTTTTTGTGGGAACAGAGAACTGTCAGTCCTCTGCCTTTGTTGCTGGGGTACTGCCTGTCATAATATATGGCACCAGCTGCTCTTATTTCTTTCATTTCCTTTTCTTTCAATATGTTCTGCTTAACTGTTGTACTGTATCCTTTCAGATGATTACTCATGTGAAGAGAAGTTGACTGTCTACTGAAGGGGAACACATTTATGATGGCAGCAGGGTGATGGGAGTTTGAACATCTTAGACCCTCTCCACTCTTCCTCCTCTGGGACTGTAGGAATTATCTGTCTCCTAGGGCTATTCTCTATGTCATAACAACTTGTTAGTGTTACATGGATCTTTCTTGAGCATCTTCTTCATTCTCTTCTGCACATGGGATGGTCTCTCTGAGGCTGAGTCAGATGGCAAACAATAGACCCAGATGTCTGGCATGTTTTTCCTGATGCCCACGGTCTCTCGTGTGACTTACATAATTTTTCATGAGTATGGCTTTACTTTAGAGCTTGTTTCTCAAATCTAAGTATTCCTGTTTGTGTCCATTCTAGTACCACATAGGGAGACTGGAGGGTGCTTGTACCCTACTTATCATCTGAGGAGGTTCATATCCTTTATTTTGGTTTGAGTTTAACATCATATAGCAAATGCTTTTATAAAGGTTAATTGCCTGTTAGCTATAACTACAGTTGTGTTAAGAAAATAAGAACATTCCCTACCCTCCATTGCTCCCCTTAACTCCCAGTTTACTCAGGAGATCTCATCTATTTCCCCTTCCCAGGGCAATCTATGCATCCCTCTTAGGGTCCTCCTTGTTACCTAGCTTCTCTGGAGCTGTGAGTTGTAGTCTGGTTATCCTTTATTTTACGTCTAGTAGCCACTTATGAGTGAGTACATACCATGTTTGTCTTTCTGAGTCTTGGTTACCTAACTCAGGATGATATTTTCTAGTTCTATCAATTTGCCTGCAAATTTCATGATGTCATTGATTTTACTGCTGAATAGTACTCCATTGTGTGTGTGTGTGTGTGTGTGTGTGTGTGTGTGTGTGTGTGTGTGTATCACATTTTCTTTGTTCTGGCTATTATGAATAATGCTGCTATGAACATAGTTGAGCATATGTCCTTGTGGTATAATTGAGCATTCCTTGGGTATATTCCCAAGAGTGGTATCATTGGGTCTTGATGTAGGTTGATTCCCAATTTTCTGAGAAATCACCATACTGGTTTCCAAAGTGGTTGTATAAGTTTGCACTCCCACCAACAGTGGAGGAGTGTTCCTCTTGCTCCACATCCTCTCCAACATAAGCTGTCATCCGTGGTTTTGATCTTAGCCATTCTCACAAGTATAAGATGATATCTCAGAGTTGTTTTGATTCGCATTTCCCTGATGACCAAGGATGTTGAGTAATTCCATAAATGTCTTTGGGCCATTTGAGAGTCTTTTGTTGAGAATTCTCTGTTTAGCTCTGTAGCCCATTTTTTAAATTGGATCATTTGGTATTTTGATGTCTAGTTTTGTGAGTTCTTTATATGTTTTGAGGGATGGGAGCACGGGGGAATGGGATGGTCGAGCTGGAACAGGGGTAGAGTGGGAGAGCAATAAGGAAGATATCTTGATAGAGGGAGACATCATGGGGATAGGGAAAAACTGGGTGCTAGGGAAGTACCCAGGAATCCACAGGGATGACCCCAGCTTAAACTACTAATAGTGGTGGAGGGGTACCTTAGCTGGCCTACCCCAGTGATCAGATTGGTGAATGCCCTAACTGTCATCATAGAGACTTCATCCAGTAACTGATGGAAATAGATGCAGAGAGTCATGGCCAAGCACCAGACCGAGCTCCAGAAATCTAGTCGAAAACAGGGAAGAGGGATACTATGAGCAAGGGGCATCAAGACCACGATGGGAAAACTTACAGATACAACCAAACCAAGCTAATGGGAACTCATGAACTTTGGACAGACAGCTGTGGAGCCTGCATAGAACTGGACTGGGACTTCTGCATGGGTGAGACAGTTGTGTAGCTTGATCTGTTTGAGGGATCCCTGACAGTGGGAATAGGATCCATCCCTGGTGCATGAACTGACTTTGTGGAGCCCATTGCCAATGGTGGGACACCTTGCACAGCCTTGATGCAGGGGGAGGATCTTGGACCTGTATCAGCTGAATGTGCTGGGCTTTGCTGACTCCCTATGGGAGGCCATATTTTTGGAGGAGGAAATGGGGGGGGGGTAGGCCTGGGGTGTAGGGATGGGGGGAAGAGGGAAGAGGGATGAAGGAGGGATTTGTGGTTGGTATGTGGAATGAATAAAAAATTTCTTAATAAAAAAAGAAGAAAATAACATGCTTATGTATGGCTCTCAAAGTTTACACATTGCCATTTTGCTGCAAGGTTGTCTATCCAGGTTAATATAGTGTTCCTTACATGCCTTATCTTTAGTCCATGCTCATGTGCCCTTCTGCCAGTGGAAAAGTAACTGGACAGTAACAGCACAGTGGTAGAGTGTTGGTGTTAGATTTGCAATTTTAGCTTGGCAGTGAAAAGGTTGGCTATTTTAATCTACATTTAAATTTTTTGTTTAAGCTTGAAACTTGAAGATTCCCCCAAAATCCATGAATTGAAAGTTTTGCTCCTGGTGTGCTTTTATTGGGAGGTTCTGGAAGCTTAAGAGATGCCCCCACCCCTGGGAGGCTCTTAGGTCATTGCAGTCTTGCCTTTAGTGGGGTTGTGAAACTTAAAAATTCCCCTACTCATCTTTTCTTCGGGGTTATGCGGTAAATGCTTTTCATATGTGGTGTGGTTCTGCAGTGTTATGCTGCCTTGCCACAGAACCAAAGCAATGAGGCCAACCAGTCACAGACTGGAGCCTTCAATACAGTGAGCCAGAATAAACTGTGTCCATAAGTTGATTACTGAGGGTGTTCTTTATTAGGGTGCTGTCTGTTTTATTGCAAGGAACCGGATGATTAACACTTGACACAAAACCCATAGAAATTTCAAAATCCAGTCATTGGGAAATGAATGTATTAAAATCATGATATAGTATGCTTCAGTATGTATTGTTTTTTTTTTTTATGGTTTTTTTGAGACAGGGTTTCTCTGTGTAGCTTTGCACCTTTCCTGGAACTCGCTTTGGAGACCAGGCTGGCCTCGAACTCACAGAGATCCGCCTGGCTCTGCCTCCCGAGTGCTGGGATTAAAGGCGTGCGCCACCACCGCCCGGCTTCTGTATGTATTGTAAAACTAACCAAAACACTCTGATAGTTTAGATCCATTTTATATTCAATATGTATTAATTAGCATAGAATATAGTCTGGGTAACTTCTAGATAGCAAGAACACATTGGGAAGGAACATAAGGAGTAATTAGAGCAAGAGAAAAAGAACAAGGAGGAGGGGAAGGTATGAGAACGTGAGTCCTTTGCCGTGCATTGTGACAATCCTGCTGCCTGTCTGAACTAGGTTCACAGAATAGAGCAGGAGAGAGTTTATTGGACTTGGGTTCTT
Organism: Peromyscus californicus insignis; assembly: GCF_007827085.1. Taxonomy (NCBI): domain Eukaryota; kingdom Metazoa; phylum Chordata; class Mammalia; order Rodentia; family Cricetidae; genus Peromyscus; species Peromyscus californicus. Next base: position 5,327,803 of record NW_026294413.1, on the reverse strand, counting down.
ATTAAAGGTAGAGCCAGCAGGCTTTTGTGATATGTTTGGTAAAAGATATACAAGTTTGAAAGAAGTGTGATTTCAAGAGTTTTCCTAGTTTCATTCCTGGTATGAATAGTGAGGCCATGTACTTACTACATGCAGTTGCTGTGGTTGAAATATATCTTCCTCAATATGGTAAGCTACAGTCTCCAATGTAACTGTTCTTGATATAGGGCCTTAAGGACATAATTATGGTTACCTTAGGCTGTAAAGATTTATCTTTTCTTCTGATTAGATTGATGGCCTTATAAGAACAGATCTTTCTGTCTTTCTCATTTTCTCCCTCACACTCTCTCTTGCTCTCACGAACCTCTCTGTGTCCACTCGTAATGGGGGTCATGTGTGCACCAGGAGGAGGTAGCTACTGACAACCTAAAGAAGAGAGAATGCTCTGGAACAAAACTCATCTCTCTGGTATTTTGACCTTGGATTTCCAGCTTCCAGACTATGGAATCTAAGATTATTTTTGTTGAGGCAACAAGGCTACAGCACTTGTCATAAAAGCTCCAATAGACTAGCATAGCAATTAAAAAATAACGTATCTTTTATTTACCTCCTTAGTTATTTTGAGGAAGTGTTATTGATCAAATATAGTTTGACATTGGACAAGTTAAATTTTGCAAATGGTGTTTCCTAATAGCAACAGCTCAGAGGAAAATACTAGTACCGATGAAAGCAAACTAGTAGTAATTTATTAAAAAACAACAACAAAACCAAAACAAACATAGAAGAGCAGTTGAAATTCAGTACTTACTCAAGGCAAAAATGATTATACACTAAAAGCAGTTGCCGTTCTGAAACGGGCATGGAGTCTATCTATCTTGACACACATCTTTGCCTGGAATTAGGGTCTGGATAGTCATATCTCCTCACCACATTAGTTTTCCTACATCCATGTGAACTTTAGGAAGAATATAACATTAGTCTGTGAATACCCAATATTTGATGATGAGTGAATGGCTTATGTGTAACTAATGAAAATGAAAGGTCTGGGTTGGGGATTTAGCTCAGTGGTAGAGCGCTTGCCTAGCAAGCACAAGACCCTGGGTTTGGTCTTCAGCTCACAAAAAAAAAGAAAGAAAATGAAAGGTCTGTGGATTTTTCTATCATTCCATTGTAATGGTTGAAGAGACAAATTATACTTAGGGAATAGGAATGAAGCTTAGAAAGAGGTTTCTTTTAGTCTAAGTTAAGGGGATTGGAGGCTAATTCAAGGCAGTTGCTTAGCAAGCATGGATCTTGGCAACAGAATGGAGAGGATGGGATGGTCTTTCCTATACATGCTGAGTATATGTAGGTTTTGTGCTTTTATGTGTGCTGGAGTGGATTATCTCTGATCTACCTCAAAAGCCTTTGCTTTCCACCCTACATGCTACTTTCTCTACAATAATGCTCAGATTCCCTAAAAGGAATTGATGTTCTTTATGCCATAGACTACTATTACAATAGTCTGCAGAGTTCTATTTTAGTAGTTATCTTATTGTGTCCATGCTATATTATACTATTATTTGTGTAGGGAGGTAAGGAGAAGATAATAATAGCATCAACATTAATATGTACTAGGCTGACTGAATTTACCTGTATTTTCTCATTTCTATATTCCCAACATCTATTGAACATTTAATAGGCACTCAATAATAGCATATTAGATAATTATATATTGTATCATATCCGGGGTGTGAACAAATAGGAAAGCATTCCAATTCCTAATATATTTCATTTAAATAGGAATGTTCCTTAATTTCCAATTTTGAATAAAGATTTGCTTTATGTTGTCAGTTCCCTATGAAAAAGTTATATCCAAAAAAGAGCCCCAGTATGTTCAAGGTAGTAAATTTCATTAGAAATTCAGTGAACATATTTAAGGGAATTGTTTTTCTCCAGCTCTGGTAGACTAACAATCTAAAGAGTTAAAAACATCATTAGGTATTACCCTCAGCTATTGTTCCAACTATGTTATGTAACAAGTAGCCTGAATCCAGTGCAGTTAGGGGAAGCACTATTTTCTTCATTAAGGTTGGGTTAATGTGTTCTTGATTCAGGTCTGCTCCATGTAGTTCTTGTTCTAAGGCTGGTAGGGCAGGAAGGTTCTTTTTATAGCAGTGATTGAAAATCTTAGAACTGACATCTGTTGGCCACAGGAAGTCAAGTGACCATCCACACAGCAGTGGAACAGAGGACTAACACCTCCCATGGAGTGAAGTTATTTTCTTGTGTAGATTTCAGAAAAGAGGACAATGATCTGACTTCCCACAATGAGCTTTTCATTTTCCTTGGCATAGAGAGTTAGTTGTAGGAGCCGTCTACTATCATGTCTATTGTACATCTGGTGTAGAGCTCATCATTTCGGATTTCCTTGAGAAGCTTCATTTCTCTTAGAGGAGACACAATTTCTTAGATAGATTTTTATTAAAATAAGACAGATCTTTCACAAAATAAAAGTAGTAAGAACAAGAACATTCTGAATGTCTTTCAGATCAAGGCCAGTCAAATATTAAGTATGTCTTGCTTAAAGTAGTGAGCACGGCTACAAATGAATACTTATTCCTTATTTGTGGGAAACAGCAAAATAGTGTCAGTAAATTTAATTGCTCTGAGACTATGTTCATAGAATTACTTTTAATTTTTATAGGTTATGTGGTATATATAATATAACATAAGAGTTATGGTATCACATATGCAGATCTACCCTTCTTCCTACTTCCACATGGTAAAAATGAATTTGGCAAGCATTCTTTTTATTAATTTCTTGCTTTAATTAGCAGTTTAACTTAACTGAATAGTTAAATAAATAGGTAAATTTTAAGTGTTAGAATGTCCACATTAAAACAAAAATACATTAATTACTCTTCCAAGGTGGGTGCTTTTTTTAAAAAAATCTTGCCATAATGTCTAAAAGCATTTGAACACCTTATTTATCAAGCCTACTTTATAATGCCCAGTTTTTAAAACTTTAGACTGTCTTATAATTTTTCTGTTTAATGAAGCAACATTCATGCTAAAAAATCTTTTCTCTTATTTCAAAAAAGGACAAGTTTCTGTTTTGGAACATTTTCCCCACACCCACCCCCAAAAGCCCTTAGAAAACATTTATTTTTGGCTGAGATGACTTTAGAATAGAAAGGAGTTTATGATCCAAATATGTGCTTTCTATTTTACCCATTTTATTGGTAAGTTGTCTAAAATGATAAAGTACTTGTTTAAAAGCTATTTACTTAGCCCAAGGTAGTGGATTTCATTCTCTCTATGTGTTCTTAAGGGAAGGACATGGCCAGGCAGAAAATCCTTGGTGTCTACAAGGTGAATGTTGGATTTAAATCACATTGTTAGTGAACGGTGATATCAGCTCTCTTTGGTGTTAATATGTTCCTAATCACTTGTTAGAAAATGGGTATATCAAGAAAATAATCAAGCCAATTAAAAATTGGGGTACAGATTTAGACAGAGAATTCTCAAAAGAGGAAACACAAATGGATGAGAAGCACTTAAAGAAATGTTTAACATCCTTATTTATCAGGGAAATGCAAATCGAAACAATTTTGAGATTTCATCCTACACAAATCAAAATGGCCAATTTCAATAAAAACAAGGATGCAGAGTAAGGGGTACATTCATCCATTGCTGGTGGCAGCACAAACGTTTACAGCTACTATGGAAATCAGTTGGCAGTTCCTCAGGAAGATGGAAATTAATTTAGTTCATGATAAAGCTAAACCACTCTTGGACATATACCCAAAGCTCCCTTCATCTGATTATAGAGACACTTGCTTAACCATGTTCACTGATGCTCTATTCATAATAGCCAGAAACTGGAAACAACTTACATGTTCATCAATGTGAGATTAGAGAAAGAAAATTTGGTACATTTGCACAATAGATTATTAATCAGTAATTAAAAAATGAAATCTTAAAATTTGTAGGTAAGTGTATGTAGCTAGGGAAAAAATCATCCTGAGTGAAGTAACCCAGACTCAGAAAGACAAATGTAGTATGCATTTGCTTATATGTGAATGTTAGCAATTAAGTCTTTGTTAAGAAAGCTACAATCCATGTAACTGTAGAGTAAGAGAATAACTCATAGAGGTTAGGTATAGAGTAAGGGGATAAGGGAGAAAGGTGGATCTCCTTGGAAGGGGGAATAGAATAGATAGCTATGGATAGACAATGATCGGGACAGGAATGGTAGGAACAAACTGGGAGGGGGAGGAAAGAGGGGAGTAAATGGGGAATACAAGGAGGGACAGTAAAGCTAAGAGCCATTTGAGGAGGACGGAAGCCTAATACAGTAGAAGCTTCCTGAAATTGTACAAGGAATATAATGGAATCACCAAATAATGGGAAGACATAACCCCAACTGGACATCTCTTGTCACCAAAAGAGGCTTCCAGCTCCTGGAATGTGTTACATCTAATTAAATTATTAACCATAGGGACCCTGTGGGAACCCCAAATAAGCCAGGCTATTGTCGAGGCTCTTGGTTGCTCTCCACAAATTGACAGTTGTAGGCAGAATTTTCTGTCCTACAAGCCACTTCCAAGTAACCACACAGAGGCTTAATATTAATTATAAATGCTTGTCCAATAGCTCAGGCTTGTTACTGGCTAACTCTCACATTTAAATAGCCCATACTTTTTATCTGTGCCTTGCCACATGGCTTGGTACCTTTTCTCAGAATGGCATGCCCATCTTGCTTCTCTCTGCATCTGCTTGTGACTCCTGACTCCACCCTTCTTCCCAGCATTCTCAGTTTGGCTCTTACACCTAACCTTATGCTGTCCAGCTATTGGCCAGTTAGCTTCTTTATTAAACCAACCACAGAGACATATATTTACCCAGTGAAAAGCAGTATTCCACAGACAGTCAAGACCCTATTGTTAAAGACAACACCTACACAACTCACTGAACATGGAGAAGTCAAGTTGGTGCCTACCTAGAGTCTTCACCCTTACTGCCTAGTGTTAATGGTACTGGAAGATAATCTGCAAACTACCGAAGGGGAAAGGTCGCCACCAAACCAGCTACAGACTCTTTGATCCACAATGATGACCTATCTGCAAGATGTGCTAGTACAATAGTGGCATAAAACTTGTGGTAGTAACCACCCACTATCTGACTAGATTTAAGGCCCACTCCATGAGATACTACCCATCCCTGGCACTTCTCAGGTGGCCAAGAGTCTGAGATTAGATATGCCAGGTTAATAGAGGAAAACCAAGTACTACTGTTCCATAAAACAACATAGCCATAAAGTGACTTCTAATGACATTCTGCTATATTCATTGATCAATGCTTTGATCAGCCATGGCCAAGATACTCTTCCTGTAGAAAATGGGAACAAATAGAGACCAATAGCCAAATAATGAGCACAGAGTGAGAGAACTTGGAATACTAATTCCTAAATGGGATGTCTCCATCAAATCCCTCCTCTGAGGGCTCAGGAAACACTACAGAAGAGGAAGGTAGAAAGATTGTAAGAGCCGGAAGGAATGGAGGACACCAAATAAACACAGCATTATTGGTGCATATATAAATGCAAAGGCCTTGGAAGCATACACAGGACCTCCATGTGTTTCAGACAGATGGGGTCCCAGTGATGAGAGTAGAAATGGACACAAATTTCCATTTGTAGCACAAATGCTATTTCTAATTGATAACCATTCCCAAGTGAAAAATTAGTGCTCTTAAATAGTCACATAGGATATAAACTATTCTTAAGGACAGGTCTCATGTCCAGCAGTAGATGGCCAAAGCAAAATGAACTCAGTGGCATTTTTGGAGGTTCTTTGTCTCATAAGGTTTTGACAGGGCAATTTTTAACCTTCCAGGTCCTTTGCATATATATTATGGCTTCTGGTTTTGTATTTGTATGGGATTCCTATGTGTATGAACTTGTGTGTCTCTGTGTCTATATGTGTTTGTCCTGCTGTTTCTTTGGCTCTTTTTTTTCTGTTTGGTTGTTTGATTCTATCTCAGCTTTTTTTTGGTATTTGTTTTATGTTATTTCATTATTATTCTTTAGATGCCTGTTTGTTTTCTAAGGAGAAACAGAAACCAAAAGGGTGTTGGTTTTGATGTGAAGGGAGATGGAGAGGACATTAGAGGAGTTGGGGGGGTAAACCATAATCAGAACATATATTGTATGAAAAAAATCTATTTTTAATAAAAGAAAAATAGGAAAAAAAAAAGGAAACTGGTATAGTGTTTCATGGTGTCTCCTGGAGAGTGTCCCTGGAGGATGTGTTCTCATAGATTAACTTTAAGATTGGCTTTAGGGGTTTGGTCTTATCTTTGAACAGCTGTATATGCACTGAGCCTTCATGTGGTTATCCACACTGAGGGGCAGAAGGAGAAGTGGGCACTTGGGAGGTCCTACAAAGGGAAACTTCAAGTTTCTAAGGGCATGGCTGGATGTCACCTGCTACTGTAGCTCTATAAAGTGAGTGAAAATAGTTCTGCCCCTGGGAAATTTAAACTTGGTTGGTGACATAATGTTTGTTTGTCCTTAAGTAGCTTAGGAGACGGTGAGGTATAATGGCTATAAGCGTGGAGTCTGGCGTCAGGCCAAATGAGCCAGTATCCCACCTGTGTGAGTCATCAGTTGTGCAACTTTAAATGAATTGCTTAATTTCGTTGTCTCAATTTCCTCAGTTACAAAGCATGAAAAAATAACACTGTGAGATTGTTCTCAAAATGAAACCCCTGGTCCTATTGCCTGAACAAGGCTGACTCTCTAAGATCTTGATTTGGAAATTTTTGATGATACTTTTTGAGTCTTTAGTGGTGTGGGAAGTCAAAATTTATTTTTTTCCAAGTTTTCCCTCAATCTCTCTAAAATGATAATTCTATCACATTTAGGAATTATATTGATTACTTTTTACTATTCTGTTTGAACCTCCATTCTGTATTTTTTGAAATTTGGGCCATTTCTCATTATCCCTAACAAAAGGGAAGGACATAGAAATTGTTGGACTTTTCTGCATATTCTCCCCTACTGTCCCAATTCTGTAGCTTTGTCGTTACTTTCATATCATCAAGATATAATATTAAGCTGGGCGGTGGTGGCGCACACCTTTAATCCCCTCACTCGGGAGGCAGAGCCAGGCGGATCTTTGTGAGTTCGAGGCCAGCCTGGTCTACAGAGCGAGATCCAGGAAAGGCGCAAAGCTACACAGAGAAACCTTGTCTCGAAAAACCAAAAAAAAAAAAAAAAAAAAGATATAATATTAGCTTGCCTTTTGAAACCAAACTGTAAATATTTTGTTCGCCTATAAGACAACTCCAACTAAAAATGTTTTCAGTATCTATATTATTATTCAGATGCAATTTTTTGGAGGACTACATAGGAACTGGTCCTATAAACATTAGGAAGTTAGTATCTGTCATTTTATAGTACTTAGAAATTTTCCAAGCCTTCAATATTAAGTCTATATTCTTCTTATGAATGTCATTAAATGTTTAAAAAGGATATCCCTTTTTTTATATAGTTTTTTAAAGCAGGGTTTCTCTGTGTAACCCTGTCCTGAAACTCACTGTGTAGACCAGGCTGGCCTTGAACTCACAAAGACCCACCTGCTTCTGCTTCCCAAGTCCTGAGAATAAAAGCATATGCCACTGCCACCCAGCTAGCATGTCACATTTTAGCTTAATTTCTTATAACTTCTTTGATTAATTTTAAAGTATTTATTAAATATTTTAGGGACATTTATAATTAACCATATATATTGCTGTGTCATATTACCAGTGTTAAGAGTACCCCAAGTAGTGGTGTGTGTGTGTGTGTGTGTGTGTGTGTGTGTGTGTGTGTGTGTGTGTGTTCCTAAATCTACTGAATATCTTTGGACATTTTCTCCATACCCTACCTGGGTTCTATGCTAGTATGAATGGGTATGTGACCCTGTGTCAGTAAAGGAGCAGTTTTCACAAATACCCTAAAAAACATTTCCTATTCCAGGAATCCTTGATCTTATAGTTATTTACTTTGAGGGGGGGGGATTATTTGTTTTCATCCTTATTCAAGAACCAGACACTGTTGTAGGTACTCATGTAACATTTGCCTGCAACATAGACCAAACATTATCTTTGTATAACTTTCATTGCTACCAAGAAGACAATTAAAAGCAACAGGTGAATTTCATAGACATGTTAGATGGCGTTTGACTCTTATAAAAAAGAAAATAACTAGCTAGCCAAATAAGTAAATAAACAAGCCAGAGTAAGGACACTACAAAGGATAGTTGAGGCAAAGTTGTGATTTGAGAACAAAAGTTTAACAGAGTAATTTAGAATAATTTTAGGCTTTTGGAAAAAGTTCAGAGTAGGCAGCCTTCCCACATACCACTTCTTCCTCTGTTCTCTTCACTGTCCTTTTGTATTCTCATGGGTCCTTATACATTCACTGGCTGCAGCTGATGAACAGGATGGATACATCATCCTTATTGAAGACTCATAGTTTACATTAGGACTCAATCTCTGTGTTCTACCTTCTGTGGATTTTGAAGTATATCATGTATCTTCACTATTACAGTATTGAACAGAAGCATTCTGCTGCCTACAAAGTCCCATGTCCTCCTGCTCCACACTCCCTCCCTCACCCAGAACTCCTAGTGACCACTGAGCTTTTTTATTGTCTCTATAGTTTCTTCTTTCCTAGAATGCCACACAGCTGGAATTATATAGTATGGAGGCTTCTCATATTGGCTTGACTCATAAAAGTGCGTTTAGGATTCCTCCATGTCTTTCTGTGGCTTGATACCTTGTATCATTTTACTGAGTGTTACAGTTTTAATAAGGCCAACAGTGGCTATTCCAGCCATGGAGTTCATCTCTCATAACTTCTGAAAGGGTGCCTGGGAGGACCATTTTCTGAGTCCTGGAATCCCTGAACGTGTTAATGTTTTATCTTCACACATAACTGATAATTTAGGCTTGCATAGCATCCTAAAACAATGGTATGTCCCTTCAGTGTTTTGGATGCATAATCCCATTACCTTTCAGCATTTAGTGTCAATAGTGAAAAGTCTAACACTCATTACTTCATAGGTAGTTTTCTGTAATTTTGCTCTGGACACTCAAGATTTTCTGTTAATGTTGATTGCTCTGAAACCTCACAAGGCTGTGCCCAGATACTGGATCTTTGATTTTTAACCTATCCTTAATTATGTTCTCCATTATTTTTGTTGTGGTGGGTTTTTTTATTTTCTTTTTCTTTCAGGATTATTTATTAAATATTGGCTGTCTTCAGTTGGATATATTCTCTAATTTTATTTTATATTTTATGTTTCCTTTCTCTTTATGCCAAATATTAAACAATGTTAAGACATTCCTATTTGAGTTTTTATTTTGAAATAATATAGTTTTAATTATGCATTCTAATCATCTTTTAATGTTATTTATATTATTTTTCTTCTTATAGAACCCCATTCTTATTTGGTAATGGCAATATCTTTTGAACTTTTGCTAGGATATTATTCATTTTTTAAGTTCTCATTTTTTGCTTGAGTTATATTTTCTTCACCATTAATTAAACTTAGTGTTTTGGGGTATGAAAGAACTTGCCAATATTACTATCAATGCCACTTTCTACCCACATCAATTTTCCACAGACAAATGGTTTAATTTCTTTTAAAAGGGAAAAGCAACAGTCTTATTTAGTTTGCTTCACCTAGAGGTAAATTCTGAGCTGTTACTGTTGTTATCTGCTAGGATAGAGGTTTGAGGTTAAGGATTGGTATGTATCTGTGCGTAATCACCCATCCCATTTCTTTGTTTCACAACTCTGTCCTCTCGATTAGTAGAGGACTCTGGAATTTGTGGATACCTTGGGTCTTCTCCAGAAACGCTGGCTTTCACCCATGTGGAGGCAAAGTCTTGGACAAGTTCCTAATGTTTCAATGCCAGACACACATGCATGTTTCAGATCTGTTTGCTCTGCTCGATATCATTTGTTTCATATGTAATCTGTGACTTTGAAAGGATGTCAGTAGAATGATTATCGGCCTAGTTAGAATGCTTTTGCTTTATTATCAAGTTGCCTGCATAATGTACTATTAGTGGTTGAGTGTGATGAGGAGCAGAAAGTGACAGCATGTCTAAGTATATTAATTCACGTGTTCTGTAGCTTCTGATGGCATAAGCTTTGAGCCAGGCATTGTATTTGGCTCTGGTGACATAGCAGAGGTAGGGATCCTGATCATAGGATTTTGTACTTCAGTTTGCAGGATACACAAGTAAATCTACAGTGACAACACTGTGGACACATAATAAGCTGCTAGCATCTTGGGGACAGTGTGTAAAAATAAGGATAAGGACATATCATAAGACAAAGTGGCTGAATAGGTAAGACTTCAGTAGGTGGTTGAATTGAGTTTGGAGGATTTTAGCATTAGCTGGAAAAAAGGACCATACAGAATACTATGAGGAGATAGAATAGCTCAGGTAAAATTATGAAAACTTTTAACTCAGGGAATGGAAATTTGCTTGATGTGTGAAAGTGTGTGAAAGGGCATAAGGGAAGAGGAAGGTTCAGTGGGCAAAGAGCCAGTGAGAACACAAGAGCTCAACCACGGAATCTTATGCGATGCTGCTGACATACTCGGGATTTAACACAAGATGAGGTACACCAGTGAAGGATTGAAAATAGGTAAGTGGAAAGATCAGAATTGCATTTTAGAAAGGTCACTGTGGATGTCACGTGGAGACTTAGAATGATGGCCTCCCACCAGCATGGTGCTGTGGAATAGTTATTTTATTTCTGCTGAGATCCACCAGTGATAGATAAGGGCTGCAAACCAGCTTATATCTGTGTGTTCTAATCCTCCCCAAATTAGGAGGTATCAAAGACAATTTTCAAGAAATCAGTCATCCACTTTCTCTGCTTCTACCATTTCTAGAGGCTAAGCGTGGGGTTGCCAGTGATGTGGAGCTGTGACAAAAATGTTTGCTTGATCATGGCTACCATTTCTGTGTGCACAGCAGTAAGTTGGACTTTCCTCTTATTTGGTTGCTTCTGGTAATGATGATTATTGTTATAGCCATTGTTCATGTCTCATCAGTTCATTGCAAATGCTGTAGTCACTTTTCCCATGGGTGGCGCTCTCTGGGGCAGTGGCTTCTACTGTCATCTGCATTCCTGAGATGTAACTAATCTGGATGAAGACTCTCTGTAAATGTCAAATGTGCACAGGTTTTAAAAGGTTGATAATATACATAAGAAAATAAAATATCTGGGAAAATTTTGTGTTGGCCACATGTAAAAAACTTTATATATATAAGTACTCATATAATATATATTATATATATATTATATTATAATATTATATATATTATTTGTAGCTGGAGTTTTCTCCAGTCCTGCCTGGGCCTGCAGCCGCTCAGACTCAAATAAACACACAGAGGCTTATATTAATTAAAACTGTATGGCCTAATGGCTCAGGCTTCTTGCTAGCTAGATCCTACATCTTAAATTAACCCATTTCTATAAGTCTATACCTTGCCATGTGGCTCATGGCTTACTGGATCTTTACATTTTGCTTCTCATGGGAGTGGCTGGCAGCGTCTCCTGACTCAGCCTTCCTTTTCCCAGAATTCTCCTTGTCTGTTTATTGTGCCTATACTTCCTGCCTGGCTACTGGCCAACCAGCGTTTTTATTTATCAACCAATCAGAGCAACATATTTACAGCATACAGAACATGCCACAGCATATCTTTATATACTTTATAAATAAGATATATAAAGATATACTTGTTTATATATACTTAAATAAACATATTGTTGCATGAATCTTAAAAGTTCTTATTAATAAAATCAAACCTAAGGCCAGTTATTGGGGTGAATGTTGGAAGATCAGAGAAGCAGAACAAGCCACAGCCACCTCACCTCGCCAATTCCTCAGCTGATCCTGTTTTCTTAGATTGGAAGCCTCTTAGTCCTCATCCAAATGGATCTCAGCTGAACTGTGCTGCTCAAAAGCCTAAAAGCTTACCCAGCTAAAAGCTTAACCAGCTAAAAGCTTCTAGTTTCTGGTCTTCGTGCCTTAAATACCTTTCTGCTTTCTGCCCTCACTTCTGGGATTAAAGGCATGAGTCACCATGCGTGGCTATTTCCATTGTGGCCTTGAACTCACAGAGATCCATGCCTCCAGAAGGCTAGGATTAAAGGTGTGAGTGCCACCATTTTCTAGACTCTGTATCTAGTGGCTGTTCTGTTGTCTGACCCCAGATAAGTTTATTAGGGTGCACAATATTTGGGGGAACACAATACCACCACAATATATACTTAAATAAATATATATACTGGAATATATATAAGTATATATATATATATACTTATATATACGATATATATACTTAAACATATATATACTTAAATAAAAAGATATTGAAATTATTTTTATTTTTTAAATTTTTCTAATGTGAATACTAGCAAATCTGAAGTGACAGGTGACTCACATTATATTTTTATTAAATATTACTGACTTAGAATACTCTTATGAATTAATATAAAACAGTATCTTAATAAATTTAAAGCTCTAATTAATTTAGTCAGATAATAAGCATTCATTCAATATATTTGTACTCTAACGGCAAATAAAATCTTATCTCTATGGAGCTTATATTTTAGAGAGAGAAGAAGACAGGGAGTAAACAAATAAATATGTAATATCACTCTAGTTTTGATTATTGTAGGGGCAGATGCTAATGCAGGATGAAAGGTAGAGAATTCTCTGAAGGACTTCTGGGAAATACAGGGCCTCATACAGGATTGTAATGGAGTCAGAAGGCTCATCAAGGCCTAGATAACATGGGACGTGTGAGGAGGAGAAAGACGGTTACACATCATCAGCCAGCAGAATGGTGAGGTAGGAAAGCTAGAGTGGAAGGCGAGGACATAGTAGGAAATGCCTTGGTGAAATGGACAGGGTTGCCATCAAAGAGTAATTCACAGATGCCCAGGGTAGACCAAGAAGTTTCAATTGTCTGTGAGGTCAAAGTCTCACTGTGCTCATATTTTCACGGATGACAGAAGGCAGTGAAGAGTGCTGGTGTCCATCAAGATGGAACGCTAACCTCTGCTGCCCATTTTGTTCTCCATTGTGATGCAGGACTAGTGTGTAGTGCCAGGATCACTTAAGAGTGACTTTGATACAGTGGTGAGATTGCTAATTGCATTAAATGTTGAGCTGTGATTATGCACCTTTTTAACATTTCTTGTAATGGAGTGGGAAGTACATGTTGAATACTCCCCACTCTCCAGATAGAAAGTTAGACCCAAGAAAGAGCACTGGAGCAACAGACTTTGAGTAGAACACACAGAACATAGCTTTTCCTCAAAATAATGCCTTATAAATAATGATCACTCTCACTCAGATATTTGGAAGACATTCTTCTCAGAGTCCAACCTATCTTTTCAAAAACGAGTCTTATCACTTCAGGGAAAACACATGATATTATTTCTTGTGAATGATAAAATTAAATTCAAGAGAAAATTTGAATTTTTAGAAAAACTGGTCTTATCTTCTAAAGCTTGAGAGATACTCAGTATTTTGAATTTACTCATCAGATTGGTGGTGATATTGACAAACTTTTTTAATCATGTGTCAGAAGCTGTGTAAACATTGGAAGTTCTTTATAACTCAGTGGAACATTGTTCCCAATGGCTCATTGATAGTGTCAAAAATCATCACTGCATAATTACATTCATCAAATTTAGGAGTAGAGAAATGTAGGGCTTAGATATATCTCTGAGAATATCAAGCGTGGCAAGCTGACTCAATCCCTGGGAGCCACGTGGTAGAAGGAAGGTTGCTCTCCAACCTCCACATGTGCAAACATCTACACAGACAGCAAAGATAGGGAGGGCTGTGTTTTATCACAACTAACCTTGAAAACAATCTGGTTCTTGTAAGTATTTGTGTAGAATCAAAGAAAATTATCAACAATTATCTGAAAACACTATTAGCTTCCCCTTTCCAACATAAATTTTCTTGTTTATCCTTCAACCAAAATAACATTTTAAATTTATTGCAGAAATGCATGTTGTAATTTAGCTATCCTCTGGTAAGCCAGCTATTAAGGAGATTTTCAAAATGTAAATCAGGCCATTTTAAAGTGATTTTTGTTGGAGAAATTAATGTAGCTTCTTATCAAATAAGTATCAGTTTAACATTAAATTGACTTTTGTAATTGAGTTAGTAAATAAGATATTTTAACAGTTGTCAAATTTATTTTCAAATATAGGAGATATCAGTAGTACATTCTACATGAACCAAAGACTGACCAAGTTGAATCATTTGAAGATTATAATTGACAAAGTATGATGGCCTATTTTTATTAGTTTTGCAAATAAAGTTTGTGACTAAGGACCTGGAGCACTGCCCAGCTCTGTCTTTCTTCCCTGTAGTGATGGTTTCTCTGAAGATCCCTGGAGTTCATAGACAGTAGTTGAAACCTGATGTCTATGATAGCAGGAGTTCAACTCACAAATTCACTTTTCCACCTGTGGAATAGTTCTGGGATTACAGGAAGAATGGTCCCTTATTTTACAGACACCCCAAGACAGAAGCCTCAGAATTCATCTTAAGTCTGCCTTTACACAGACATTCTTTAGTTGCTCAGTCTCTAGACCTGATCCTTCTGTTTCAATGTCTTTCAAATATATTGCCACCATCCTGTTTCCATCCACAGCTTGATCGTAATAGTCATACATTTGGAACAAATCCTGATCAGCTGCCCTAGCTATGGTCTTTCTTTGATGCTAATTTCCCTTAGGCAGTTCTCTGCTCCCCATCTCCCTCTTAAAACACATTTGATACAACCAATCTCCACCTAACAGTCACCACCTTCAATCAGATGCACTAAGTCATCCGAGTCTTGTCAAATTGCATATCTTACTGATGTGATGAATCTGAATTTCAAACAAGCTGTACATGATTGTATGCCAATGGTCCACTGATGATACTTCAGGTACCAAGTATTTGGGCATCCTTACTGGTTACAAATATCTCATTTTCAGAATAAGACTGCCTTGTATCTGGGTTCTAGTAATATCTCTGTATTTTCTCCCTCTGCTCATCATTCTCAGTACCCTCATAGTTATGTTAGTTATTCTAGTAAACATTGAATTTATTGCCAAAAAGTAAATGTTGGCAAATCCTTCTTACTCTGTGCTGTCTTCACAGTTAGATTCTGAGAGATTCAAATTTTCCTGGCTGGATGATAATTTGATATTTACAAATATGAGATTTTCTTTGGGTGAAACCATATTTTATACATATCTATTTACTGCTTTTCAGCAGGCTGAAAAAGTTTGTGTTCTTTCTTAAACTGTAACATCATTATGACCTCTAACTTTGGAAGAGTGTTAGGAGACTGACTCCTTTGTACTGGGTGCGGTTAACATGTATTTCAACCCATGATAATAGCGTTCAGCTTTGAACTGTTTCGTATATTTATTGCTCTTGCAGTGCAGGTCAGCAGGGCCGAGGGCTGATGGTGATCCATTAGTGCTGTTACAGGCAGGATCATCCTTTTGCTTAAGACAAGGTCATGGGGCCAACCCACTGGCCACCTTACAGGAAGCAGTATGGAAATGCCAACTTCCTCGAGGGCACAAGTGTTTTGGCAACAAAACACATTTGAGTAAGTAAAGTAGCAGTGGCCCAAGGTCATGGGAACTAAAAATAAAACTTGTTTTGAGAACTCAGAAGGACTCTCAGCACTCAGGGGATTGCAAGAAGGGTCTCACTCCTCTTCCACATGCTTTAGGAAAATAGCATAGGGTTGTATTTAAAAGACACAATTGACTGAATCTGGATCGTCTTGTGGTATATAAATTACCAGGCATCAATGAAACGGATTTCCTCACATGTGCAATAGAGATTGTTAGTGTTGTTAGGTAAAGCTAGATAAAAAACACTAGTTGGACTTGAGGCTAATGTGCAATCCAAAGCTATATAGATTAGAGCAGACAGCCTAGAACTGTTAGCCCATGAATGTACGTATACTCAGCAGGGTTCTGGACCATCCTAGATTAGATCTAAAGAATACCAAGTCTCACCAGAAAGTCCCCTTTTTTTTTCTGTGGAAAGGTGGGAAGGACTGCAGCATGAAGATTGATAGCTGGCTCTCCCATACTTTTTGAGGGTGGTTATTGTAAATGTTGGGTGTCGGCCTGGCACACGCCTTTAATCCCAGCACTCGGGAGGCAGAGCCAGACGCATCTCTGTGAGTTCAAGGCCAGCCTGGACTACCAAGTGAGTTCCAGGACAGGCACCAAAACTACACAGAGAAGCCCTGCCTCGAAAAAACAAAACAAAACAAAAAGCAGGGTGTCTATAGAGAGATAATAGGGTTCTACTCACATAGACATTGTTTCATTTAATACTTAGAACTACATTTGGACACGGCGCCTTTTTCTCAATGAGATATTAAAGATTTTAGAGCTTTTTCTGCTAGTGTTGTTACACAAGCGCATTACAAAGCCCAGCTACTTAACAAAGAAGACGTATTTAAGATTTGTGGGTCCTGTTGGCAAATGTTTTTGGTGACCACGGACAGGTAAGCAAGAAGGTCCACATTGTTCTTGAAGGACTCAGAATGTTTGGAATTTAGTTAGTGATCTTCAGGAGATACACTGTGCCAAGATCACAAGGATGTCCTTTCCTAGTGACATGAGAAAGCAAAACTTGTTGCCTATTGAAGAAAGACATCGTGAAGGAGAAAAGCATGTTCGTCATCTTCTTACCACTCTCCCCTGCTGTAGATGGCTCTGCGGCCTCGGCCCACAGTGGAAGCCTTTCCAGGAGGTGGGTCATCCACTTCTAGGCAGGAGGTTAAAAGCCTTAACATAAGTTGCATACTTAATGCGATTTCCTGCTTCACTGTCCTTTAAAGATAAACTGGGGAGCTAAAGTGTCAGTGTTTGTGGCTTCATTCTCTGTTGTAATTGGATGATGTTGTTTGCATTGGAAATGGGGACTAAGTGAAGTGAAACTAAAATATTCTTAAATGGTGCTTTGGTTCTTCAGGAGAATGGAGACATCCAGACTGATGAGTTATTCGGCCCTTCCTAGGAAAAACCCCAGACGTTATCAAACCCTTTACGTTTATTTACTTAAACATAAACTCCCCATTCCTCAGAGTTTCAAAAAATGATTCTGTGTGTTATTGACAAATAATAATTTAATGGACAGCCTGATTAGACGGGCACAATGAATTAGCTGCTTGCCTGACAGCCTTTCGGGCATTATGGTCTGTATCTGTTTACTCAGCACTCGGTGAAATGCAGGAGTCTATTGAAAATCAGATTTCCATGCTGCTTTGTCAAAGCAAATTTAATCACAGCCAGAACATGTGGCATCCATCATTTCCACTTCAGAAGACATCAACGGGGGCAGATCAGCACCAAGGAGCCTGGCTCCCATGGCTGTCCTCCGCTCACATGAAAATTAAATTTAACTATAGATCCCTGATAAATGAGGCTGCTGAAGCCATCAAACATGATGACTAAGTGCTCAGTATTAAAGTCATCCCCAGAGGCCCCCAAGATGGAAAGAAGCAGTCTCATTTGATCTGGCCTTGAGGTCTTTGCAGGCATTCACACCTCTGCAGTGGACAGATAAATATGGGCTTCAGCATACTGCCCCGGGGGGACAGAGATTTTTTTCCTAGGAATCTTTGGTCTTGGATTTCCCAGAAATCCGTAAGTGCTCACCTAGTCACTTACCCAGTCTTTCTCTTGCACACGTTCCCCCTTTCTCATCTTGTTTTCTTCCATCAGGCGCTGCTTCACCAGCCCATCAAATGACTATTGAGGTCTAATTGTTTTAAAACTATTTTTTTTCTCCTGCCTTACATATAATTCCTCCCCTGGCTCCAATTTATGGGAAATAAAAATATAGGTGCAATCTTATGGAATGCCAAGACTGAAAGCTGTTTGAGGGCAAGGACCATGTTTTATTGATTTGTTTCTTTCTTATCTTTAGAATCTGGGCAATATCATGTGACTTATAGCCAGGACTCAGTTTGTGCATATTGAGTAAATCGAGTAAAGAAGTGAAGGGCTACGAAGCTCAGTCAGGCAAGCATCCAGTCTCAGGCATTAGAGCCACATACATTTAATATAATCTAAGTACATAACCTGAATGCATCGGTACATATCTCAAGAGTAATTATGTATACCTAACCTTCTTTGAACTCAGTTTTTATTGACTAGCTGATTAAATTGACTTTTGGACACCTCCATTTTCTTGTGTTTTAAAGATATATTTAATATCCTATGTGGATTTATAAGGCTTACACACAAAAGTTTATTAATGTTAATATTTATTAATAAATAAAGAACATATGTTTAGCCACCTTTAGTTCAATTATCATTTATCATTATTTATGTGCTGTCTGTTTACCTTATCTTGGCATTGTCTGGAAATGTATGGAAAAACCCACATATAAAGAAAGGAAGCATATAGGAGAAATGCAGAACAGATCACAAAGGCAGAGAATTTCAACATTAGCCCTGCTCAGTTGTGTAAGGAAAAACTTGATTCAACGAGAATATACATAACCTATGAGCTACAAATCATTGTGGGCAGAGATTCCTGACCAGCATAGACAATGAAAGTATGTTTAGGGGTGGGATGGACACAAGGACTAGGTATAGAATATTAGGGGGGAAATAGCCTAATTGAAGGTTTGGGAAGTATCAGAAATTTAATTTACATTGGCCAAAGTATAACTAACTGTTAGAGAGTCTTGAAAGCTAGGTGTGGCTTTATTTATAAACATGAGGACCCAGAGTCACATATAAGTGGGCAAAGTCGGTTGAGGGCTGAGTACTGGGGTAGGAGGAGAGAATGTGATTCATGGGTTAGTGGAGGAGTGGACATGGACAAGTCTTTGGTTTTTGCCGCTCTGTGGGAAGAAGCTTATCACCATTCAAGAGCTAATGTTCCCAATGCTGGAGTGGAGAAGGGCAGGGTGCCTTCCTTCTTTCCAAACTGATTGACTTGGTGCAATAATTTTAAGTGTTACTAATTGAGAATAACTGCACAGCCTGAGAGCACTCGGCTTGTGCAGGTATATTTATAGCTCCTTTTGAACCTCATCAAATGCCAATTTAAAAACTTATAGTCAATAATCAAGCACATTTTAGCTCCTCTTGAAAAATTATGATGTACACTTGAGCATACCCCCTCATACTTAAATTTTCCACATGAAGCATTCAAAAAGAGTTTGGACTCCGTAAATATCTACCTTCTTAGCAGATTTACATAGAAATTTCCTGGAGTCATTAAGAAAATTGTTAAATTATTTTTCTGGTATCTCTCAGAAACACTTAGAAGCTTTGGCAGAAATCGTTGTCTTTGGTCTAATCACATATTTCCAAAGGCAGTTTACAAACATGTTATTTCACTATTTACTAATTATATTTATTTGATGCACCAATCACTTAATAGCCTCTGGCTGCATTTACAAATAGTATTGAAAAAGCTCCCGCTGTTACACTTACAATTTATTACAGACAACATGAAAACAAGATGCTCTCTCTGCATGCATAACACACATCAGCATGCTTTGAAGAAATCCCTGCCCAGGTCTGAATGATCAAGCACAGAGAATATTCTTGGCGTGGGCATTTCATTTCTCTCTAGACAGTTGGAGATTGTTGGTCCCCTTCACCATGTTTTGGGAGATCCCCCCTCTGAAATGCCCAAATACCTACTTTTCTTGACTATTCAAAGTCAAAAGCCAGGTACTATATGAAATGGGTTGGTACTGGCTGCTTTCCATGTCTTTTGAGAATGATCTGAAACAGCCAGGTAAAGGGTGGTCCTGAAGTATCTCAAGTCGAGGATGAATAATTCCTTATCCTTAGAAGATGATAGCGTGTGTGTGTGTGTGTGTGTGTGTGTGTGTGTGTGTGAGAGAGAGAGAGAGAGAGAGAGAGAGAGAGAGAGAGAGAGAGAGAGAGAGAGAGAATGAGAGAATGAGAATGAACCCAGACTGTGTCATATAGAATCCAGCAAAGCTTCATGCTAACAGAGTAATTGTGGGGTGGGGAGGGAATTTCACCTGTCTGTACCTGTTGATCACATTTATTTTAGCCTTTTTGTGTTTAATCAATCATCCTTTAAATATTCGTCAGGCACTTTGCTCTGTGTGTTAAGATGTGAGAATCCATTTTGCAGTCATAGGCTGGTATTTAGATGAAAGGACTTCTTTCTCACCTCCAAGACTTCAAGAGCACTGTGTACCACAGTTTAGAGTTGAGAAGTGATCTCTTCCCCACTGATGAACACTTTCAGATTTGTTCTATTAGACACCTTTTTGTTTTTCTGGGTCAGCATCTCCTTTTTAAAACATTCACTTGTATTACTTATATACATTGACTTCTTTCCCTGTAGCTTATAAGACTGTAAATACTCTGATGACAAAGAATATGTTCTATACATCCTTTTATCACTGAATTACTTAATGGTCAGGTTTTACTAACATTATTAAATATTAACTATAACATGACAGGGGGAAAGTTTTCTTAGTCAAGATCGGTTAATTTAATTAATGTGTTTTAAAATGCAAGGACACCAATAAATAAATCAATGTTGTGACTGATAAATTGGTAGGGGTAGGCTGGATGCCAGAAGTCTGACTTATAATTGAGAGTGTGAGGAAGTATGCCTCTGTGTGCAAAAGCATGTGTTAGGAGACCAGTTCACTGTGGTGGATGAGGTGATGTGTTATGAAGGAGAAAAGGAAAGAGGAAGAGGAAGCCAGTAGATATAGACTCTCATCTCTTCAGCCTTATAATTCTGCTGAAAGGCTGGCATACCTTAAAGGTTATGCGTCACCTGTAATAGATGCAGTTGAAACAAATGCAAATGAAATTGTGATGCTTATGCCACAAATTTCAAAATAGGATGAACCAAACACTAGTGGTTGCTGCTGGAAGTGCCTTGTCCTACCTGTTATCAAAACAACACTTTGAAGGAATTTTACTACATGCTGCCAATAAATAATGTGATTCTTGTAGAAAGAGTTGCTGTTTTATTATTCTAACAGAGTATGTGAATAATTTATGAAGCAATTCTAATCATACTTGTTGGGAAAAAAAGACGATGGCCGTGACTTCTCTTGCCTTATATATTAATTATAGAGATATGCTGCATTATAAATTTATTAGCAACTTGAGAGACAAAATAGCTTTGTTTTAAAATATTAGGAAATATCCTGGTGAAATATTTGAGTACATGAAATTGATTTTAGCAATATTAAGATCACATAGAAAATTCAGGACTTAAAATTAAGAAAATCTGGTTGTTTGAAACATTTGACATTTGCAATCTGTCTCATTGGAATTTGTAACAGTCCCACATTTTTTTTTGTGATTGTAGCTTATAGAAGGTGTGGGTCAGTGACAATCCTGTATCTCCATCTCACTGCTGTTTCTATTTAGGCATGCTATCCTTTCTTCTGTGTTTTCCCATTTTTTTTTCTTGCTCCACTTTTCTAAAGGCTGTGATACCCAGGCATGAAAGGAGGTTACTCTTCTAAATTGTTTCTTTTCACAGAGAATAATGTCTCCTCCATCTGCAAAGAAGTGTAGATGTCAGAGTAGGTGCTTTATAGTTTGGGTAGAGTGGTTGGGAAATAGGAAAATAGAGAAATGAGGAAACCTATGAAATTTGAGTAAGTTTCTGCTGTTCATGGTTTTGCTGCTTTTCTCTGTAAAGTTTAATCTCAGCTCAGATTTATGTCTGTCCTAACTACCAATTCCCAACCCAGTGCTGTTAAGGTGTGCACACATGTTAAGAATGTGCTCATATTAGGCTCTTTGAAACTGGTTTATCTTTGCTTTTCAACCATCTTAATGTGTTTATACAATGAAAAGGGAACTCTGAGATGATTGGCTTCTCATCAGTTGATGCTCAGTGCTCAGTGAGACCCGTTCTAGCTCACACAGCCACGTGGATGCACTTTTGTGTCTCCACACACTCCCGTCACTGCTGCTCTCATCTCGTAGTCCACATTGCCCACCCTGCCACGCCTTCTGTCTCGTGGCCTGAATGTTATATGTACAGCGTGTTTTCCTGTAGCTCAGGGTCTGGACATTCTCCTTTTAAGAATACACTTTATTTCTTCATTCTCGGGGTCTTTCTATTGCATAACAAGCACGGAGTATTGGTGATGGGTCATCGAAAGAGCCATTGAAGGGACAGCTAAGCTCTACATCATCTCTGTGGAGCATTCTTTTTATAGTATCAGGACTTTGAAAATTCACTCTTGGGTTGTCAGGAGAAGTTTTACATCCCAACCTGGTGAGTTTTGCCGTGTCGGTCTGGATCTAAGCCTTAACGCATAACTGACTCTGGAAGTCCAATCTGATTGCCTTCCTTGCCAAGGATTTTCTAGTATATGTTTTGTATTTATTTCTTATAAGCACTTTTGTGAAATGAATTCTCCTTTCCCCGAGTATCCACTCTAAGATCTATACAGAACTTAGGTAGAAAAGTTACTCAAAGTGTCAAGTATTTATCAAGTCCCTGTGAGTCCACATATTTTTCTTCTTTCAAAATTTGTCCATGTGTGTATGTATGTTGGACTGTATTTGTTAAATTCTAAGCACGTAAAGAGCAGGTGACATTTAGAAATGTTTTCCATAGTAGACACAAGCTACCATCCCTAACCCAGAGCTAGCTCCAAATGATTACCACTCCCCAATTAGTTTCTCCAAGGCAACTCACTAGGCATACAGACCACACTAAAGGGCAGGCTCCATGTCCAACAGTGGACAGTCAACACAAAATAAACTCAATGATATTTTTAGACATACTTTTGGCTCATAATGCTTTGTCTTGGCACTTTCATTTTTTAACTTGAATGTCTTTTGCTTATATATTTCCAGTTTTAATTTTCATGGGATTTTTGAGTGCATGAATGCATATGTCTCTGGGTCCATTTTTACTGTTTGTGTTTTCATATCCTGGTTTGTTTGTTTTTCTTTTATCTTATTATTTTTTTCAACATGCCTATTGGTTTTCTAATGAGAGAGCAAGAAAGTGTGGGGATTTGTGTGGCTGGGGAAGTGGGGAGGATCTTGGATAAGTTTGGGGAGAGGAAAACCCTAATCAGAGTATATTATATCAAATATATGGATATATTTTCTATTTCAAAAAAAAAAGAAGAAAGAAATCTCTTTGTTCCCTGATTCTCACCTACTTGAGTATTCACAATGCCTTTCCAGCCATGGAAGGCTTAATTGACCAGTGTTGTTTACATATATCATTGAATTACCAGTTGGAGATAATCTTCTAAATTGACATTTTAAGTTGTGCCATTACTACTAACACACCCTTAACCCTCAATGCCAGTTCCTTCATTTCATTCTGTGTAAAACACAAAATCAGTTGTATTTTATAATAAATCTCATGAAGAGATGCTTTTCCTTCTTTGCTTGGGACCACTAAATTAGCCGAAGGCATTCCTATTTATTTCTTGTTCTGAGGACCTTATGGTATCAGAGTTGACATGGAGTCCTTTAAAGGGGGCTGACAGCTGGCAACAGCAGAATGGATGATGTGCTGGCTGAGTATAGAGTTAGAGTGACCCCAGGAACAGATTAATCTCCATCTATACAGAGATACATGTCACATATTTTCCTTAAATCTTGGATATACCCAACTGAATTCTTGGCAATGGGGAAGATATTAGAGACGATTTGGTACAAGGTTGACATTTTAGGCACAAGAAGACTCAGATTCTCCAATAAGATATAACATATTGTAAGCACTTAGCCCATAGGTAGAATTACTGGCAATAGAACCCAGGTCTTAAAATGTACAGTGTTTTGAGTGTTTAACAGTACCCTCTCTTCCTGAAGAGAATAGGGCTTAACATATAAGGAGAACTGAGACTTAAGTAGCAAAATTAAAATGGATGATAATAAATGAACAATGCATGATGCCTGGCAGCTATGAACAGGAGCTATAAAGTTGTGAGCTGTAATGAGAATGATAGCTATGTGTGTAGTGCTCACAGCAGTCTTCCAGGAGACCAACACCAACAGTGATTGTCCTCTGTGCTAAACCATTGAGGACAATTGTCTTCATAGACTCTCACTCATTATATCAGTTGATTTAGAAGCACTTCTGCAATTTACCCATGACTTCACTTATGTCAATTAAAGTACAACACATCAGGAGTAAAGATTGACACAGTGTTTACGTATTCTGCATGTGTTTTCTTCTTGCTTCCTTTCTCAGTATTGCATGAAATATTTTTTTTACCACCTCTGTATTATGTATGCCTTCATAGACCTGAAACCTTTTGACTCAGAAGATCCCTGGGGGCAGCAATCCTCTAGAACAAATACTTAACAAATCGTGTTTGAACAGCTACATACAAAAGCCACGGTGCTTGACTCATTAAGAATAAGACATGACAAAATTATTTCCTCACATTTGTGGGTTGAATTACTAGACTTGAAAATTAAGAGAAAAATCATAACTCATGGATGTAGTGTATCTTTATTTCATTAAAATATCCAGCAGCTTTCCAGGGACATGGGGATACTTGTATAGGGAGATATTAGACAGCATGGTGGTAGATTCTTTTTATTAAATGTTTGTATGCAAAGTTTAAGATCATGTCACCCCAAAGGGTTATCTTCAGCCTCATTTATGCTTTTATTAATGATTATGTAAATACACAATTTGGAAAAAATAACACCCCTTCCCTTTTCAGAGTAAAAGGCATCTTCTGGCATATTGAAAGAGCAGCTTGGCCTCTAGTCTGGAGCATTTAGTACCCCAGTCCATTCTGACACTCTCCAGCCACAATGCTCTCTGCACTTGTTACATTTTCTTACTCATGAACTTCAGCAGAGAGGTTAATGTGGAAATGACCCCATTCAGTTCTTCCTTCCTGACTCTATAGTGCTTATGAGACCTCTGTTCAAGTTGGTTGATGGATGTGCTAGAAGGGAAAAGACTACTAAATTTCTAGATTTCAAAACATTTCCATAAGGAAAATATTCTAGATTTTTTTCCTGATACATGTCCTTCCTGTCCTTCTAGCCAGTGATGGTATCAAGGAGCCTCTCGGTACAGTGTAAGAGAGGAAAGGTCAAAGACAAAATCTTAATGGTGAGTCTTTATGGTCTTATGCTGGAAAAAATTAAAAATATAAAATATGCAGGAAGAAAAAATATTGTGCCTTTTCATTTCTCTCTTCTTCATAAGTTGGCTCCCTTGATGGAGTGAAGTATGGACAGGACCATTCATGGCAGGACCATTCATGGTGGGGCCTCTATCTCTTTACATCCCCTTTGCAGATGAATGGAACACTATTCTCCAACAGTTCATTCACCAATACTTCATTTACCCAGTTAGGTTAGAGCAACATCTGTGGAGCCTCCATGGGGGACTGGACTAGGCCCTCTGCATAAGCAAGACAGTTAGTTGTGTAGCTTGATCTGCTTAACGGGGCCCCTGGCAGTAGGATCAGTATCCATCCCTGGTGCATGAGTTGGCTTTTGGAGCCCACTACCTATGGTGGGACACACACATCCTTAAGGCAGGGGGAGGGTCTTGGACATGCCTCAAATGGACCAGGTTCTTCTGACTCTCTATGGGAGGCCTCACCTTCTTGTAGGAGGGAATGGGGGATAGGCCAGTGGGGGAGAGTGAGTTCCAGGAAAGGCACAAAAGCTACACAGAGAAACTCTGTCTCAAAAAACCATGATGCAAGACTTCTGGGACTGAGGAATTTAACCCAGAAAGAGAAGACCTAGCACTTTATATACAGCAGGAAAGTGTGATCATGGAAGGATTGGGGGGAATGTGCTGCACCAAGGAACTGACAGCAGACAGACAGGAAGTCTTAACTAGAACACTCCTATAACAAAACAGATTATCCACTAAAGGTCACTGAAAACGATCAAAGGCCTAAGCAGACATGTAAGATGTAAATCACTATGAAGTATTATTATTTTATTTTGGGTCTTACTATGATCATAAGCATAATCCTTCCTTATTCTTCCTTTGTGGCCTGTAATATGGAAAAATCTGAATGTGAATGTCTTTATTTAGCACACAGTTCCTCATCTTCCTCCCCTCCTGCCTGTGCATAACCATATTATCAGCTTATCGATGTTATTGCCTTGCATAACCATATTGTTATAATTATTATTGCTGAAGGTATGTGAGGGCATGCTATGGTTTCCTATTGTCCTGGAAGGCGTAGAAACTATTGATTGGCACTTAAGTAAGCCTGGATTAAAATTGCTTTTTAAATCAGTTCTTTGAGGAGTTCACACAGTGTGTCTTGATCATATTCATCTCTACCAAAACTCTTCCACCCTGCTGTGTCCAGAAGACACTGTTTTCTTGTAGTCATCCATCACCTCTGGCTTACACTCTTTCCAGCCTCCTTCCACAAGGATCTGTGAGCCTTAGGAAAGGTTTTGAGATGTAGATGTTCCGTTTCAGGCTGAACAGTCCATGGTCTCTTATTCTCTCATCTTGAGAAGTCGTGGGTCTCAGGTGAATTACCACGTACTTCAAAGAGAGGCTTCTTTGATAAGGACTGAGAGACGTGTTGTTCTATGGATATAATGATAACACATTGAAAGCTGTTTTAGTGCTATTAGTATTTAGCAGTGTAATAGTAGAACGTTTTCCCCTAGGGCAATACTATTTTAAAATATACCTTGTTAGATAGTCACAAGTCTATTTCTTTGAAAGAAATCTCCTATTAGAAGAATCTGTGAAACATAAAAACAATGAAACTCCTTACCAATTGCTATCCTAGGGAGAATCTAATGCCTCTTTGTGAACTAAAATGTGGAAACACGCACTCTTAGCATGACATATGTAACAGAAATACGTGAAAACACATCTGCCCGACATAATCTGAATGCAGCTGTATGCAAAGTACGAAGCGCAAAGGCCGTGCAACAGTTGTGCTGGGTTCCATGTAGGATTCAATTTTGTCTTTTGAGTCAAGTTTTGCTCAAATTTCAGTTACTTATTTGGATTTCGAGTTCAGCTCATTGTGCTCATGTTCTCCCATGTAATAATACAACAGTTATTTCAATTTACCTCATCAAACCATTGTGAGCAGACTTTTCAGCTCAACGTAATCAGGAGAAATTAAATGGCATCCTTCCAAAATGATGCAGGCATATTTACTGTTCTAACTCTATCGTCAAAATGCCTCTTTTGAAAAGCTTTGGAAATATTTCATGCCTTATCTCAGGTTACACTGAAATGCACATCAGTGATTCCAGGCAGAGAAGAACGGAGTGACGCAGTGCTGATGACTGTCAGACTGCCGTTGCCTTAAGCCCAGTAAGCACTGATGCACCACCGTGTCTTCACAAGGAGAGAGGGTCCTACTTACTTTCAGTTGAAACTAATTCTCACTAGTTTCAAAAGACATTTGTTACTAGTATTTTTACTACTGTTGTGAAGATATATGAATGAGCCCACTAGTTCTCATCCACACCCATAATGCAATTTGTAAAAGAGGTTCTAAGTGGGAAAATCAAATACCTCCTTAAGAAACCATGATATAGTTTGCACACATTAAGGTGATTATATATATATATATATATATATATATATATATATATATATATATATATATCTTAAAGTCAAGGAGTACATGCCTGGATTATCTTTGAATTTCCACAGCCCTGGTTTGGCACATAGTAGGGGCTCAAGCAATATTTATTAAATTGTTACCAATCATAACTTTTAGGAGGAATTAGAAGCAGAAGAGCCTTACCATGTAGTCACTGAGTTTAATAATAGTAGCAATCATATTCCACATGATAGCTTTGTCTAATCATATTATAGTATTTTTGTATTAGGTCTCAATCTAGCCCTGTATCAGCTTTAGTTGGAACTTGTAAAAATTCTCAGTGCCCTGGATGGAGTGGAGAAGAACCTGTTGAAATAAGATGCAGGTATCAGAACGTTCAGGAGCCTTCAGGCAATTCTAGAGTGAAAATTAGTAATAGTCACAGGAAGGTATGTGTGTGTGAACTCATGTGCACATACATGTGTGTAAGAGAGCACCTAAGTGCTCTGTTGTGAGTTTTGCCCGCTTCCATTTCTCTTCTCTGGTAAAGGGAGAGATTGAGGGTGTGGGCAGGGAAAACTTGCACCAGACTACAGAAAATGAATAAATATGCATGGAGAAGGATGTGGTACCATAAATCACTTCACTATTAATTATGCTGTGGCCTGTTTTTATGTTCACTCTTCTTTATAAATGAGATGAAATAGCTTTACAATGTGCCCAACATCGTTTTAAAATGCCACATAAATTCACTCCTGTTTTTATGGGGTTGAAAAATTTTAACACAAAATAATTTGCCTAGCTTGAAGAATTTGCATAAAACCATCATAGGGGTGTGTTAAAAATTACTCTTCTTCCTTTTAATGTAAGAGTGCAAGTCAGGATGCAGGATAGATTTCATTCTTATGGTGCCCCAGGTGAATCCCACATTTGCATATTAAAGATTCAATTTAAAATAAACTCTCAAGTTACAATAGGCATTTACCCTAGAATGTGTATTTCAGCACCAAGCACGGGACCATGTAAGGAAAATTCCTGGAGGGATAGCAGTGTTCACACTTACTCCAGCTCCTGGGCTCTTGTGTCCTCTTTTTCCAAATGCTAGGAAGAGAATAGTACCTGGAGAGCCGAGCTTTGATACCAGGCAGGAAGTGGTAAATTACAGGAGCAGAAAGACAGAAAAGTCAGAGTTTTAAGACTCAATGTCTCAAAGCACCACGTCCTTGGAAAAACCTGGGCTTCCTCACAGGAGCGAGCAGGGAAAGCTGCTGTTGCTGAGTGCTGTGAGGTGGAGAGTTCCTCTCAGTAGAATGCAATTTTCTAGAAGAAGTGAAGCCCAGGAAACCCTGGGTGGTACAGGACATGTGTGAAGGTTAAGGGACTTGGGCTCCAGCTAGCTGGATATTCCAGCATGTCAGCTTGGTACTCAAATCAGCCCAGAGCAAATAAGTCAGCAATTCTAGCATCTCTTTCTGCCTTTTCAGGCTCAAGTAGACCCTCAGTCTGGCATTTCTTTATTGCTTAAAAGCTATAGGAAACAGCTTTATTTATTTTAACAGGTATTTTTCATTAGTGTGGACATTAGAGGCAAAATATTAACTTGATATTTATGACATTTTAAATCTTGCCTTTTGAGCAGACAAGACAAAATCATTTTTCTTTAAGTTTGACCTTGAATGGCAGTGCTTGTTGTCAAAAACAGTAAATGGCCAAGGGGTGGGGAGGAGGGAGGAAGGGGGGAAAGGAGAGAGAACTCACTGAAGAACGTTTTAATTAATTCTGCTCCTTATGCAGTCTTCCTGCTTTTGTGTTGCCGAGATAGTTTCTGCCTCATCTTTCTTTGTACTGGAGTTGCCTGGAGTGCGGCCAGAGCATGAGTAATGTGTTTACCTGTAACTGTGGGGAAAGTTCTCGTCTGAGGCCTCGGTGCTGCGTGGCCTGCAGTTTGTTCTTGGCTTAGATGTCTTACAGTAGCAAGGAGTGTTTTAAGGCCCACAAATCCTTCTCTTTATCCCCGAGATTTGCTTGAAAGATGAAGCTGTCACCGAGGCACCCAAGGAAGTCCTGCAGGTTCTTCTTCCCTGTGAGCTTGGATTTAGGGGAAAAGTGCAAACGTCACATGGTGGGATGTTTACAGGAAGGTGAGCTCAGTCTCCTCAAACTGTGTCTAATTACTTTGTTTTTCAAATATCGCCTCCCTCCACCCCTTCACCTACACCCTAGAGGGCTAATGTTTAATTGAAAGTATTTTCTAATGATTTTTAGTTCAAAATAGGGTTCATACAGTGGAGCTCATCCTTTCTCAGTATGATGTCTGGACCCAAAGCCTCTGGATTCTTTCTCCTCCAATACTTTATAAGCTGTATAAAACAGCTCAGGCCACTGACTGCATGATCTCAGAGGCATCCAGAGCTGCTGGTGCTTGTAGGGGTCACATGTGTCCCTACCTTCATCTTCCCTTTCTTGTCTGACTTGCTCACACAAGGACTCATGTCTTGTAAACTGGCATCTCTCTTGTCCATCAGCAGAGTCAACTTCACATATTTTCTCATAGCGTTCCCCCATTTTGCCCACAATTATTACATTCTTTATCATGGTTCTCTAAAGAAACAGAACTGAATGAAATTGTGTGTGTGTGTGTGTGTGTGTGTGTGTGTGTGTGTGTGTGTGTGTGTGTGTATGATGTATGTTTGTGCATATGGTAAGTGTGTGTATCTAATACCTATCTATAGATTATCTGTCATATATCTAATATAGTTGTGTATCAAGTAAGCAGTTGCCTCCATCCACTAGTACACAAGCCAGTATCGAGTTGGTGATTGAGAGCAGCAGTCTGCTCTAGGCCCAGGAAGAGCCAGCTGTGCAGTTCGAAGCCAGCCATCAGATCAGGTGGATGCACTCTTTTCTAGGTCATTCTTATCTTAGCTGGTCAGCTGGGACTGCAGGTGTTTCGATGAGGCCTCAAAAAAGGGCAATCTGCCTTCATTGCTCTACTGATTTTTAAAATGCTTAATTTTTAAATGATCATTCAAAGTACTGTGTTTTGTTATAGCATTTTCACACATTTGTCAGTATACTTTATTTGAATCAGGCTGTTGATTTAAAATTTTACCTTAGTGGCTGGAGAAATGTCTCAGTGGTTAAGAACACTGGCTGCTCTTCCAGAGGTTCTGAGTTCAATTCCCAGCAACCACATAGTGGCTCACAACCATCTATACTAGGATCTGATGCCCTCTTCTGGCATGCAGGTATACATGTAGAGCAGTCATCCATAAAATATTATTAATTAAAATTTATTAAAAATAAAATAAAATTTTATATTATAAGAAATTTCCACACAAATACTCAATTTTTTTGATCGGCTGTCTTGACTTTTCATGACCGATACATATTGACACATGAAATTAACCTTCACACTTTTCCTATAAACCTCTGAAACCAGCCATGACTATCCCTTAGAGACAATACTTTCTTTATCGGCCCTGGCACTTCAGTGAATCCACCTGTCCACACCACACGTTTCTCCCAGTCTTGTCCCAGAGACAGACCTGCTCCTCCTCTCTCAGTTCCCCCATCTTTGTGGTAATATTGTCCAAAGGCACACAGCAGAAATCATTCCCGAGGGCTTATATAGAATAAATAACTGTGTATTATCCAAAGTATCATCTCTGTGGTAGCTGGATGCACATATTAAACTGTTTTCTTCAGTGCACAGTTGATACAGTTGCTCAGATGAGGAGAATGGCATCACGAAAGGAGGTTTGGAGTTTCTGAAACAGGCCCTATCAGTACAGAGGACTAGCACATTCAGCCTCATCATGTTCCAGAACAGCTGTGACTCTGGTATGATTTCAGGCTTGTAAAGAAATTATTAAACTTCTCTTGGCTGTAATAAAAGTAATAGTATTCAAGAACTCTTAATTAACTTTAACTTATAAAGTCAAAGGTCCTCTGCCCTTTGACAATGATAAAAATTAACTTCAGTTCAATGATAAATTCTCACTTTGGTTAATTCAGAAGCATTGTTTTTATTCTTTGCTGACAGTTTATGAAAAAAACCTTCATTGCATCTACAGGACTCTTACAAATCCTTGCCAGCTACACCAAGATATTTATGGGTTTGACACACCACACTGTCTTATTCTTGCATGTCTTGACACCTCCCTCCTTGTCTGACTGAGACACCCTGTCATGCCTGCCAACTCAGACACCTCTTTATCCATGTTCAGCCTAGTGCTGTCTACTCTGACTTCCCCAGATGACATGAGCATTCTTTCAAGGCTGTGAAGCATGTGTGTGCTTATCCTATCTCACTCACCACCATTGTGTGCTGCTCTTTGTTTCCAGCATTGCCTTTATTTAACTGTCTTTAAAAACCTCAGACATGAATATGTACCTGTTACTATTATGATTCTAATAGCAGACATTCCACAGTGAGCTGCACAGGTTGGCTCCAGACTCATGGAGCTTTTAGCCGAATGTAGAACTCAGCCATTTAGTTTTTGTATGTAACAGTGCATATAGGCTTCTGAAATCAACAAATACAAATTGACTCCCCCACTAGATTCCTTAATGATAGGGACAGGACTTCAGTTTATTTCTTGCATTCCCCAAACTTAGCATAATTATGTGTTGAGTGAATGAAGGAATGATTAATGTAAGTAATTTCATTGTTGACTTTCAATTTTATATGAGCAAGTAACTTTTCAGAAAAACCTCATTTAAATGTTTATGTTAATTTCTTTTCATAAATGCTGTTTTGAAGCTGATAATTTTAGGGGTAATGAAAATTCAAAAGTCAGGTCATCTCCCAGGGAGGGAGAGTAGAAATCATATGGCACATTTCCTAGCATAAAATATTTAGACAATTCTAATCATAGTTTTGGTAATTATAAAATTATGAATATCAGCTGTCAAATACATTTATACTTCAAAGGCAGAATTTAACCTTTAACTCTGTCCAAATCTGTCATGTAAACAACCTAAATTAACTATCCTTTGAGATCAAGAACTAATATCTTTCAAGGATTTACTTAGAGTATGCTAATTCATTGAGGCTTCCTGGAAACCAAATTCAAATTCAAGACAATTAAATGTTATTAAATTTCTGGTGATCAGAAAGGGGAATATCACAAAGATTAATATTCTCAGTCATGGCCCCCATTGTGACGAAATGTTCCCTATGAGACTGACACCTTAAACGCAGTGCTGGGACGGCCCTATGTATCTAGTGACCTAGCAGAGTCGCTGATTTTTCCTCCCAGTACTGAAACAGGTGCCAGTGTCAGGTGACCCTTGACCAGGTCAGAGGAGGAATGATACTGGTAACACTCTTGTGGAAGACGTGATCCACATTGAGATGGTAGATGGGAAAAGTCAAGACTTTGCCCCAGGGAGCTGAGGCAATAAGAAACACAGGTATACCAAGCTCAGTGTTCCTGTGGGATGCCTAACAGTGGGAGTAGGGTGTCTCTGACTCTTTTGGCTGCTTTCAGGACCCCTTTCCTCCTACAGGGTTACCTCTTTCAGCCTTAATATGAGGGCAGGGCATGTACATAGTTTCATTATAACTTGGCATGCCATGCTTGTTTTGTATCCCTGGGAGACATGCCCTTTTCTGAAGGGAAAACAGGAGGGGTGGATCTGGGGGAGAGGGGATGTTGGTCGGGGGGAAGACTGGGAGGAGAGGAAAGGAGGGGAAACTGCAGTCAGGATACAATATATGAGAGGAAAATGAATCTTAAAAAAGATTAGATTATCAGTACTCTTAAAAAAAGGGGGCATCACAATTTGTAAATACTGAAGATAGCATTGTATTTCATAATGTAAAATTTGACATTTTTTTAGAGTTTCATTTTGATTGACATATAATAACTGTACATTTTATGGGGTACAAAAATCTAGTCAAGCGTTGAGGATTTAAATATAAATGTGCAGAATGACGAGAGAGTTCAGGTGGGTAGGAGTGAAGTGTTTCCCACCAAACCTGATGACTTGAGTTCAATCTCCGGAACCTGTTTATTGGCAGGAGAGAACTGACTCCAGTGGGTTGTCACAATGGCATTCGCATCCCAGACATAAATAAACAAATAAGCAAATAAATAAAAAGGTAAAGCAGAAACAGAAATGTTCTCTCGGAGGCCTGAGTTTGCAAAGAGCTTCGGGCTGCAGCCCGTTGCTGCCCAGCTCCCATTGCCTCCCCTCTGAGTCGTTTCTCACTTGAGGAAATAAAGCTAATGTAGGAAATATTTAACTTGAGCTCTCTGCCAGCACTGTATTGACCTTGTATGTTCAGCTCTGTAATTTTAAGACTTCATAAATATAAAAAAAAACTTACTTTTTTATCTTCAGTTTGGCTTTAATTTCTCTTCTCTGTGAGAACTGTAAACCTGCCAACTTTCAAGTTAGTTGATCTATTTATTCTGAGCTATAGGAATATAGAATAAGTCAGCTGTTAGTTTTTTTTTTTTTTTTAAGTTAGAGCAATCTTAATGGATATCCTAGGGGAAACGTTTATTGCCTACATTAAAAGTGAAATTTGGTTTATTTCAATGGTTTTGAAGCAATCCAGGGCGTATTTATTGCTTAAATGCACACTACGCACCGATTAGAGCTGCAGAGGGTTGTGATGACATTTTCAGTGTCTTTCCTCCTAAAAGTATGCTGCTCTGAAGTGCTTTGCTGATTTTCTGACCGTGGCCTCCTAGGATCACCAAGGACAGGTCTTTTTTGCTTGGGATCCTGATTTATATGCTCAACACAGGAATGTCCACAGGCAACAGCTAAATCCAACTTCTTAGAAGGCACTTTAGTGCTCCTGGATTCCCCACAGCTCTCTCCACCCTACCAAGCATTGTATCTGTGGTCAGAGCTAGGGTAACTGAAACATAAAGGGCCAGAGGGGAAGAAACCAGGCTTAACTCAGACCTTCTTCCCCGAGGAACATGGGTATTTTAGATAAACACTAGCTGCTCGCTGTTGGAGCAAGTCAAGCGACCTGCCAAAGCTCTGTGTCTGTGGCAGCCAAGACATAAGGGAAAACTTCAGTGCACTGAAGAGCAGGGCACTAGAACAAGAGGCTGTGACTTGGCAGTGGCTTTATTGGAGGCAGGCATTTGCTTAGGAAAGGTTATGCCAGCAGTTCCGGGTACCTGGCTGAGGTCCGAGTGTGGAGGTGTATTCAGGAGAAGGCATGGGGACAGTACTGAGAAACCCACATCCAAGCAGCAGTTGAATGTGAGACAAGGAGATGAGTAAGTGGAACCTTGGACTAAAACAAAGGAATCTGACCACTGGTGTTGGAGTGTTTGATGGAAGAAAAGTCCAGCTGTGATGGGTGAAACAAGGATTCCAAGCAGAACTTGGAAGTTTTATAAGGGTTAGATGAGTCAGATTGTGGGGTTGGAAAAGGACAAAGCTGACACCAGGGATCCATGGGCTGCCTCTGAGCATGGGATCTTGAGAGTCACCAGAGAGAATGAGGTTCTAATTCAATGAAGTTTCAAGTTTCATTGAAGGAAGCATTAAAAGGATGATCTCCTTATAGTCTACTCAGTGAGCAAGTTGTTCCCTGTGTCCTCTGAGCTCGATGTATAGCACTTCTTTCTGAAAGACTCTTTCCTCTGGAGACTCAAACACCCCTTGTTCAATCCTCGGCATGTAGTTACCAAGCACCTATGCTATACAAGGCATTATGCTGATGTTTGGAGGGCTCGTTGTTCAACAGGGTATCATTCTGATTACCAGAGTGCTGACTCCATGATAGTGAACTATGATAGGCCACAGACTAGCACATCAAAGTGCATTACTCTGAGTATCTTTTTTTTATTTGAAATTCTTTTTTTAAATTTTATAATTATTTTAATTTTGCATATCAGCTATGGATTCCCATGCCCTCCCTCCTCCCACCTCCCACCCTCCCCCCAATTCACCCCCCATTCCCACCTCCTCCAAGGCAAGGACAACCCTGGGGATTCAGCTCAGCCTGGTAGATTCAGTTGAGGCAGGTCCAGTCCCCTCCTCCCTTCACCTACTCTGAATATTTTAAGGAGTGGCCTAGAGTGCACAGTGATTGCCCAGCCAAGTAATCTTATTTTTTAAAGTTATTTATTTTATTTTATTTTATTTATTTATTTTTTTGGTTTTTTGAGACAGGGTTTCTCTGTGCAGCTTTGTGCCTTTCCTGGGACTCACTTGGTAGCCCAGGCTGGCCTCGAACTCACAGAGATCCGCCTGGCTTTGCCTCCCGAGTGCTGGGATTAAAGGCGTGCGCCACCACCGCCCGGCCTATTTATTTTATTTTTGATAGTGTAATGCAATTACATCATTCCCCCATTCCCCTTTCTCCCTTCAAACTGTCCTACATCCCTCTCCTAGATTTCTTTCAAATCCATGGCTTCTTTTTTCATTAATTGTTGTTATATGTACATATGGATATTGTAGATGTATCCAACCTTCTTATTAAATAAGAAACACAAAACCAATGCAAAGAAGAAAGCCAAGAGGTCAGAGCTAAGAGCTAAAACCTTACCCTTCCTCCTGCGGTGGTCCTACCTCTCCGAACCAGAGCTACCCCTGTGTTAAAGTCTTTATATAGAGTTCCTGTCCTGCCTTCTCATTGGTTGTAAACCCAACCACATGACCGCCTCCTCACGGCCTGTCTGTATAGGCCTCCAGGTTTTCCATGATTGGTATTAAGATTAAAGGCATGTGTATCCAATAATGGCTGTATCCCTGAACACACAGAGACTTACCCAGCTCTGCCTACCAAGTGCTGGAATTACAAGCGTACGCCACCACTGCCCTGCTTTCCTATGGCTTGCTAATAGCTCTGACCCCCGGGCAACTTTATTTATTAATATACAAATAACATTTTAATACAAATAAAATATCACCATAGGATATACATATATATATTCCCAAATTTAAACTTCCCAGTCTGTATAATGTCACCCGTATGTTTCCAGGACTGATAGTTTGGTATTGCATAACCAGTTGGTGTACACTTGCTGTACACTCTCAGCGTCCCTTAGTTAAGTCATCTCATACACCTTAAATATTCTGGCCTTTTTTTTTTTTCCTCAATGACAACACACAACATATAGATTGAATACCTCGGGACCAGCAGCCAAGTTATATCCTATTACAGGAATAGGGGCCTAGTGTTGACTCCCTCAGGAACGGTCTCCTTTAAGTTCAATTTAAATGTTTCTAGAGAAAGCTGTAAAATCATATAGAAATGTTTAATGGGAGTAAAGCTGTAGCCTCCCTGCAGGGCTTGCTGGGCCGAGGATGGGAAATCTACACCATCATTTTTGTGTTGCCCAGGCTCGTTTACTGCTTGCTCTTGATGTTGGCAAACATGGTTATATTATGTATGAATTACTTGTGTACAGATGTAAACACCACTTCTATATTTAGACTCTCACATTACATTAGAGATGTGAGCCTAGAGCCCTATGAAAAATTTGTTTCATATCAGAAAATTTATGAACTGTAATTTGTAGACGTGTCAAAAAATACAGCGAAATGAATTAATAAAGTCACTTCTAGCAGATGTTTTTTTTAAAAAATAAGAGTCAAGTCCTGAATGGAACGCAGCATACCCAACTGGAGTGAGATGTGGAAGACAATACTTCCTGTTCTAGAATTCTCACAGATGTCACTGGCAATAACACTCTGAAGATTTTTTTAAAGCAAGAAATTGCTTCAGACTATTTTCTCCAAATCTTGGCCTTTTCAGTTACCATTGTAGATCACAGCACCTCAATTGATGTGTATATAAATTAGATATGGACATGTCCAGAGAGGATATGAAGGTGGGGGCTCCAGAAGTCAGGCCCTTGAACCTGGACTGTTCTGATGACAACGGAAACAAATTTTTGACCAAGCCACTAATGGCCATGTGTCCTATGTAAGGCTACACTTAGCTCTGGAGAGAGAGAGGTCCAGCTGGGCTTTCCTTGGTATGAGAAAAGAGTGAGTCTGGCAGTTCACAGACTATCGGAATAAGCTCTCGTTTCCGTGTGTCATGTGTCTGCATTTACACTGTCAAAAAGCACTGGACTCAGAATGAAGAGGCTTCAAGGGTCTGTTTGTTTTCTTTGTCAGTTCTTATTTTGATTGCATCATTATAAAAATTGTATTTACTTACAGGAAATGTGTTATTTCAGTCCATATAGAAATTGAAGAATAGTCAAATTGGCATGACTAGTACGTCTATCACCTTAAACATTTATCATTTCTTTGAGATGAGAAGATCCAAAGCCCTCTCTTCTCTATTAAGAAAGCTGCAATTAATCTCTACTAACTGTGCCCTGTCCCCCTTCCCTCACTGCTGTGCATATCAGAACAGCAGATTTCATCCCCTAATTGAGACACTGTGCCTGAGATGTGGCTTCGGATGCTACCTTGGGCACTACTTACAAGTATAGACAGGTCATTAAATTTATGGACCTGTTTCCTTAACTTTAAACTCCCCTTGAGAAAAAGCAGTATTTTATTTTGATCTCATTGAACAAAGGATCTAAGTTTGGTTTCCATCACCCATGCTGTGTGGCTCAAAACTGTCTGCAACTTCAGCCCCAGAGATCTGATGCCTTCC
The DNA here is from genome assembly GCF_007827085.1 of Peromyscus californicus insignis. Lineage (NCBI taxonomy): Eukaryota > Metazoa > Chordata > Mammalia > Rodentia > Cricetidae > Peromyscus > Peromyscus californicus. Next base: position 5,289,591 of record NW_026294413.1, on the reverse strand, counting down.
TGTGGCCTCCCAAGGCCTGTACACACACACACACACACACACACACACACACACACACACACACACACACACACACAATTAATTTGTTTTTTGATTTTAAAAAAGTTTGACTGCACTTTGGGGCTAATTGAGAATTTTATTTGTTCTGAAAGAATGACTTTATTTTAATCCTTGTGAAAGAGTTTTTACTAGACTATGCCAGAAAGGTGAGGCATGTTTAAAAGTATTTTATTTATATCTATTTTATGTGTACGTTTTGCCTGCTTGTATGTAAGTGAACCATGTGAATGCAGTGCCCAAGGAAAAGGTGTTGGATCCTCTGGAACTGAAGTTACCGTCAGTTGTGAGCAGCCATGTGGGTGCTGTGAGCGAAATTGGGGTCCTGTGAAGAGCAGTGTTGTGGTTGGTTGTGTTGTCCGCTTGATACCAGTTAGAGTAATCTGAGAAGAAGGAACCACAACTGGAAAATGCTTCCATAAGATAGGCCTGTAGTCAAGCCTGTGGGCACTTCCTTAACTAATGACTGGTGTGGGTGGGCCTAGCCCATGTGGGTTAGTGCCACTCCTGTGCAGGTTCTGGGTTGTATAAGAAATCTAAATGAGCAAGCCGTGAGGAGCCAGCCAATAAACAGCGTTCCTCCTTGGCCTCTACACCATTTCCTGCCTCCAGGTCCCTGCTCTGACTTCCCTGGATGATGGACTACAAGCTGTAGGATGAAACTGACCCTTTCCTTCCCACGTTGCTTGTAGTCATGATGTTTTATCACAGCAATGGAAACCCTGACTAAGACAGCAGCTAGTGCTCTTAACTGCTGAGACATTTTTCCAGCCGCTGAGTGAGGTGCTTTTTTTATCTTGACTCTGACGCCAACTCTTCTCTCTGTGTGTGTTCCTGACCATCCACTTTTACAAGAAAGGAGTGAACAGTAGTAACTGTGGCCCAGGTACAGGCTAGTCATTGCTCATAAAAATGACAGAAAAGCAGTTTTCCATTGCTAAGAGTGACATTAATGATATATAATAATGGCTCGGGATATTTTTGCTGTCCTCGATTTCGTTGGCAGCAGTGGCCACAGCGAAGTACCATTGTTGGGTATGCCGAAAGATATGGCCTTGTATCTAATGTCACATCCAATTTTTAGAACTACTTAATCCTGGTGATTTATAGGTCATCTTCAACACTGAGATGGATTTGCCAACCGTGATGTTCTAGAAACAGACCAGCTGTTTTTAAGAACTATCTGCTGCTGAAGTGTAGATTCAACAAACACTTACAGAAACTAGACATTCGGACCAGCATAATCATTTACCCTTACAAGTATGCTGTCAGGTAAATCCTGCTGTACCAGTTTTCACAGATGAAGATGTGAAAGGAAGGGAAAGGTCATATAGCCAAGATACAGACAAGTCTGAACTATTTCTGGCCAGAGCCAACATGGAAGGGCTCACCTCTTAGGGGCAGTCATGTCTAAACAAATGTAAAGTTCAGAAAGAACATAAATTTGGGAAAGTGGGGAGGTAGAGAGGATTGGGGGGGCTGGGGAGGAGATACATGATCAAAACTGTATCAAAAATTAATAAAAGTTTTCCTAGATAGTGTGGTGATACTTTATGTGTGATGAAATGTGATATTGTATTTATATGTTAATAAAGTTTGGCTGGAGATCAGAGGTCATAGCCATAAACAGAAGTCTGGTGGTGGTAGCCCATGCCCTTTATCCGATCACATGGCAGGCAGAGTCTCTGTGTGGTCAAGGACACAGCCAAGCGTGGTGACACGAGCCTTTAATCCCAGTACCAACCATAGAGACCTGGAGGTCTGTATAGACAGGCAGTGACGAGGAAGTGATATGGCTGGGCTTAGAGGAAATGAGAAGGCAGAACAGGAAAGCAATAAAAGCACAGGTTAGACAGGAAGAAGCTCTCTGTGGAAGCTACTGCTGGTGGTAAGCTAAGGCTAGTCGTGGCTATTTGCTCTGATCTCTTTGGCTATTACCTCTGTATTTGGCTCTGTGTTTCTTATTTAATATGACTGTTTAGAAATTCATCTACAAGATAGTGATTGATTGACAAAATAGTGGTGTGTTTTATGAGCAGGAAAGCAAAGAACAAACTCAGATAAAACTGTACGGCATAACTGTGCTGAAGAAAGCTGTTTCCACTGAGCTTTCAATACAAAAACAATCCTAATGTTCTTATGCCCTGGATTGCTTCATCCGCATCCATTCAAGCAAAGGCATCTCTCCGTGGTCTTGGTAAGTTCACGGATAATGATGTCTATGCTGTGACCTCTTTAGACAGGGACTTAGTAACCTACTGTATCGGGCCAGAGTGTCTAAATCATAAGACGCTTGGGTGGTTTTTCCCAGTGAGAGAGGTTTTCAACTCTGGAACTGAGTGTTGTCATCACTGTCCTGCCTCCTTTTGACGGAAATCTTAGACGGCATGTTGACTGACGTGGAATCGAGAGCATGTGCTCAGTGGTAAGACTGCTGGAGCTTGAATCTCTGTTCCTTACCTTCAGCTGTGTGACCTTGGGGATGACACTTAACTTCTCTGTTGCTCAATTTTTTTTATTAAGAAAATGTTTTATTCATTTTACATACCAATCAGATCCCCCTCTTCCCTCCTCCCACCCATCCAGCCTTCCTGCTCCAATCTACCCCCCACTCCATTCCCTCCTACAAGAAGGTAAGGCCTCCCATGTGGAGTCAGCAGAGCCTGGTATATTCAGTAGAGGCAGGTCCAAGGCCCTCTCCCTGCCTCAATGCTGTGCAAGGTGTACCACCATAGGTAGTGGGCTCCAGAAAGCCAGCTCATGCACCAGCGATGGATCTTGATCCTATCGCCAGGGGGCCCCTTAAGCAGGTCAAGCTACACAACTGTCTCGCTTACGAATTTATGACATAGGTAAGTGATAGTAGTGTGAATAGCTCCTCATAGTTAGTAGGATGCACATGTAAGTATCTAACTGCTCTGTTTGCTCTGGAATGTTTTTATAATCCAGGTGTTTATGTATATGTGGACATTACTTTGCTTTAAATTCTTTTTCCATTTCCTTAGGCTTTGGCTTTGTATTCTTATTTCTTTCTCTCTGTTTTCTGCCCAACGCCATTTTTGTTTCCTGTTGTTATAAACAAGCATGGCATCCAAACCTGCGCTCCTTTTATCTTACATCTTAAGAGCATATATTCACAGTGTAACTTACCACCTACTTCTAATAGTATTCCAGTTGAGATGCCTGCCAGATAGTTGCTTTGAGTGCTTACTCAGGGCCAACTTTTGGAATGGTCCCTTTTACCTGTATTTCATTGATTTCCATCAAAAGCAAAAATATACTATTATTTCAGTATTAAGAAGTGAAAGTTAATGTTCATAGAGATTTACTGAGTTGCCTTAAGTCTCACAGCAGGTGAACAGCAGACATCAATAGTAGCTCCCTGCTGAACTGTATGATGCGTTTTTACAAATCACTTACAGGTTCATTTACAAAGCATGTAATAATATCCAGAGAATCCAGGCAGCATGCCATGCACCAGGTTAAGGGAATCTTTAAACTTAACAAAGATAGTCAAGTGTAGGAGGCCAAGGTCTGTTTAAGATCTGGTTTGCAATCATCTCAGAGCTATAAGGCTCTATGTCTTCTCTGGATAGTTACTGGGTCATTTCAGTTTTTCTTTTCTTTATCTGAAAAAAAAATGGGAATTATTGTCCACATGAAGTTTAAAAGCTCAGACTTGAAAGGCATTTGCAAATCTTCAGTCATCATAGAAATGTTAGTCCCTTAGTTCTGTTAACCTAATTATTCATTTGGGGAACTGTTAAAACTTTGCTTGTAATCTCAAACATGATTGAGAAACATTAATGAACTTTGAGGCAACATCTATTTTAAACACTTGATATTTGTTTAAAAGTCAAAGTGTATGGTGGATTTGTGCTTTTTAAGTCATGTTTTGACTTCAGAAGGTAGATCTTCTAGCATCAACCTGAATTATGAGATCACTTTAAGTGATATTATTTAATAATATATGAATTGAACTTTGTTAGCCATAAAGTTGTGTTATTAGTGTTCCTCTACTTCCTACTCTGGGAGCACGCGTGCGTGCGTGCGTGCGTGCGTGCGTGCGTGTGTGTGTGTGTGTGTGTGTGTGTGTGTGTGTGTGTGTTTTGTGCTGACACCTCCTTATGATCCTCATTGTCAAGATAATGGATTTTGAGTCACCTAGGAGACATATCTCTGGGTATGTCTGTGAGGGTGCTTCCTGAGAAGACTCTGAGAGGGGAGACCTGCCTTCTGAGTAGACATCTAGTGAGCATATAGAAAGATGTCTGAGAGAAAGCTATCCCTCCTGCCTGCCTTTGCCCCTCTGGCCGTGTGATCACATGTACACCACTGCCGCCACTGTCCACTGTCACCAAACTCCAGCTTTTTTCGCTTTTCCAAAGAGGTCTCAACGCCACTGGCTCTCCAAGGGCCTTCTAGACCGCCGGTGTCTAACAGGCGTTTTCAAGGCATTTATCTTTATGGACTTTATCTTTATGAAGGGGTCCACTTTTGGATTATCTTGCCCTAGTTGTTCAAGCCAGGCTAATAAATCCTCTTTAATGCATACACATTCTATTGGTTGTTTTCCTCTTGAGAACTCTGGGTAACACACTTCCTGATTTTTGAAGATTCCAATTCTAATGAAATCAGCCTGCCAGACAACACTGAGGAATATTCCTTTGGTTCATTTCATGGGCCAGGAAAAGAGTGTGCAGCTATTTCTTCAATCAGGCAGACCTCAGGCTCTTTCAATGGTACTAACCAGGTGCTGATCACCTTAATGACAACACTATTTTAAAAAGCGTTTCAAGCACATTATGCTGTAGATTATTCTATTTTTTTCCTAATAGAGCTGTCCTTGAAGGACCATTATACTGTTCCTTTCAGATGTTTAATAAAGCACGAGATTATAATGATCATGCTTGAGAATAGGTTTTGTGCAGCTGGGAATTGCAATATAGCAATCTTCGATTAAATCATCAACATGCTAAAATGTATTTTTAGTGGAATGGTGATGGAGGTCTTTATTAAATTGGTCTAATCAGTATTCCCTAAGACCACTCATACAATTTCATTTTTAATTATTGCCACCCTAATCAAAACACATGTATCCATGGTTCTTTTGTGCATACCCCTAAATTGAGGGATGTGAGTTTCTTCCCAGGCCCTCCACAGGCTTATAGTCAGAATCAGCCTTTAAGCTTGCATAACCAGCCAGCCTTGAAGTTTGGGTAAATGGAATATAGGTAAAGTATGGCTGTGGAAGGTGCTGCTGGAGGATGTGACTGTGCACTGCTAAATATCCCTGTCAGTGTTCAGAGGCATGCTTTGTACTTACTAGTGGTCATCGTTTAAGACTGTGACTTGATAACCTAGAGAAAAGTGTTACCTTTCAGTAATTCAATAAGATGGTTTGTATCCTGTAAGCCTGTAGCAGCAAGCCCTTGGCAAATGGTCAGTAGATGGTAGCTTTCTGAAAATAATAGGCTGTAAAGCAGAGAATGTTTAACCAGTAAGCTTGTACTTACATCCTGAGTTCTTTATTTGTCTGTGTGTGATATATTCGCATATACATACATACATACATACATACATACATACACACACACACACACACACACACACACACACACACACACACACACACATATATATATATATATATATATATATATATATATATATATATTCCTGTGTATGGGTGTAAGCATGTGCCAGCAGTTGACACTGGAGTGCTTTCTTTAATTGCTTTCCTATCTCATTTTTTGACTCAGGGTTTCTTCACTGAAGCAGGCTATGGAAAGAGTCCCAGGGAACCTGTCTCTGCCTCACAGTGCGATGGCAGGCAGTCGTAGCTATGATTGGGTCTTTACATGGGTCTTGTAGATCCAAACTCAGGACTTTCTGTTCATGCAAAATTACTTTACCCACTGGGATATATCTCCATCTACATAATTTCTATACTGCCCTTTTCACCCTGTTCTTAATTGTTTTGATTTTTAAAACTGAGTATGGGGTTTGACAAGGAAAGTTGGATCTCTTTAATTTGTAGCATAATAGCATAAGAAAAACTACTCTAGTATCTGAGTTCCAGTAATCCTTTGTGTTTCATCGTGCGCACACAATGTGCCTCTGGGAGTCTAGACCAAGCTCTAAGTATTTCACTGTTCTTACATAGAGGAACTGGAGGCCTTATTGGGGGGAGCATGCTGTGATGAGGAGGAGTCTGGCTTGTTAGAACTCCAGAAGCAATGAGAACTGTTTCTTTTGTTTCACAAAAAGGTCAAGGGGGCAGAGGAAAGAGGCAGCAAGTGTGGGCAACAGGATTCAGGTAGAAACCCTTGGATTTGGGAGGAGGTAAGGTAAGACAATGAAAGCAGGAACCTTCCCTGGCAGGAAGATCTCACTGAGCAAGAGATCCTGCTCCAATAAATATTTAAAAAGCCTCAGGATGGAAAGCTAATCTATGTACCCAATGAAGTGTTTTATTTTTATTTCAATTTACTTTTCAAATAAGTCAACCTTAAATCATCTTATATAGATGTTTTAATGAAAAAGATACTATAACATTGGCTTGGCTGTAATTTAGACAGATTGGATTCTATAACATTGTCTTGCTGGGCATGATGACACACGCCTACAATCCTAGCACCCACTTGGGAGGTAGAGGCTTAGAGATTAGAAATTCAAGGTCAGACTCAGATACCTAGCACTTTTAAGGTTAACTGGGTTGCATCAGATCTGCCCCAACTCTTGCCCCTATTCCAAATTGTTATCCTATCAACTAACATCCTACTTCTGACTCAATGGTGACTTCAACATGCTTGTGAATGTACTTATGAGTGAGTACATACCATGTTTGTCTTTCTGAGTCTAATTCCATCATTAACCTAGGAGGGAATAGGGGGTGGGTTGGGGGGAAGACTGGAGGGGTGGGAGGAGGGAAGAGGGGTATCTGTGATTGGTATGTAAAATGAATAAAAAATTTCTTAATAAGAAAAAAATGCTTGTGTATATTATAAAGGAGATTCAAAATACTTTAAGAAGAAATTGATCCCCAGAGGTCACAGTGATAAGACAGGTATTTGTTTTGTTTTGAAAGTTATATGATTGGTCCCTCCTTTTTTTTCATTTTTCTTTATTAAGAAATTTTCTACTCACTCCACATGCTATCCACAGACCCCCCCCTCCTCCCTCCTCCTACCCCCAGCCATCTTTACAGAGAACATTTATTAGTATTTTATCTCTAAAAATCTTGAGATGGCTGCCCTACATTTAGGCATTTAGTTTCTGCTTGCAGAAGTCTTTGAGCACTGGAGACCACGTCAGTCTCTATTTGTGAGGAAGAATCCTACATGCTAAGAATGGGAAGGTGGGGATGGATAAATGTCAAGCCTGTGTGGAGAAGCTTTCATGGGTGAACAGAGTGAGTGGGTAGGTGCAAGGGGCCTGTTATGGTCCTAAGAATCAATTTGCCCCCTGTATAGTTACTCCAGGCTTGTGAATGTGTTCTAAAAACCTCAGCATAATAATGACACTCTGCTAAGTGTGTAGGATTTATTGTGTGATGTGAGAGCAGGGATTTGCACAAACTTAATTACACAGTTATTATGCCTAACTCATTGGATAGCCCACATGGCATGAATTATATCACTTAGTCCCATAAATTTCTGGCAGAATATGCATTACTACACTTTTGCATCTCTTCTAAGGTCCAGTGACTTACTGATGGTGATGTTTGGGGGAGATGTGCATGATGCCAAAGTATCTCACTTTCTTTCCTGATACAGTTTTATCTGGGGTTTCTGGGCTTTGTAAAGGGAAACAGCTAATAAGCCTCATCCCCATCTCCCTACCCACATCACTTACTCCCACCTCCCCACTCCAGTGCTGTGGGATCTCGTTCTAAATGCTGTGAATATATGTTGCTCTGATTCGTTGATAAATAAAATGCTGATTGGCCAGTAGCCAGGCAGGAAGTATAGGCAGGGCAAGCAGAGAGGAGAATTCTGGGAAGAGGAGGTCTGAGTCGCCAGCCAGACACAGAAGAAGCACGATGACAAGGTAGAACTGAGAAAGGGTACCAAGCCATATGTCTAAACATAGATAAGAATTATGGGTTAATTTAAGTATAAGAGCTAATCAGTAATAACCCTGAGCTAATGGTCAAGCAGTTATAAATAATATTAAGCCTCTGTGTGATTATTTTATAAGTGGGCTGTCGGACCACAGGGCCGGGCGGGACCAGAGAAACATACAACTACACTCCAATCCTCTGGTTTTTGTGCCAGTCCAAGGTCTTGGGCTTGTTGACATGCCTGACCTGTGTGAGAATTCTGTCTTGGTTCTTCTCCTGACTCCTGACTCTACATGTTGGTTTGTAAATAAGAGAAAAAATACAATTGGCTATAACCCCTTCAGATGTAAATGGTAATAACATATCTAGCTTATGACCTTACTCATTTTTCATAGTCCTAGAATAAGGAAAGTAAACTGCTTGATTGTCCCTTGTGATTGAAAAAAAAAAAAAAAAAAAAAAAAGATCAGATCCAGCAAGTGGTGTGAACTACACTTTTAAAGTTTCTGTAGAGCATGAGTTATTTGGCAATTTAGCACCATGCTTCTGGCTGATGCACTTTGAAGAACTTTTCTTCTACCTAGTCAAGAGCTCTTTGCTTGGGAAAAACTCAGACTGTGTGCACTTCATGTGTTTTTAAGTGATGAGAGTACATACCTCCCATCCTTTTGTCTTTTAAAATTACTTGAGTCTATTTTTTCCCCTTTTAGTAAACTGCTACAATCCCTCTTGGAAAGCACTTTTAAAACACCAATGATGAGGTTCTATTTCCTTCACAGATCATTGGCTGCTTTACCTTAGCACCTTGCATAATGAATGCCTCATTGTCATACTGCTTAAGCATCCTTTAGTCACAAAACCAGAAGACGCTCACTATTTACCTAGGAGTCTCCTTTTAAAACCATGACAAACACACGTGAAAACACAACAAAGAAGGAAATGCAAGGTCATGAGAGCTTGTGTGCGGATGATTTGATCTGGATAAATCTAAAACAAAGGTATCCTTAATTCAGTTTGCAGAAATGGGAGCTGAGTTTGCTACACTAAATCTTTTCCCACTATAATTTTTAAAGAAGCAACTTATTCTTCATGTTGTAAATAAGAATACAGCTGACCTTGGGGTGGTGCTTATGCTAGAAGTCTGGAACAAACACAAACCCAAAATTATTTAAAGAACTTACATTAACTAAATTTCCCACTAAATCTATGAGGAAATGCCTATTTTTTCACATATATTTTAAGAAATCATTCTCTCATCTACCTGTAACTTTGAGGAAGAAGAAGCTAGAAAAATCTGTGGTGGGCAGTATATTTAAGAGACAGTGTTAGGGGTCATGGTGACGTGATGGCTGCATGCACAGTACATAAATAAGTACATAAAACAGGAAGAGGGGCTTCAGCTCGGGACTTCATGACATCGTAGATTGGCCACACACATTTATCTTCCATCCCTGTGTGCAGCTCTTCTAAAGTGAAAGTAAAAGAATTAGAAGGACATTGACTTAAAAGAGCAGCAGGGCAGGAGGCAGTGGATGTTGAAGTGTTTTCATGAGCTTTGTAAGAAGTGGACCAGAGGTGTGGTGCTTATATAGCACAGCAGTGGATTTATGTCCACACATAATAACAAGTGGAACATTAATGAGTTGTGATCCAATTTGTCTCACGGACTTCCTTGAAGTTTCCACCCCTTGAATCTCCAGGCTACCAAGTAGGGTAAAGGGTAAAGCTGATATTATTGTAGGTTCCTTTCCTCGCCTGTAGTGTCCATGTAAATAGCCTTCTCCTGCTTTCATGAGAAGGATGTTTAGTTCGTTTTTTTGCTGATTCACAGAGGAGGTTTCCTCAAGTATCTTACAATGCTAGTCTCTCAATTTTTAAGAAAGCTTGCGGGACTTGTTGACTGATTAGCTTAGCACGAACATGTCATGAACTTTTGTGACTTCCACGGCTGTTAAAACTGTGAACTCTTCACTCTGAAGTACCAACGAGGAGAGAACACACAGATTTTTTGACTCAGACTTCTCTTGTAAGGTGCTTCCTCTCCCATTCTGCCCTCTGCAATAGCTTGGAATCTCTAGGATTCCAATTTACTTTTAGGTACCTAATCATCCTTCTCTCAAGAAAGAGAGTGTTCTTATAGATATCATTTCTATGTGACCCTCAGAGTCTGCCCACCTAAAACTTCACAAGATCCTTTATGAAACCGCATCGTTAACCTGCAGGAATTCTCTAAGACTGAGGCATTACTGTTTTATGTTTCACTTTATGGGAATATACAGTGTCAACACTTCCGGTGTTGTTTATAAATATCTAATAATTATAGGTACTTTAGGGAGTTGGGGATTTTGTAAGCAATAAACGTGCTTTTGGTTTGCATATCCTTTCTGATTAATGCACAACCAATGACAGTCATTCATTTCACCTTGATTTAATTGTGAAACATTTTAGCCTTAATTGTAGCTGTAAGTATTTATGCCACACAGATTCTTTACTCATACCCCTTTGCCCACTTAATACATAATGTCATTTGTGCTCCTTGCATTCCTAAATATCAAGTCTCAGAAAGGCTTTCCATGATATAAATTACTGCTTCTATCAGCGACACTGGTGGTGTTATTACCCCAGTTGAATGTGATGTTGAAATGTAAGTGTGTAGCACATTAAAAAAGGTGCACAAAGCTGCACATGCTCAGGTTTGCAGCCTCAATTACTGGCCAGGGAGTGGAGACTTGGAGATAGTATGCTTGGGAATGGTTCCATCACACAAAAACCTAACCACCCATCAGATCCTGGATGTCTGCAAGCACTGGTTCTGTCAATAATCCGTACAGAGCACCTACTGCATTGTGTCCAGCAGTGTGTGAGATGATGGGACTGATGCTTGCCCCAGTGGAAGGATAACAAATACCACAAAGAATAAGGCAGTGGCCACGTATATAGTAGGCATGCATAGCCTCCAGGGTGAAGTAGGTCATCATGTCCTTGGGATGCCTCAGTAGAGATCATATAGTAATGATTTGGCCAAAGTATCACTGAACATAAATAAGGGGACACTTGTTTGGTGATTCACTGAAGAGGTCATATGTAAGTTTGATTTTTAAAGATGAGTAAAATTTTGTATATGGAAGAGAAAAGGGCAAGAAACTAAATTTATATTGGCAGGAAAATGAATGAAAATGAAGTGGTAGTTAGGTGAGGTCTGGGGTGGAGGATGCACATAGAACTTAGGATGAAAAATCTAGCTGACAGAAGGCTGGTGGTGCAAAATAAGGAGTGCTCACACCTACCTGTAAATGTAACCAACTGTCTTATTAAATAAGAAACACAGAACCAATGCAAAGAAGAAAGCCAAGAGGTCAGAGCTAAGAGCTAAAACCTTACCCTTCCTCCTGCGGTGGTCCTACCTCTCTGAAAGAGAGCTACTTCCTGTGTTAAGTCTTTATATAGACTTTCTGTTCTGCCTTCTCATTGGTTGTAAACCCAACCACATGACCGCCTCGTCACTGCCTGTCTGTATAGACTTCCAGGTGTTCTATGGTTGGTATTGAGATTAAAGGCATGTGTATCCAATGCTGGCTGTATCCCTGAACACACAGACACTTACCTAGCTCTGCCTACCAAGTGCTGGGATTACAAGCTTACGCCACCACCACCCAGCTTTCCTGTGGCTTGCTAATAGCTCTGACCCCTGGGCAACTTTATTTATTAACATACAAATAACATTTTAATACAAATAAAATATCGCCATACCTACCTCTCACAACATCACAACATCAGTGCCAGAGGCTTCCTGTTCCCCTCTGTACATGTGGGACTGCTCCGTTGGTCAGTTATTAATTGGTTTATTCATCCTAATCTGTGACGCATGAGCCATCATGCATGCACACAAACAACAATTGAGAAAAAAATTAGTCTTCCATCATACAAGTGCAGAAGAATTGGCATGGCACTGCCTGGGAAGTTCTTACAAAGGCATTTGCTGAGCAAGTGAGAGCAGTTCTAGGGTTAAGGAATAAGTCATGGCTGTCTGTTTCAGATTCAAGGTGCACTAAGATCAGAGTGCATTGAAAACAAAGAAATATAGACCCTGTCACTGAAAATTATCTTAGCACTAACCCGACCTGAGCCACAACACTGTGGTCTGTCACAGAAATAATGTGAAGGGGTACAAGGGCACTCTTCAGGATCAGAAGTGTAGCTGAGCTAAAGATATATAAAATTAAATTAATTATACAATTTTTAAAAAATTAAAAAAAATAAAATGGGTATGAAGGAGTCGGGAAAAAAAAAAGAAGTGCAGCTGAAAGTTTTCCTGTGTCCCACCTGGTCCCCCTGCCACTCGGACCCAAATAAACACACACAGGCTAATATTATTTTTAAACTTTGGCCATGGCAGGCTTCTTGCTAGCTAGTTCTTATATCTTAAATTAATCCATTTCTATAAATCTATACTTTGCCACGTGGCTTGTGGCTTGCTGGTACTTTTACATCTTGCTTCTCTTGGTGGTGGCTAGCAGCATCTCCTTTCCCTCTCCTTTCTCTCCTTGTCTATCTATTTGGATTTTCTGCCTGCCTCTAAGCTGCCTTGCCATAGACCAAATGGCTTTATTTGTCAACCAACCAGAGCACCATATTGTCACAGCATACAGAATGACATTCCCCCATCACAGAAGGCCAGAGTTCTAATCCACATCGCACTATTAAATGGCTGTTAGGTCTCTAGGCAAGTACGCTGGCCTTTTTTTCTTCCTCAGTGCACAGAGGTCTATTGGACACAAGTTAAGGAATGCTTGTCAGGGATGGAGGGATGGTTCAGTGGTAACAGCAGATGTGGTGGTATTGTGCTCCCCAAAATATTGTGCACTCTAATAAACTTATCTGGGGTCAGAGAACAGAACAGCCACAATATTAAACAGAGGTTAGGCAGTGGTAGCACACGCCTTTAATCCTAGCATTCCAGAGGCAGAAGTCCATCCAGATCTCTGTGAGTTCAAGGCCACACTAGAAACAGCCAGGCATGGTGACTCATGCCTTTAATGCCAGGAAGTGATGGCAGGAAGCAGAAAGGTATTTAAGGCGTGAGGATGAGGAACTAGAGCCTGGTTAAGTTTTTAGGCTTTTGAGCAGCACAGTTCAGCGGAGAGGCATCCAGTCTGAGGAAACAGGATCAGCTGAGGAATGGGCAAGGTGAGGTAGCTGTGGCTTGTTCTGCTTCTCTGATCTTCCAGCATTCACCCCAATACCTGGCTCTGGGTTTGTTTTTATTAATAAGAACTTTTAAGATTCATGCTACAAGCAGAGGCTGCTCTTCCAAAGGACCTGACTTTGATTCCCAGCACACACATGGAAACTCTCAGCTCCATGGGATCTGATGCTGTCCTCTGGCCTCCTCAGGCAGCTGGCAAGTATGTGGTACATAATCATACACATAGGCAAATATCCATACATATAAAATAAAATTTAAAAAGTATTAAGAAAATGTTTATGGATTTCCTATGAAATGAAAATAAATTGTTACTGTTATCATTACTTATAGTAGTAAAATATCACCACTGTGACTTTTCTGATAATTCAACTAATACTGGACTACGTTTCACCCATTTATTTTCCATAGAGAAAGGGGTGTCATATGAAGTTTGAACTAAATAAGATTCAATAGCACATTTTTTAATGTGCTAAAATATTTTCAAATGCTTTCCCAAGTCATTTGCATATAAACAATTTGTCAGCTAATTATGGATGTTATTCAGTTATTAAAATAGTCCCTAAAGGAAATATGCTTGACAATTTTTAGTAGTTACATTTTGTTATTTTACTTCAAAAATAATTGATAGATAATGTACAAAAATGTTTCAATTTAGACTTTTTAATCAATTGTCTCCATTTTGTGTACTATTTTTCTCAAATATTCTGGATCAGTGAGTCTTCGCTGGATTAGTTTTTCAAATTCTTTTATTTATTTATTTATTTATGTATTTTGCTTCTTTTCATATGTATGTCTGTGAGGTGTGTGTGTGTGTGTCTGACTAAGTATGTTTTCCTATGTGTGGGCACACGTGTGTGAGGACTTCCACTCAAACATGTGGGTGCACTTGCATGTGTAATTCTGAAGTCACTGTCAGCAGCCTTCCTCAGTTGCTCTCCGTTTTATTCTTTTTTGAGGCAGTGTCTCTCAACCACACCCAGAGCTCGTGGATATGGCTGTCCTTGCCAGCCCACTCATTCAGGGGAGTTCCCTTTTCCGTCCCTTTAAGGATGGAATTGCAGGCTAACCGCCACTCTCCAGGATCTGCTCAGGCTCTGGGCGTCCGAATGCTGGTCCTCTTGCTTGACTGTCAATCTCCTTAACCACTGAGAAATCCCCCAGCCTCAGTTTATCCATTTCTTGAAATAAGCCTATTTCTGCAAGTTTTTTGTTAGTGTTTTAAAGACAGATGTAGAAGAGCAGCACACTAAAGGCAATGATGTTTACCTTCCAAGAAGCATAGTGCTTTACTCACAGGATGCATAGTGCATTATAACGTCCCCATTCCAATTGCAAGAATCAAGAGCAATGGTGACAATATTTCTCTCCCTCTCTCTCTCTCTCTCTCTCTCTCTCTCTCTCTCTCTCTCTCTCTCTCTCTCTCTCTCTCTCTCTCTGTGTGTGTGTGTGTGTGTGTGTGTGTGTGTGTGTGTGTGTGTTTGTGTGTGTGTATGTAGGTATGTGTGTGTGTTTGTGTGTGTGACTTCATAGTGTTTATGCTATGGGATGTTCTGTATGGCAAATGTGTTGCTGATTAGTCAATAAATAAAGCACTGATTGGCCATTGGCTAGGCAGGAAGTGTAGGCGGGACAAGGAGGAGAATAAAGCTGGGAAGTGGAAGGCTGAGTCAGAGAGACACTGCCAGCCGCAACGATGAGAAACAGCATGTGAAGATGCCGGTAAGCCACGAGCCATGTGGCAAGGTATAGATGAATGGAAATGGATTAATTTAAGCTGGAAGAACAGTTAGCAAGAAGCCTGCCACGGCCATACAGTTTTTAACCAATATAAGTCTCTGTGTTTACTTGGTCGGGTCTGAGAGGCTGTGGGACTGGCAGGTGAGAGAGATTTGTCCTGACTGTGGGCCAGGCAGGAAAACTCTAGCTACTCTTTGCATTTATATTTAATTTGATTATCTCATTCATGGAAGAAATTGTGTTCAGAGTCACAATGAGGCCTCACCCTGAGTATGTGACTTGAAGACATGGTGCAGATGAAAGAGCCCTGCCTACCTTAAGTAAGTATCCTGAGTTCAAATCCCACTTCAGTCAGTGTATCAGTTCTCACCTCACTTTGACTAGTAGTGGTGTTAAAGCTGCATGAGAATCCCAGAGTCACTTTCCTGATCCTACCATCCACTTAGTCTCTCCAGTCTAGTCTTAATGGTTTTTCATATTCCCTTCACAACATTTCTTGTTAAATATGAAAAGTTTCTTAAAGTTGTGCAATATTTTATCTATCTTCTGCTGTGGCTTAGATAAGTTTTGTGTGTATCCCCCAGTGATGAATATGTTTGAAGCTGGATCCTCACTGTGTTAGTAGAATGGTGGAGACAATAAGATGTGGGGCCGAGGGTAAGCTGATTAGGCTGCTGAGGCTCCTCCTCCTGAAAGGACTAATGCAGTCCTGTGTCAGTGTGGGTCTCGGGGACTGGGTGGTCCACGATGCACTGTCCAGGGCTCTCCAGTGTTTCCAGTACAGCGATGTGGTCTCTTCTCGCTTATTTCCTGTCTATTTCTTTGCAGTGAGTGACTCTCTCCAAACTGAGGAGTGCCAGCACCTTGCTCTTTGTTCTCTAGATCTATGAGATAAATAATCTTTTACTTTGTGTACTTTTTTGTTATGGTTAAGAATTGTATTATCAAAATTATTACATCTCTTGTGAAAGTTTGAATGTTACAGCAAGGTGTAAATACTCTACTTGAGGAAGAAGTGCTGCTCCTTCCCCTCCAAAAGTTAACAACATAAAACATACTAATACTATTGATTTAAACAATGAAATAAGTGAACATTAACAATAACAAAAAGGCACCAATGAAAGAAGTCATCAGGGTGAATGTCAATTCATCTACATCAGTAACTATCAGTGTTGCTGTTTTTTACTAAACAAAAAGGTCCCAGGTGTAGCCTTCTATGTGCAGTTGGAGAGTTTGGTGACCTTGAGTAAATCCTGGTTGAAGGTTCCCTTAGGAACCCTTTTAAGTGCTCATGTGACACGACAGGACTGTAGGAATGATGTAACCTTAGTAAGTTACATGATGGAAAATATCAACTTCTTTAGATAATCGAGGGCTGCTGTCATATTTGAACTGATAATTTTCTCTGTTCAGTGAATATTTTTGTTGACATGTATTCATGTATTCTCTATGATCTAACATAAGAAACTATTGTCTCCCCCAACCCAAATTCTTCTAAAGTGCCTCTGAAATGCAATTTAGATGCTGGAATATGTCTTATATGACTTATTTATTAAGAGTCTTCATATAAATATATGTATGTATATGCATGCATATGCATGTGTGTATCTATAAACATTGATGAAGAACGCAAGCCATACTTGGCATTTGTTTTCACATAGCATTTTCTAAAAGATTTGCCCACCATGTTATCACTTCCATCTTCCACAGCCCCCTCCAAATGAAGTGGCTAAGTCATGCATATTTGCTACTTCTTTCAATACTTTAATTTTTTTCCTGAAATGATTGTACCTTCTGGGTGAGTTCTCAGTTGTAAGCCCATTTAAAATATTTTATGCCTCATGATTCAGACAACACATCACAGGAACTGATCTAGGAAAACATATTTCTTGCTAATCCCCACTGCAAATGGCTTCCTCATTAATTTTTTTATTTTTTACTTTGAACCTTTAAAACTTACAGGTGATTGTTTTGTAGAAGAACGCCTTTTTCCTCTCTCTTCAGATCTTCTTCTTTATTAAATACTGTGAAGTAAGCAATTCTTACATAATAGTTTAAATTGTTTGTATAGCTGTTCATATACTTAACTCTTTTTTAATAACTTGGATACCTCTGTTATTTTTTTCATGTTTTAATATATAATCTCCCACACAGTGCTTTGTCTCTTCATTTCAAGCTTATTTTACATTTGAGTAATTTGTTTCTGTAATGCTAGAAACCTGGAGATATATGTTTTAACAATCTCACAAGAAGTAAGAACAAAATGAATGAAATTTCAGTTTTTATTGGTCATAGAATCAAATTTATCTATGGAATAAAATAAGATTGTATCATTTAATAGAAGGACTTTATCAAACATCTTTAATGGACTCTTTAAAAGGGGCTTGCCTGGTCTCTGTTTCTTCCAGGCAATTTTTTTTGATTAGTTGATTTCAGGAAAAATTACCAATTTTAGACCGTAAAAGTAGCAAATGTGAAAAGTACAGTATTCAGGCATACTTCACTTAACTCCACAATGACTTTTTGAGTGGGTTTGGTATGCCTAGAGATGTTAGAAGAGGTACCAAGGAGGCTGCTGTCCTCAGAGAGCTGAGGAGGCAGGGATCACATCTAACACCATCTACAGGAGCTATCTGTGTTAGTGTTTTAGAGAGCGACTCAAAAGAAAGAAAACACCTGGACTGAGGGAGAGACAATGCAGCGAGAGAAAACCTGAGCTGTGGATAGCAGAGGCCAAAATTAGATGGTTGGATTGCAGGCATGATTGTTGGGAATGAAGTGGAGAAAGGGAATAATCCTGTGGAGCTACTGAATGCCATTGATTATGGTCACAACTTCAATGCCACCCAAGTCACTACACTTCTATGTTCTGTCCCCAAGAGAAAAGTTTCTCTCTGCCTCCAGCTGTGGCAGCCAGGAGGACAGACACATAAATCATCTTCCATCTTTAGGTTTCAAATGTCGTCTATTATTCAGATTGTAAAGAAATTACTCTAGCTGTGTCTGTTTGAGGGACCCCTGACAGTGTGATCAGGATCTATCCCTGGTGCATGAACTGGCTTTCTGGATCCCATTACCTATGGTCAGACACCTTGCTCACCCTTGAGGCAGGGGAGGGGGAGCTTCGTCCTGTCTCAACTGAATGTACCAGGCTTTACTGTCCCCCCATAGGAGGACTTACCCTTTTGGGGGAGGAGATTGGGGAGGAAGGTGGGAGTGCAGGGAGTGGGAGGAGGGATGGAGGGGGATCTGTGGTTGGTATGTAAAATGAATAAAAAGTTTTTAAATAAAAAAATGTTTAAATAAATAAATAAAAGAAATTACTCTGAATGTTAAATGTTGACTCAGTCTTTAAAAAAGATGACTGCTGGTCTGGTCTCAGCAGCTTTTAATTCCATACAGTGAGAAGCAAAATTGGGAGATTCAAGTCTGAGAGTAATCTGATGTTTATAGGGGATGAGAGAGTAGGTCTTGGTGACCATGCAAGGAATTATCTACAATCAGACCTAGATCAAAATCAAAACTATGAGAATGGAAGGGGTGCCTTTCTCAAGGAAAATTTTGAAAGAAGTGACAGGGTTTACAAATGTTAATTTTACATGTGAAAATAAAGTTAGGGAAGGAAACTGCCTGAGGGTGGTGCACTTAGGTTCCAGGTTGATGGGGTTCAAAAATAGAAAGATGCACGCATTGTGTAATAACATGCACCATATATAAAATACAAAATAAGTGTAAAATAAGAAAATATAACACACATGTATTTATATGTGTGTGTCACCAGAAGGATGTTTGAAACCTAATCTGATACATTTAAATAATGAAAAGAAAGCATAAATATCAAAAGAAATGAACTGCCTTAGTAAATCTCTTATCTAAAAATAATGAAAATATGTATATTTATACATAACCTTCTTACACACATAGAAACCAATTATGCAGATCCTTTCATTTTTGAACTTAGGAAACATAACAGGTTGGCCCATTTTCTAAATATGCACTGCTTTGTGTTTTGCATATGTACATATTCATCTATTCATGAATGCTGCCAAATTTTGTAGATAAAAATATAGGAAGCCATTTAAATTTGGACTTTTGAAAAACAATGTATCATTTTTTTATAAGTGTATCTCAAATGTTGCTCAGGACATATTTGTGTCAAGCAATATCATTGCTTAATCTGAAATCCACACCTGATTAGGTTGTTGTGTTTTGTTTGGCTATTCTGAAGGGATGGTTTGTCCAGGGTATTCCATCTCTCTGGAACCACTGCTACCATCCTCTATCCATCTAGTGTCTATTTTTGCCTTTCTGTAAGCCACTCTGTGTCAACAGGGTGAGTGATGAGTATAGAATATGCCACTTACTTGCTTCAAGCATATTAGTGGATAATCATTGTCCTTAGAATAAAATGTGACCTTTATTATGACCCATAATGAACTAGTTTGTATCTTTTGCCTAACCTCATCATTCATAGTCTTTTGTTCTTCACACTGGCCAAGTTCAGACCCTTTATTTACTATTCTCAACTTTCTTCATCCATCTAGTTCATCCCTGAATACTTTCAGATTTGTTTACATGAGCTTTTGTGACTCCAGTGGGACATTCTTGCAGAGGCTGCCCTTGATCACCCTAGAGTGTCTTCTTGGCACCACTGATGCCTTGGGTTGGATAATGCTTCATGTAAAAGGGATGTCCTATACATTGCAAGATGCTCAGCAGCATCCCTGACCCCAGCTATGCCAATTTGAAATGTTTCTAGACATTACAAATTTCAATGGTAAGGAGGTAAACATCCTTGATAATCACTGAAGGCATCAGGCACCTTCTACATTGTTTCTATCACATCACTCTGTTGGTTTGACTCACAGACCCTATGAATATCTGTAGTTATTCTATTTGCATTTTCAACCTGCTTATCAGCTCCTTCACACTCAGTAGAAGAGACACTATATAGGCATGAAAGTTGGTTGTTTTATTCACTACTGCAATATCCTTGTTTTCTGGAATTATGCTTGGCATATATAGATGTTCAATGGATAGTTACTGACTACATGAAAAATTTTAAGAGCTTTTATTGAAATTACCTAGCTGGCACTGATAGCCAAGGTGTAATAATGACAAACAAGTGACCTCTTGTTTCCATAGTCACATAGAGAAGACCAGTCATGAACTCCAGGAGACATGTAATAAGAATTATAACATCAAAAAACTACCATCATTCTGTAGAAGGGCCAGGGAAACAAAAATGCTGATTGTAGAGGTCAGTCTCATACAGCGCATTCTGCCTCACTGGGACCAATATTGCCTAGGCTATTCAGACCTACCTACAGAGCTGAGAGTAATCTTTGGGCACAAACCACACAAAGAACTGAGGGAGTTTCACAAAAGAAATCAGGGTGCTGTTAGCATTGGAAGTGGGTTTAATGTTTAGAATCAGCATGTATGTATATATCTTCTATGATGGGGTAACTGGATCAGTAGGAAGCTACCAAGGACTTTATTTGAATGGAGGTTGAAGAATGATCTAGAAGAAATGTGACTGACATGTATTTATTGTATTATGAATTGCTAACAATGTTGTAGCATCATTCTTGTTGTTAATCAGAGCCTAATCTCAGGATTATGTATGAACTAAATATGAAGGACTTTTTATGGTGTCTGTCTATTTTCTAGGATTGTAAATAATTAAATCACGACTTGCTCACTATGAAATTCATGAATTCTAACCATACAGCTGTGCACATTTTTGTAAGAAGCAGCTCAAGAATGAATCATGCAGAAAAGAGTAGCCCCTTGGTTCTGTTTGCTGTCCTTGTCTTTCTCCAAAGCGAGCTTTATGCTGATTTTCATCCTTACTGCTCAGATGATATATATATATATATATATATATATATATATATATATATATATCAATCATCTGAGCCCTGTTCTCCTCCTGCCCAGATTCATGTTCTCAGTGGTCACAGGTTGTGGTCACAGTAGACCATTCCTTACATAACACATTGTAAATCCACCACAGTGTATGCATTGACTCTATCTAGGTTGCTTCTTGCTTTTACATTTGGTAAGCACCATGAATAGATCCGTCCCTGTTCTTTGTAGGTATGTGTATAGTCTTAGAAGTAAAAAGCTGTGACATGTATATTGAGCTATAATGTATACTTCAAAAATAGCTTGCTACTGTTTGCTGTGGGATGTTCTGTATGTCAAATGTGTTGCTGATTAGTCAATAATTAAAACACTGATTGGCCATTGGCTAGGCAGGAAGTGTAGGCGGGACAAGGAGGAGAATAAAGCTGGGAAGTGGAAGGCTGAGTCAGAGAGACAATGCCAGCCACCACGATGAGAAACAGCATGTGAAGATGCCGGTAAGCCACGAGCCATGTGGCAAGGTATAGATTTATAAAAATGGATTAATTTAAGCTGAAAGAACAGTTAGCAAGAAGCCTGCCATGGCCATACAGTTTGAAACCAATACAAGTCTCTGTGTTTACTTGGTCGGGTCTGACGGCTGTGGGACTGGCAGGTGAGAGAGATTTGCCCTGACTGTGGGCCAGGCAGGAAAACTCCAACTACAACTGTTTGATTCTATTTTCACAGATGAGCATTCTGATTGCTCTACACCAGTATAGAGATTCTTAAAATGTGTTAAGTTGTGGAGTTAAGATCTCATAAAAAGAAAAGTATTGCCTTAAGAGAAATGCCAGCTAGTCTAATAATTTTATGTATGCTTGGTATACTTCAGACGTTATAACAAAGCTGATCACTTCCTTTTGTGCAATTTTACCCCTGTGCCTACTTAAGCCTACTTCAGGCCAGATAATAATGGCAAAGATCTACTGAGTCTAGAAAATTTAAGCTATCACTGGAATACTGGGACTGTGGGAACAACTTGTGCATGGTACTCCTTTAAGTAAATCATAAAAATCATTGCTGCTTTACACAAGAAGTTTACAAGGTCACATGAATGCTTGCTTACTGTGCATATGGTAAGAACTGTGCATTTCAAGTTAAATATAGGAGCAGTTCTGGCTGTAAAGAAGTAGTTTAAGAAATCAAGAGAACTATAAATGGCCATCTGCTCTATTCTCCATTTTTTATTTGCTGAATTAACCCAGTGCAATATTTTAATGAATACTGGGTTGGCATTCCATCTGCTCATTAATTTTTTTGCACTATACAATAATCCATCATTTTTACTGAGTGGAAACAATTTGCTACTTTGTAAAAATATTTTTTAAAAATAGAGACAGTGGGTGTGATTCAACTTTCCATTAATTTTAAGTGTATTTTGGTGATGGAGATGCTGAGAGTGTCTCCTGAGTCAAGGTACCAGGAAACGATGTCAGTGGAGGATGAAGGCACATATTGGGTGATGTCTATCTCTAGTTTGTAAGCAATGTGTTCTGGCTTCTTTAGAAAGACAAGAATATTTATATGGCTAAAGGTTGCACAGATGCATATGGCCTCAATGATAGCACACTGTCAAAAGGAGTGTAAGGAGGAGTTCTTTATAAATAATGTAAAATGCATGTCACTAACAAACTGAGCTTATGGTATTTCAACTCTGAACTCAAGGCTTTGAATCTACAGCCCATCTGAACATGAAAGAGAGAGAGCCAGAGAGTGAGAACAAGAATGCATGTACACACACGTGAGAATGCACTCACACTCCTGCACACATTTAAATTAAAATTTCACTGAAGTATGTTTTCACTTCATGTTTTATTGCCCCTGTCTTTATTTCTTGTATGCAGGGATGGAACATTATATGTTTTCAGGCTATTTAAGGTTCATGTGTTGGGAGCAGATGCTGGTTTAATGTGTTTTTAAGGCCTGCTGTGCCACTTCCATAAGTAGATTTCCTGAAACAGGGTTTGACCAGAGGGTTCAAACTGACATTTGGAAATCTGCTGGCCACAGTGAGAGCTGCCCAAAGGGAAGGGTCTTCAAAATAGTCCAATATTGACAGTTTTAAAGATTTCTATATCATTTACTAAATATTTTCTCTCTGGGAGTTTTTCCAGCTCAGTCAGTCTTAAATATTTTATCAATAGATTTTTTTTAAAGCCTCTACTTCTCTCAATTCTTTGGCCGCAGGGTGTTCTTACCTATCAGTTGAGATTTATCATTCTTCATAAAGATAAGGGCTATTTTGTGAAGAAAGAATGGTAGATAATTAGTAACAAAACTTATATTGATTAGAAGAGGCTAAAGTAAATCAATATTATTTGAAAGAATTATTAGATTCAAAAATTATGACCTAATTTACTAATAATGATGTATAAAGTAGGTGAATAACCACAGAGATTCAATGGTTAATCCCATCACATTTCATTTATAGCTTTGCCTATTGGTGTGGATGGATTGAAGCCAGAGAAGTTTTTTCCTTATGGTTTGTCTATGAAGTGTTATATACTGATATTTTCTTAAGCCTTTTGGTGCGTACATATTGCTCATGTGTTCTATATCCAATTTTCCCCATATTATTAACCAGAATATCTAGTGAAATAAAAATTACTCCATTCCAATGTGTACAGTAAATGATATATGTATTTTAAGAGAAGAATCCATGACAACTTAAAGACCAAGTAAAACCAGAACCCCCAAACAAACACACAAACCATAACTCCCCCAAACACAGAAACACACAAACCAGAATCCCCCACACAAATACATAGACAAACCAGAATCCACCAACATACACACAAATCCCCCCAAACATAAAAACCACATCAACAAGAACCTCCCAAACAAACAAAACCAACTCAGATCAATTAAATGAGTCACACATTTAAGTGTCCCTGTTCTTATGACTATAAATATAAAATGATGGGCACCAAATGGCCAGGAAAGCTCCTTCCTACTGGTTTTATCTTGGAGAATTTTTTCTTGTTTTTTTTTTTTTTTTTTTTTTTATATAATATTGTGAAGTGTTGGTTTTGCAACAGTCTAAGACTGTTCTTAGGACCTGACATTCAGAGAGATGTCACTATAACATCTTGCCAGGACACATGAGATCTTGACAAGTTGTTAAGAACTGAGGCATGCATGTGAGAGATATCTTATGAAGAGGACTGTGTCAATCAAAGCGTCACCAAGACTAATACAATATCCCAACATGTGCTGGTTGGTCTCTCCATACATCCTTTATATACCTTGATGACTACAAAAAGAGTTTCTTCATACAAAAGTAATATAACATGGAAAATCATTATGTTATTTGAAAATCTGCCTATGGAATTATAGATTGAAATATATACAAAGCTTTAAAGTTTCTGGGAAAAATGGAATGATGAAAAAATGTTCAAAATTAAGATGGCCTGTGATTAAAGGTTCAAGAAAGCGTAGGTATGAGGTGGGAGACATTCCCCTGCCTTATGAAGTAGTAAAGTACAACTCATAAGTGTGGTTCTTGTATTCTCATGACAAAATTCTTCCAGGTACCCAAGTACATGGAAGAAACTGAGAAAATAGATACTAACACATAACTATGGAGTTATCAGAGATTCCCCTATGGGATAGCCTGGCTGTGAATTTTAGCTCTTGTACTCAAAATCCTCTGCAGTTTTGCGGGAAGTTGTTTAAGCTCCTCAGATTTCCATTTATACATCGGGGTACAAAATTAACTACCTTTTTATGTTATTGTGAAAATTAAACTTTTTGTGTCTAAAACCCTCAGTTCTATGCCTGGCAGAGTTTGTGCTAAAAAAATAAAGAATCCAGTAATTGTTACATATAGTAATTCTGTGCCAAGTTAGAATTATTTATTTCTTCTTAAGCAAAAATGTGGAATGAGAGGAGAGGCTTACATATAAAAATAAAACATGCTAGGGAGTTTCTTAGGACATTGCTGATTCCATTGCTCTCAATGTGATTTATCTTAATTAACACCCAGAAGTATTTGGGAATGGGTGTTATTCTTCCTTGCAATCAATCTATTGATAGCTGATGTTTAAATTATTATTGACATCTCCTTTGTTCTTGTGTATTAATTGTACAGTCTGATGTTCAGAAAACACAAATTATCCCTGTGGGTTAAAATCCATTAAAGAATAAATTATATTTGTCAAATCATAAAATGTTTGATTTTGAAACATGTTCCAATGAAAGGACTGTGTTGATTATCGTGTTAATGAGAACACCTTCTTGGCTATTGAATGCTATAGGCAATCAATGTTTCACTTCCTCATGTCTCAAAGCACATAATTTGTAGTTCTCTGAAATGGAGGAGACAGATAGTACCAAATCTTTGTTTTATAGCTCATTCCCCAGAGAAGCTTATAGCTGTGCTGGAAAAGAAATGAAAAAAATAAAAACTTAAGACATATTGTCTGAACCATACACTGGAATATCATAGACATTTTTTAACCTTATCAAGGGAGGCTCTAGGGCATTACCTATATAATCAGCCACAGGAATATCCCAGTCTTACAAACAAGAAAAAGTGGAGACATGACAGTTCCACTTTTCATTATTACTTTGCTTATCTGCCTTTTCCTCTTTCCTTTTTGACCTTTTCTTTTCTTTTCTTTTCTTTTCTCTTCCTCTCCAACTTACCTATCAACATTTTGTAAATGATGAGAGTATATAAACATATACATATATATATATATACACATATATATTCTGTGAAATAAAAGTAAGAGTAACATTTTAAAGAGAACATCAGAGAGTTCATATGGTTGTCTCCATATTGAGCAGTATTAAAAGAAATACTTACTGTATGTCAACAAAGCTGCAAGTACCTATTTAGTGTCAGTAGTATGCTAGGACCTTGCAAATCCCTCACATTAACAGGTCTGCTTGTAAAGTCTTCCTAGTTATTTAGTGAAACAGGACAGGGAACAACATGACGATCATTTAAGGCCAAAGAAAATGTGATGATAATAGTATAAAACACAAGGTCTTCAGCCAGAGAGTATGAAAAATATGTATATCAGAGAGTAAGGTCTCTCAGTGAATTACAAAAGAACCAAGTAAGCATTTTTAGGCATACAAAGGGAAGAAATGCATTCCAAGGATGCTGTGGAAAAGACATCAGATTGTGAGGGTTCGGGATCATGATAATGTAGCTTGACTGAAGTGGAAGCATCATGGGCACAAGGGTAGAGAAGGAATTAGGACATTAATAGGTGGGGCTTTGAAGAGTAAATGCAGGGCACTGGGCTTCATATACAGGCAGGAGACACTGATGATTTCTAAGGAGGCATATCATTAGACTATGTCAGTAGTTGTGAAATGGACTCCAGAAGTAGCAATGTGGAGACTGGAAGGCATGTAAGGAACTGACTTATCAACCAAGAGATGTGAGGGTCTCTATTTCAAACACCCTTAGAGGAAGACAGAAGGCTTGGCAGGAGGTAACCTGTGGCTCCGAGAGCAGCGCTTCATCCACTCAACCACCCCCTTTCACCTTCTAGGTGCCTCTTTTAAGGTCCTTATTTATACCGTGCACAACTATCTGCCTATATCTGTGGTGTATTCTAAGACTGAGCAATTGGTTCTCCTAAATTCTGTGTCCCCACTCATCCCCAATTTCATGTCTCATAAAGTTTTCCTCAGTTATGATAAATTTAGCTTTGGCTCCAAGCTTTGTAAGCTGGCTCTGGACTCATCCATGCACCTGCTTCCTAGGCTCCTCATGAGAGTTCCAAACTGAAAATGCTCCCAACCAAAGATAAACTAACACTTCGCATGTGTTTTCCTCCCACTCGCACAGCTTAATTGATAGTGACTCTGGTTTAGAGAGGTTTGAACCGAAACTTTTGAGTCACCCTGGACTCCTTTCTCATAGCAGCTAGAGTGGACTTTTTCAAACAGACATCTAAAGAGCTGTAGCTGTAACTTAGTGGTATCTCACTTGCTCAGCTTGTGCACAGTCCTGAGTTTGATTCTCTACTACCACAAAACAAACATAAAGCTGGGTCTATTGGAGGTTGAAGCATAACATAGTTCCCTTCTCAAAATCCCCTATTTGTCCCTAAGGAGAGCACTTGTAATACAATGCAAAATTCTTCTTTCTATTTACAAAGCCTGGTGTGATCAACTCCTCCATCTCAGCCCAACCTGCCATCATGACATTCTCATCCTCACTGGCTTGTTTCAGGTGCTCTACTCAGTCTCTTTAGTGCAATATTTAACTTTACTTGTCAGTTTGACACACACACATCCTCGAATCATCTGCAAAGGGAGCCTGAATGAGGTTGGGCACACCTGTGAGGGACAATTAAATGTCTTGGTGTGGAAATTTATAGCCCATGGTGGGCGGCACCATGCCCTAGGTAGATGATCCTGATCTGTATGAGAGTAGAAAATAGAGCTGAGCCCGAGCAAACACTTGAGAGGCACACATCCATTCTCTCATTACTCTGCTTTGACTTCCTTAAAATAATGGGCTGTAACTTGGAATTGTGAGCTGAAATAAATCCCTTTCTCTCCTAAGTTGCTTTCTTTTGTGATGCTTTATCACAGCAATAAAAATGAAACTGGGGCACTTGGTTCTTTCAATATTCCAATTCCCTGTCATCATGAGTCTACAAGCATGCGACCACGTCAGTTCCCTTTCTTAGTGCCTTTTTAAAGCTGTAGAGACATCTTCTCAGGCCTCTGTTCCAAAGTTGCCCTATAGGCTTGTTGTCGTATAGGCTTTCTTGTCAAAGTAGCAGCTACCTCTACTTTCCATTCCAAAACTGCTCTACCCCCCACCCCCGGTATGTATGTGTGTGCATGTGTGGATGTGCTCTTGTGTGTGTGTGTGTGTGTGTGTGTGTGTGTGTGTGTGTGTGTGTGTGTGTGTATGTGTGTGTGTGTGCGTGCGCGCACACCTGAGGTCAATGTCAATTGTCTTCTGTTGTTGCTATCTACCTTACATTTTTGAGACATAGACTCAATGAACCTGAAACAAACTCTTCCAACTAGACAGATTAGTCAGCAAGCCTCCTGGACCTACTTGTCTTCACCCACCTAGCTCTAAGGTTGCAGATGTACACTCTGTGCTTGACTTTTATATTGGGTGGTAAAGATTTGAATCCAGGTCTTCATTCATGTGTAGCAAGTGGCTTTATACATCATACTATCTCTCCAGTCCCCATGCTTCCCTCACATCTCAACATGTATTGTCATGCTACTTATTACATAGATACTATTTCATGACTGACTCTTTTGGTATAACTGAGATCATTTGAAATTTTATTTATCACACATATTATATAGGCTACACAATTTTTGAAGACCTTTACAATTTTAGTGCTTACAATATTCATAACTACCCTCATAGTACAGATAGTATTCTTACAGATCAGGACATTTCAGCACAAGGAGGTGAAATAAAATGCTTAGGTCTTACAGCTCAGTTGTGGTAGAGCAGGACCAGAAGCCTAAATAATATGACTTTTCTCTGTCATGACTATTGCCACACTTCTGTTCACTTCCCTTTACCTAGAATGTGGCCTGCCACTGCATTTAGGTAGTAAAAAAATTTTGTTATAGTGATGTGAGATGATAAGACAATTACCTCTTTCCTGTGCTCGTCAACCAAAGGAATCATAGACAAAACTATAATTTTTTTTATTCAACCACCATATACTATTCTCTTTAAGAATGATATTGAAGTTCCTTTAAAAAAATTTTCTGGATTTTTAAAAATCTGCCTGCATGATTTCATTTTCCATTAAGGCATTATATTGTAAACGTAACAGTAAATAATAAACATCAAATCCTTGACTGCCTCCTTATCATGTGCTAAATGGAGCAAATTAATACAAAGAAAGCTGTCTCTGAAATTTCTTTCTTTTAATTGCATTGTAGGAGACAGTAAATAAAACAATGTTTGATGAGGAATGTTAGCAAAGTCAAAACTGAGCAAGCATGTATTTGTCATGTTGGGTGCTAGGCCATGAATAGACATGTAATGTATTTGTGTATCTGAGATGTTCAAGGTCTTGGGGATTGAAGAGGAAAAAGCAAATGCGAGCTCTATAGCTAGAGGGTAACAAGAGCACAAAGGCCATTGGATAATTGAGTACAAGGAGAAGCTTAGTATATGGAGAGTGTTAGCACTGAAAGAGCTTAGGGGTCTGGGAGTTGGGGCACACACCCTCCGTCTTAGTATTTTGTAGGTAGAGGCAAGAGGATTGCAGTGAGTGCCAGGCAGAACTACATGCCAGGTTCAGACCTGGCAGAGCTATGTAGCAAGCCCTGTCTCAAAAGCAAATTTTTTTAAAAAAAGAGGATAAACAGTATTTGTAAAATCATCTTAGTGTTCAGGGGTGATGTGGAAGCAGGCAGTATCGATGATGATGGTGGCCCTAAGTTCTGACTCTTCCTTGACACAGGAATAAGTGTGAATAATGGAAAAATTCTGTTGTGAATCTTTGTACGAGTTGGTGCCTTATGGAGGGAAAGTATATTAATTTCTGAAAATCCAATTTCTTATTAGCTCCATAAATTGCTATAGGACTGTTGAAAACTCAGAAGTACATATGTGTGAAAATTACTGACAAGAATTAAACTAATGTGTTCCCATTTTATGGGCACTTTAAAATACATTTCCTTTAATTGTGTCAACCCAGAATCCAGGTTTTATTTAACCCTTTCTTCTTACAATTGACATTTTGATATAGTTTTTTTTTAAGATTTCTTTTTATTACTTTAAATTTAATATATCTGTGTATCTTAATATATCAGCACAGATTCCTTAGGAGTTCAGAAAAGGGTGTCAGATCCTCAGGAGCTGGAGTTGTGGGAGGTTATGAACTGCTCTCGGTGGGTGCTAGGAATTAAACCCATATCCTTTGGAAGAGTAGTATATACTCTTAGCAACTAAGCCATTGTTCCAGTCCCTGGTATCAGAAATTAACAAAAATTCTGTAAATATTGGTTAAATTTTAGTTGACTTCAGGCTTACTTCACAGTAACATTTTCAATAAGATCATACTTAATGTTTGTATATCATGTATCTTTAAAATTTGTTCAATCAGTTTTTCTGTGGGTAAAAGGTGGCATAGATCTTTTAGTATTCCACATATATCCCTCACAAGTCATATACATTTTTCGTTAAGTTAAATATCACACAACATATTTAAGCTGAATGACTCTGAAAATTCCTTACGTTAGGATGACACTTTACAGTTTGTGAAGCTGTTTTGTTTTGTTTTGAGCTTACTTGGCCTGCTTTCTCTCAGCAGATCTCAGATGTAGTTCAGAAAGTTAGATCAAAGAGAGCTAGTTCAGGATATCACCCAAGGAATCAGGTACAGTGGGTGCAGACAGCTATCAAGAGCATGCTATTACAGAAACTAGGCAAAGCACCGTGCAGGATCATTAATCAAATGGCATGATGAGAGCAGCATTGATGGACAGTGGTTCCCAGGACAGTAGCTTCAATCAGTTGTGGGCTGTTCATCACAAAAATGCAGACTCCCTATATGTACCACTAGATTTAGCTGGGCCTACATAAATCATATCTAAAAATGAGTTGGTAGAGAAGAGAAAAACTCAACTCTAAGGTCCTTTCTACCTCGAAGTTCAGAAACTAAAGTAAATGAAGCAGAGTAAACACAACTATTAGGAGATTCTTGGGGGCATGGCTCCATCTGGGTGAATCATGATGGTTTTAAGAACTTCTGGCACAAAGTACACTGGACTTACTACCCCCAGAAGTCTACAAATGGGCAGGTCTCTTAATATGGAATTTAGTAAGAATTATTTTTATTTCTACATCTGGCACTTCCCCATACATGAAACCCAAATTTTCTTTGGTAAGACCATTGCTCCACTTAAATGATTTCCTTCTATTAGGCATTTAAAAAACCCTTTCATATAGTAGATACATTTTATGATAATATATTAAAAAACAGGAAGGATTCTTTTCAGGCACTCTAGATTGATGGAAACAAAGTTGACACTAGTTAACAGAAATTTTATTGTTTGTTGTTGGTTAGATCACACTTCCAAACCATCCAAACCATCTAGTTAACAGAAATTTATTGTTTCTTTGTTTGTTTTTGGTTAGATCACACTTCCAAACCATCTAGTTAACAGAAATTTATTGTTTGTTTGTTTTTGGTTAGATCACACTTCCAAACCATCTAGTTAACAGAAATTTATTGTTTCTTTGTTTGTTTTTGGTTAGATCACACTTCCAAACCATCTGCCTATGGAATGTGGAGTGAGAAATAAATTGATAGAATTCAATTTTAGAAAACTATAGTATCAAATGCTGAAAATATCGAGCATGCATTTTCACATATTTTCTTCCAGAATCTGTAACATAATAGGTCATAGGACCTGTTTCCCTTAGTCATTGATGGGAGTTGTTGTGTTTTGAGGCATAAACTAGTTAACTGAGTGGAGGCCAGAGTCAAGGCTGAGCCCTGCTACTAACTTGCTGAGGGATTTCATTCTCATCATCTGAGATCAAGGACTGCATTTTATTGCCAGTTCCTCAGAAGTTTCTGAATCTAAAATTTTGTGTTCTTATTTAGAGAAGCTCTTAATTTTCTCTCCTTATCAGCTCTATCACCAGTTGCTGATTTCCACACAATTCCCTTACAAATGTCAGTGCACATCAACTCAACTGAGAGTTCTTGATCTGAGAAGCAGAAAGCATTCTATCCGCAAGTCTGCAATTTCTTAGAAATCTCACTTTATAATAGCAAGATTACATGAAAGAACTGTGGACCTCTGATCGTCATTTCTATAGATGACATAGTTCTATCAGAAGAACTTAATGAACCCCAAGATCAAATTAGTACTTTAGATTTCTGAGGTGATTCATTGGATGAATATTTGAATTATATTTATTTTCTTCAAGTTAAGTCCACAAATGGAAGTTAGTGAAGTTTTAAACATTGGACTGAGAACTTATTAATTTGTGTTTGATTGTCACATAAGAGGTGTCAAAAATTGTTATTGAATAGACAGAGCATCATGGACTTTCAAACAAAAGACATATACAGGGATACTAATTATGTGATAATTCATGATACAATGGTGGCAAAAGTCACCTCCTCTTCTGTAAATGTATTTCCAAGGCATGAGAGCTCAGTGTGAACTGAAGTCTTCTGGACCTTAAGACACTTAGCCCTGGCATCTTAAGTTAATTTATGGATGTGACTTTTGTAGCTTGTCATGGAGATAATTTGTCTACAATCATTTCTTAGACATCACTGAATAGCCATCCTGTAATAAAAGTCCATCATTATTATATTGAATCTGACTTAAATAGAGATTGTAAGTTGTACTCTATTGTAGAATGCATTTAAATACCTTGATTAAGCCCTCCTAATTCAATTTCCAATGACATTTCATGCTCTTAGTGGTTAACATTTCTTGCCCTACACAGTAAATTCCTTCTCTTGGCTTCTTACAATATTCATTGGTTCTGTTTTTCTATTAGTTGATGAAAATGTGGATATTTGTATGAGTTGATGTTAACTACAGTTACTCAACAATTTTAGATCCTGCAACTAGTGAAGCTAATGTAAATATATTGAGTTTATCGTGGTTGAATTGCAATTTAAGAGTCACAGTACATCTGAGATAATTATTCATTAATTCTTATTCTTTCTTGTCATCTTTGGGATTGTAGCTGCTGTTAATCCAGCCCAAGGCTTTCAAGGGTGGGTGGGGGGGTTGCACTGAGTTAGCTGAGATGATAAACTAAAACCGAATTATATTTGTGGCTGGCCTGAAAGAAAACTGGGGTGAACATAATGTAGAGTGGATCTCACTTCTCTAGGTCAGAGATTGTGAATGAAAGGTCCCAGATGATTTTCATCAGTTGGAAAATTCTCAGCATGTGCTCTCATCTTCTGAATGCTTGAGGTAGAGTTCAGAGTCTGTTCTCACAATACCTCTGAAAGATATGATGCACCTTCATGTTTCTGCAGCTCTGTTTAGACCTTATTAAAACAACTAAGGATAGCATTGTTTCCTGGAAGGTCCAGGTGCCGAAGCCCAAATCCAAACTCACATAAACCGATACTCCATAGTACACAGAGGTCTCTTCAGAGATGCACAAGCTTATCAGTACCCCAGTGAAGAGATTCCCAACTTGATCTTATCAGGAAAAAGTTTCCTCATCTGGTGAGGAACTTCCCTCCACTCATGGCTAGAATATTAGAAATTATATAAGGAAGGCAAGAACCAAAACTGTTTCTACCCATCACTAATGAGGCTTAAGCCAATTTAAGCCTAAAGTAGGGCTCTCACTTTCACCCGAGGCCCTTAATTTGGTGCTTTATTATCTGAATAATAGTGAATGTGGGTGTCATTTTGTATTTTAAACTTGTGTCTTCTTTTAAAGTATGACTCTCAAGTTGTATTAGCTTTAGTCTGTGCTGAGTCTGACTGTGGTGCTGGCATGGAACAATTCCTGACATATCGGAAAGGCTAATAAATATTAGCTCCTTGAGTTTAGCATCTATTTGCCATTCCTGCCACTTTGTATCATTTACCTCTGAATCTTGAATTGAATTCTGGATGGATTCAGTGGCACACACGTGTGATGGACACATGGTGCACATTTATGGATGACTGTGTTTACAAAACAATACTTAAGTACCGAGGGGTGCAGTCTCTCGCTAAGAACTCTGCTTGCTTGTCAGTGCAGGTGAGGCTTCCAGCCTCTCTATTTGCATTTATCCAATACCTGCCAAGCAAAGCATATGGGGAGTTGGGTTTTTTTTAAGACAAGACTCTTTTTAAACCAAAGTGAAGTTGCTTAAGATTCAAACGACAGTTCTTTGCTGAAAGTCAAATTGTATTCTTTGCCCTCTCTTTGACAATGATTATAGTAATTGAACAGAACACAGTCTTCTCCATTGAAGTGTATGAATGTAGACACTTAAGGTTATATTCCCAAAGTACCATGTGTAGACTTAGCCATGAACCTCCTGTTAATAACAGTGATGTCATGCAAGTAAGTACTTTTGTTCACTGGGTTGAAAATGTACCTCATGACATTAATGCAAGTATCCCTGAACATCATCAATTATCCCATTTTTCTATTACTTCTTTTCAATTAATTTCATTCCATAATGTAGAGTTAGCTGGCTTATGTCTCTTCTGGTTTAATGATAGTAACATTATCATTTTCAGTGTTTATCAAGTGCTGACTAGATCTTTTTGGTTGAAGAGTTGGTTAGGAAAATGACTGTCAAGCTCACTCACCACCATAGTGACCGAATTTTAATACCTTCTGGGGATACAGGCATTTATATAATCTAACTTCATGTGCTGAGGTGCAGTGTATGTGGTGTATTTATGATTGAACAGAAAGTTTCAAACAGCAGCCTGTGAAATTGGATTTTAGATGTAATGTACCATAAATAAGTGCTATAAAGATTGCCTTTAATGCTATAAATCAGATTTTATTGGTTTCAGCTATCTCATTTTGGTTATTGTATTACCCACAAAATCAGAGGAAATCAAAGAGCTAGAATATTTTTTATTTTAATATCCTATATTCTACATGGATGGCACATACACCCTCACAGTTTCCTCTTTAGGTAGTTTGGACAAGGTTGGCAGGTAGCAGACCCTAGCAACATATCATTGGCCGTATCTATGTAAACAACCAAACTTTGGGATGCCAAGCATTTTTAAATGTCCTGTCTGTGAAATATACAAGGCAGTTGGATTGACAGGTTCCTTCCCTCCCTGAGAAACTGGTTGTCATGTTCTTCACTGACACCTGTGGAGATTGGCAGGTGAATTGTACTTTGCACCTTCTCCAAAGTTCACAGACATGGATGATGGAGCTTTCCATTGAGGGTGAGGAGAGGGGCCATGCATAGCTCATCTGTGTGACAGAAAGCAACCCTAACTGTTGCTATAAAAAGGTCGCCTCCTAAGAAGTCTCTCAGTATTTGATTTAGAACAATTGCCCTCACTCTGTCTCCTATTTTGATGGTTTTCTATTTAAAAATAGCTTAGTCAAGAAAATCAAATATGGTTGTTGTTGTATTTATGGTAACAGAATGGACCTACAGAGACCAGGGAACTACATGAGCTAGTTAGTGATTGGTCAGGGTGGCAGATACCTGTAATCCCAGTAATCATAACACAGAAGCAGGGCCATCATTGTAATCCCAAAGCTAATTTAGGAGATCTAATCCCAATAAAATAAAGAAAATCAAAATGAAGGCATAAAAGAACTGGTTAAAATCAGCAGTTATCAAGCTACTTACAGAGCACTTTGTTCCTGGATAGCATGTCACTCTCTTCAGCATTTTCTTACATTGTCCTGTGCCTTGAAAGTAGCCTTTGGAAGCCAATTTCTTTCTCATTGGTTGAGCATGAAGCCATTTAACCCTAAGATCAGTCCATGATGGAAGTCTTTTGAGCAATATCTGTCAAAGGCTACAGCCTCATTTTACTTCATTCATGAATTAGCTAATTTATTCCACAAGGTGTGCTGTCATTAGTTAGGAGCCCATCTGAAGGCCTAAGTCAACTTAGTAATCAGAGACAATAATAAACTGTTGTGCTTTGTGTTAATTCTGGAGAGATCTAATTTCCAAAAATGCTTAAGTGATCATCAACTTGCTAGACCAAAAGCCATCTGTGACAAGAACATTGCTGATATAATGCCTGTCTGAGCCCAGCAATTATTTTTCCCCAACATAGGAAATCTTCCTGATGCCACCTTTCCTGGCTGTGAACTGAACTGGAAGAACTGAAGGGATTACACTGATCAGGGCTTGACATTTATGGCTGCCAGTTGGCTGCTAGAAATACAGCCAAGGAGCTCATCCCTAGACCTGGGAGGCAGCTGGGTCCTAGGCCATGCATTGGTGCTTGTTTTAAGCTGTGCTCAATTTCCTGGGAGTCCCTTCAGCTTCCTGGATAGAACAAAGAACTATCCTTGCCTGTAAGTGTGTATGCAGCTAAAGCAGGAGAGTAATGTCTCTTATCTTTGCAGATTCCTGATGCTCTTCCCATGTCCTTATTGGAGCTTGAGGGATATACCTTCTCTCTATCAACACTGCCTTTCTCCATGGTACCACCACCAATGTGAATATCCCTTTTCGGCATCAACCAACCATACTCCTCCAGTTAAATTTTCAAATTTTGTTTGTATTCCTCTCTAGATATGTCCAGACAGGTGTTAAAATTATCAGTTGCTCTTGTAGCTTGCCTGGTTAACCTGAACTGATCATCTCCACTACCCCCATCTATCTGAGATCACCAGATATCAATTTTTTCCCAGCAAAGCTCTTTACTGCACCACTGTGAGAAGGCAGACTGTGAAAACTAGGAGAGTCATGTGAATCTTTCTAAATACATGAAAAGACAAAGGTTCTTATAGGACTTTGAGAGATAATAGAGTTTAGGAAAAATATAAATAAGGAAGAGTTTGGATAGGCTCAAAACAAAGCAAAGCTGTGTAGAAATATACCTGGTTCTTGCTTTCCTTACAAAATTTCTACTGTTCTAGCCATGAGTGGAGGGAAGTTCCTCTCAAGACAAGGAAACTGAGTTTCCTGATATGATCAAGTTGGGATCTGTTCAATGGGTTACTGATAAGCTTGTGCATCTATGAAGAGATCTCTGTGTACTATGGAGTTTCATTTTAAGTGAGTTGAGATTTTTGAGCCAATATATTTTTGTGCACATCTAGAAGTTTCTTTAGGTCTGTATCCAGAAGTAAGATTGCTGGGCTGTAAGCCATGTTCATGTCCAATGTCACAAAGTGTAACAAAGTATTTACCCAATGACTATATAAACTTACATTCCCAATGGTGTCGTGTGAGAGTTTTCATACCTGCACAGTTTTTCCAACACTCAATTAAAAGAGATGTTTTCCCAGGGCTTTTTTTGGAGTCAAGTTATCATGCAGCCCACATCTCAGATTTGCTATATAGTCAAGGATGATCTTAGACTCTGTTTCTCCTACATCCACTTCCTGAGTGCTAGCATGACACATGAGTGCTAACATGCCTGGATTATGTGCTGCTGAGGACTGAACCCAGGGTTTAGTACAAACTAAGCAAGCATTCTCTGTACCAATAGAGCTCCATCTCCAGCCATTTAGTGGGCCATTGATATTTTTATGTTTACTATGTAGTTATTATTTGGTTCATGCTTTAAAAATGTAAATTTCTTAATATGATTGAGCATGTTAAAATGAAAATTTCATAATAAAATTGAACAATTTCTTTCATTTATAAACTTCTCCCCAGTTTTTTGAGACAGGGATTCTCTGTCTAGTCCTGACTGTCCTGGAACTAGTTCTATAAACCAGGCTGGCACTGAATTCAAAGATCCTCTTGCCCTGTTCTCCCAAATGTTGGGATTGAAGGCCTGTTCTACTATGCTTGGCACATTTATAAACTTTTAATTATACAATATTTTAAAAATTTACTTGTGACATTTGCCAATTTTTTTCTGATACTACTTTTGTTCTCCTGGTAAAGAATATGTGTGTATGTGTTCCATGTGGGAAGTGTGTTCGTGTTTGTGTGTGTGTGTGTGTGTGTGTGTGTGTGGTGTATACATACACAAACACAAGCCTCATATGGGCAGTTCAGAACAAGATGTCTTGTATCTTTCTCTCTCTCTCTCCACCTTATCCCCTTAAGATAGTGTCTCACTGGTACAGTAACTTATTGTCTGGCCTAAGACTGACCAGCAAACTCCCAGGATCCACCTATATCTCTTTAAGAAGCTTTTAAATTTCATTCAGTCTCACTTTTCAACTCTTATTGCTATGGATTCCTATTTGAAAGTCCTTATCTGTATTTATATCTTGAAATATTTTTTCCTATATTTTCCTCTGACAGTTTCAAAGTTTTGAGTATTATAAGGTCTTTGTTCCAGTTTGAATTGATTTTTGTGCAAAGTGTAAAAATGGCTCCAATGTCATTCTTTTGTAAGTAGATAGCCTTTTATTTTCAACACCATTTGGGGAAGAGGCAGTCATGTTTTTCCAATGTTCATTTTTGATGCCCCTGTTAAAATTTAGGTTGATGTAGATCTATAGATTTATTTATGGATTGTTTATTCTCTGCCATTGATGTACATGACTTGTGTGGTATGCTGTTTTCATTACTGTGGCTCTACAGTATAATTTGAGGATGATACCTTCAGTGTTGCTCTGTAGGTTCAACTTTTCTGTGACTACCTGTGGTTTATGCTTTCATAATAATTTTGGAATTTTTCCTATTTTTTGAAAAATATCATTGGAGTTTTGATGGAGATTGTATTGAATTTTGGTAATACAGCCATTTCCCCAATATTTTCTGATTTTTATGTATAAAGAATATTGCTTACATGGTAATAATCTTGTAATTTTTTGAATTGTGTGGGATTCAGCTAACAAATGTTAAGGGAAATTTATAACACTTATATGCATATTTATTTAAAGGGCATGTTTTATGGCCTCTCATGACAGAAATTTTCATAAATAATTCATACCTTCCTAAAATTAAGGTGTAGTCTTGAGCTATTTGGTACATTTAATCAAGGTTATGCTATCTAAATCTTTACCACCTTATTGACTTTTTGTTTGCCCAGTCTTTCAATTTATGAGAGAGTATATAAAAACCTCCTAATATCTTGGTGAATTTGTCATTTTCTCATTATGTGGCAGTAAAATGTCAATGTACAGCTACATCATTGCATTTTATCTAATCTTTAATCTTTAAGTAACTGGTTAAGTAAAATTTGTATCATTATATAGAGACCTTATTTGTCTATGTTCATAGGTTTTATTTCCCAGTAGCATATATTCTACTCCTTATGATATTTGGAGTTAATATTTATAGACATGGCTACTTTCATTCCTTTAAAATATGAACAGGAGCAAATATATATTTATATTCATATGTGTATATGTGTATACATGAGTGAAACATTTATAATTGTGTGTATCCATTCAAGTTTGTAATACTGGATAGAATACTTCATTAGAATATTAATTTCCCCTTTCTCTTGTACAATTTGTATCTCATCCTGGTTTGTTTTTATTTTTTTCTCAATTTTTTCTTCCTTTTTAGTTACATCTTTGTAATTATATTTGAAGTTCATTAACTATTTTTTCTCATAGTTAACGATGGATTATTTTGACATTCCTGCTTAGCACAGCTTAAAGCTACTCATTATTTTGTTCTTATCTCAAATGATGTACAAGATATTATAATGTTTTCCTTATATTGCGGTGATTTCCCCCTCCCAGCTTACATACTATTATTTCCCAAACCTGTTAAGTTTTTCCTCAGGCCCTCACAGGGTTGACTGTTTTGCACATTTATGTATGTTTGTGCATACCACATATTGGCTAAGTTCTTTACTCAGAACCCAACCTTCCATTTCAGACCTTCCATATGGTCTAATTTTCTTTCTTCCTAAAGTATATCCTTTAGAATTTCATTTAGGGAGAGCTTGTATATAGTGAACACTCACAGCCTTGCTTTTCTCAAAATGTCCTTAGCTTGCCTTTGTTCTGGAAACATAGTTTTTCTTGCAATAATAGTTTCTAGGGTGTTGCTTTTCTTTCCCAAAGTACTGGACACTGTCTTCTGAGATCTGTGGCTCTATCAGGTCGTCACTCATCAATATGGTTGTCTGTTTGTAAGCTATATTCACTTTTCCTCTGTTTCTAGTAAATATCTCCTCTGTTTCTTTGGAAATATACTTTTAATCTCAGTATGGCTAAATATAAATTTTTTAAAATTCATTTAGCTTTGATGTCATTGAGCATTTTGGATAAGAAGTCAGTGTCTTTAATACATTGCTGGATATATTGATTATTATTAGTCTTTCACTTCTTCTCTTTTCCCAGTTCCATCATTCTGATATGCATGTTTATAAATTCAAATTTTCTCTGTATAGTTTTTTTTTATCCTGTCCACTCCCATCTTGTTTCAGTATTTTATCTCTAAGTTGATGTATCAGGTCCGCATTTAAGTTCACTGACCCTCATTTCAGTTATGTTAGATTTACTGTTCTTTCATTCTACTATAATTTTAAATTTAAAAACTGTGACGTGTCTGAATTATTCTTTTAATAATCATACTTTAATAATAATAAGTCTGATTTGCTTTGAAAAGTCAGTCTCTGTCACAGGTCCAGGCCTTTCGCACTCTAGAACATTCCAGGGCTTCCTGTTTGTGGTGTCTGTGCTGTGTGTCTGTGTGTTGTACTTAAGAGGCAGTTTCTTTGTTTTTCTTAGCATTATCTTGAGAACTGTTTGTCTTACAGCTTGATGTTATGTCCCTCTAGAGAGGATTTCCAGGACCATGGAACATGTATTTAATTATTTTCTATGCTTAAGATTTCCTAGTTCCCAGTACAAGTATGAATGTGGGTCACAAATGTCTTAATCCTCGTGATGATGAATTACATTTTCTAGTTCTCCTTCGCACCTAGTGGCCAGTTCCCCGGCTCTTCTCCCGGGGTCAAAGATTGTTCATACTTAACTCTGGAGTCTGAGCTTTATGTAGGGCTCTCTGAAGTTTCTCCCTGTGAGCAGACTGTGCCCCTCATATACCTCAAAAGTGATTCGAGTAGAGTAAATGCCACAGAATTTGATCAATACCTTTGGGACACTTGTGGCTTTGATATTGGCTTACCTCCTCTGGGGTTTGACTCTCATGTCTTTGAGGCTTTACTTCAGTTTGAATTCCATACTCTCCTACCATTTTGAAATATATGTGTTTCAGATTTAATTATATTCTCTACTTTTGCACATTATTAAAACGATAATTATTGAGAAAACTGAGAAATTCAAAACCAGAAGTCTCCTCTGAGTTTTTTTTTGTTTGTTTTTATAATGTCAGTCAGAATAGAGATGGGTGGGGGGGATCATTCTGAATTTTTGTTTTAGATGTACAATTCAATTCAGCATTATAATTACAAATTTTTTTAACTTCTAAAATTAAACTAAAGGCAGAAATGTTCACATGTGAAAAGACCAGTACATATTAGATGAACTGTGAGAAACTGGCCTAGAGTTCCAGGTGGTAGGTATGTTATTCAAATGGCGTAGGTAAATGTTGATATTTCAGGCAAGCTCCTTTAGTTTCAGTAGCAGGATTGGAAATAGACAAAAAGAGTTAAAAATAAGACACTCAAAGTGGTTTTATTCTAGAATGGTTAGTGGACTTTTCCTCCCTGGTGTACCTGGTAATTGTCTATCAACACTTCCCTGTATCTAACATCAGTACCCTGTGGTCTACTCAGATCAAAGAGTGGAGGATTAATAAAGGCTTTATTGTGAAAGATCATCCATAGATGCGATAGTTTTTCTCTAAAGAACAACAGAAGACACTGTGTCCAATAGTCTTAAATTTTAATGAGGAAAAAAGTAAGTTTTAAGGGTGAACAATGCAATTCCTGTGGAAGAAGAAATACTTACTTCATTTTTCTGGTTTTCTCTTCCAACCCCTATGACAAATCTGTCATATTTAGAGATTATTCAGCCTCAGTCTGTAGCATCTCATATGTACCTGCTGTACCCGAGGCATGCTACAAACTTCCCCCAATAAAAATTACCACCAGTAAAATTAGGCTGTATTATGTTTCTTAAATATCACTCGAGGTTTTCCCAGATACGGTGGTGAAGGCTCCACAACCACAGTTAATTTCAGCTCACTTGGTTGAGTTTGCTACGTATTCCTTCGGCATTTCCGTGGATGAAATGGTACCTGAACTAATGCTGTGGTTCATGAAATCTTCACTTCAAAAATAAGGATGCAGAACGTCACAGAAGGTGGGAAGGGACCTGGCACTGAGCCTCTTAATGCTCACATATCTATAGACCCATGCGCAGCAGGGCTCAGTTCAGCTGAGTCAAGACTAAATGTGTAAATGGGATGCTCTGTTGATGACAGCAACTGTGGTTTGAACACTTGTGTTCCCTCCAAGACTCTTGGTGAAACTTAATCTTCAAAAACAGAATTCAAAGGTGGCAAGAGGAGGTGATCCGGCCATCAAACTTGAATCATTTGGATACAATCAGTGCATGATAAATGATATTGAGAGAGTGAATTCAGCCCTTCAGTGTCTCCTCTGCCCCTTTCATCTTTCACAAAGTATGAATCTCACCACATACTAAATACTGCTAGGACTTCTCAACCTGAAGACTATAAGAAGTCAGTGTTTGTTCTTTATGAATTACCTCGTCGAAGTTATTCCTTTTCAATTTCAGGAGCTGACTAATTTGTGACCTAAAACTGAGCTTTTGTAATCTAAAAGAAGATTGATTTATAGAAAGTGGTTTGCTGAGGCCCAGAGTAATAATATAATTTAACTTCTGAATATCAAAGCATAGTTTGCTGTTTACAGTTCGGACTTAGGATATTTCTTCACAAGGCAGTTGCAAGCACACACCTTAGAACAAAAGGAATTTAGGCCCCCATCTAAGGCTGAAATCTATGATTTGGTGAAGGAAGATGGTCATTATTATTGCCATGCAGTGACTGTCTGGTGAGCTCTGAGAACACTGTATAGCATTAACTGGATTGTGGTCCTGAGCAGCTTCCATAAGGAAATCAAGTCACTATTCTAAGTGGCAATACTGCTTCTTTTTATCCTTAGTGTTGATGGTGTCACTTCGATAGTGCAGACTGTACACTGCGTTAAGGATTGAGGAAAGTGCTGCCTCTGTCCATGGTGCGTCATCTGAATACATCAGGCAGGACCTCAGTAGAAAAGATGAGTCGGAAGCACGTGAATACGATGCCCATGTTTACAGTGAAACCAGCAAGGTATTTGTTTGTGTCTCTCCCCTCACCAGGCTGCAAGCCATTCTTATGAGGAGGACCTCTCCTAATTCCTTTTCTACCCTTTCATCCTGCTTCCCTGTCACTCCTCTAACCCTGGAAGCAGAGAGCCCGCAGTGTGCCTCTTCCCTGCAGTGAGTCAAAATATGGAGAAACAGATTCCTGCTCCACCCCATGAATCAGCCAGCATGAGTGTGCTCATCAAAAGGGACTCGTGTTCCTCAGACTTCCACACAGGAAGGCAGGAATATAAAGAGGGGGCATACAAACCAACACGACAGGGGAAGACAGAAATGAAGAACCACTGCAGAAAGCAAAACAAATCTCAGCTTGGGTCAGGAACAAACAGCACACAGTTCTCTTTGCTAAAGAATAAAATCCTTCGTCACAAAAGGTTGGTTTAGGGACTGAGATTCTTTGTGTGTGTGTGTGTGTGTGTGTGTGTGTGTGTGTGTGTGTGTGTGTGTGTTGAATGAATACAGCATACTCCAAAGGAACTAGAGAATGGTGATTCTAGAAATACGTTAAAGTAGATGAACAATTAGATGTCCATTAACTTGTCACTTCAATGAACATGAGGACCCAAAGACATGGCAATACTGTGGGAATTAGCTGTAGGCACTGTGTATAAAGGAGTTGCTTCTAAGACCTTGAATTGTTTTAGCAGTTACTTCTTGATGTCCACTGATGTTTTGTATGCCACAAGTACACATGTAATGGAGATGGATGGTACGGAGAAGGTGTTTAAGTCTAATCCTCATTATCATGGTTTTTAGAGATTGAATCTGTAATGATTTGAGTGCAAAATGTTCCCAGCAGGTTCATATGTCTGAACACTTGGTCTCCAGCTGATGACACTGTTTTGGAAGGCTATGGAGGCTTTAGGGGACAGAATTTAGATAGAGGAATTGGGACACTAGGTACAGGCCTTAAGGATTTATTGCTCAGTATTGTTCCTGCCCCACCTCTCTACTTCCTGTTTCACTGAGTTGTGAAGAAGCAGCTGCTGCAAAGCTGTGCTGACCATGCCTTGCCATCACCATGAACTTCGTC
The DNA here is from genome assembly GCF_007827085.1 of Peromyscus californicus insignis. NCBI lineage: Eukaryota > Metazoa > Chordata > Mammalia > Rodentia > Cricetidae > Peromyscus > Peromyscus californicus. Next base: position 5,245,742 of record NW_026294413.1, on the reverse strand, counting down.
CCTCAAACTGCAGGGCAAACAAACCTTCCCTCTCTTTCTTATCTGCTTCTTGACAGGTATCTAATCACGGTAATAAGAAAGGTAAGTAAGCCGGGTGGTAGTGGCGCACGCCTTTAATCCCAGCACTCGGGAGGCAGAGCCAGGCGGATCTCTGTGAGTTCGAGGCCAGCCTGGACTACCAAGTGAGTTCCAGGAAAGGCGCAAAGGTACACAGAGAAACCCTGTCTCGAAAAAACCAAAAAAAAAAAAAAAAAAAAAGAAAGGTAAGTAACTGGGACTTTTGAGAGGTAATTGCATAAAGGAGCTATGGCACTCATGGAAGTGATTTCCATCCTTAGAAATTGAGACGCTAGAGAATCTGAGCCACTTCCACTGGTCTGTGATTTTGGTTTTCAAGCCCCTAGAAATGTGTTACTTGTTGACTTCATACAAGTGAGAGTGGCTTGAGAAGGAAAGAGAACCGTAATCCAGAAAATGACCCCATAAGATTAACCTGTTGTCAAGTCTTTGAAACATATTTTGGTTAATGATTGACACAGATGGGTTCAGCCCTCTATTGTTGTGTCACCTCGGGCAGGTAGTCCTGGGGTATATACGGAGGTGAGTTTAGCTAGCTATGGGAGTAAACCAGTAAAAATTATTCCTCTACAGTCTTGGCTTTGATTCTTGCCTCTAGGTTCCTGCCTTGAGTTTCTACTTTAGCATCTCCTAATAAGAAACTGAAAATTTTAAGCCAAATAAGTCCTTTCCTACCCAAGTTGCCTTAGGTCGTAATCTCTGTCACAAAAACAGAAACAAAACTGAGACCAAAACTGTAAGTGGGTTTTTCTTCTTTCCAAACCTCCATTCTATGCTGTTTTCTTACAGTCATCCTAATGAATTCAGTAGGTCGTATTCATGATGAGCTACAAGGGGCAGATATCCTTGCATGCTGCATTTGAACCTCGTATTTGGCCCATCTTTCACTGATGATACCCAAAGCAAAGAATTATGAAGAAAAGTAAGAAAAAAGGATAGAATCACTTGTTTTATGTCACCAATACTAAATAAGGATTTATAAACTAGAGAACTGGGCTCCTTTGAAGTTTAAATGCTGTCTAACAAATGATCCTTCTCTTATCATATCAAAAGGTCATATTTCTGGAAATGTTAGGTCAAAGCCTGGGCTCTGGTAGCTCTATTAGGTTAGGCTTGGCCACCTATCCTAAACAGGCCAATTAAAGATATAATTGATCTTTATCAAGCAGAGAAAGGAGATGTATTTAATGTAACCATATCTGAAAAGATAAGGAGACACACCCAAGTCAGCCTTCATTGTCCAGAAAGGAAGTTTAGCTTTAAATTGAAGGTAAGAAGCAAAACTAAGCAGTCTTGGGTAATGTGTGGTCCTGCCCATTATTAACTTACCATGAGCTTCATTATCTTAGCTCCTGGTTCCCAGCCTGTCCTATACTATATGAAACGTCTTCCAAGAGACAAGCCAAATTTCACCTGTAATACACCCCAGGTCCCCAGGCTTTTCCTTCCCTAGTAAGGACTCTTGGGGAAAATTAGATTCCCTAGGGTTCTAGTGCCTAGATGGTCTAATCATCAAAGCGAGGACTAATGTCTCTCCTTGGATGGCTTTGAACCTGCCGGTACAGTTACAGCTAGAGATACAGAACACTTCAGTCTCACTCATCTTATCTCTCCTGGAGTACTTTTTAATCTCCTTAGGCCTTTGTTTCATAAAAGTCTTTAAAACTTTCTTCTTACCAGAATCTTTAGACATTGCATTGGTTTTACTCTACAGTGGTGAGATATGAGCTCTGTTTTCTGTGAAAATATTTCCTACTAAGACCCAAGCTCCTTCCACCCTGTAGCTCACAAACAGCTCTTATGTGTCTTCTACATCTTTAAAGGCTAGTCATGCTCCAAAATGGTGTTTCTTCCCTTGTCTGTAGTAACTTCTTGTGGGAAATTTCATTGACTTTCAAAGATTATTTCCATGTCTATAAAATCATGGGTCATATAATTTAACCTTAGTTCTGATTCCTACTTAATTTCAGGCTCATGTAGCTCAGAGCCCAGAGACTATTGGGAGCTCATTTTCCCTCCTCTGGCCATGCAGGTCCTTCTGCTGCAGCCTAGCCGTGTTTCTTGGAACACCCTTCTCTGGGCCCGAGCAACAATGCCCTGATAGGGCCTGTCTGGCTTCTCCCTCAAGGATTCTGTTACTGGTTTGCATATAGAAAGCCGGTGCTTTATGATGTTCCCAATTCAAGCTAATTAAAAAGGAATAATGAATGTGATTCTCTTGGGGTTATAATTTTCCAGCACTTACTTTATGAAAACAGATAATTATGTTTTTACTTGCCTAGACATTGTGCATCTTTCCGGTTTAAGAATCTACTATTCTCAGACTAGACCTTGAAATATACAGGGCAACCCACATGGTACTTCATGCTCTCCTGCCTTCATTTGGTTCACTACCCTGCCTCAAATCAACCCATACTCAACTAACTTTTTACCTGTTTCTTTGCTAGAACTCAGTTCTGACATGCTTTTCTCCATTAGCCTTTCCAGATATACCACCAGGGTTGCATACCTATTTGCTATGTTCTCTTTAGCACTCTGAACATAAATTCATGGGACTTCCAATAACATCTTACACAAATGTACCCATGACTAGCATCTAGATTCCTCATGAGGGAACCTATGCAACCCCATCTTCTCCATGGTAGGAATCTGAGTCCAGAATGGAGATATGGCAACAAATGGACCTTTCTTGCCCTGAACTGCTAGACCTATTGCTTCCCAGCAGAAATACTATATGATACTATATTGGTTGTGCTCTAGGGTTGAATAGAGGAGACCTATAAACCAGGTAAATCTCACCCCCGAATGAATATAACATGAGCCTCCTCACAGGATATGGAAACTACCAATTCAGCCTGACAGAGAAAAGTAGAGGAAAGGACCAGCCTTGTCCACAGCCCCGTGTTCTGCTCAGCTTTGTCTGCATTTCTGCTTCTTTAATTAAGGAAAAACAATCCCTTAAAACCTTGACTGCATGGGCACAGACTACTTCCCCGATGATTTGATGAAATCTAAAGCTTTCCCTGGGCACCGTTTCTTTCATCTGGCTTCTGAAAATGTTTAAGCCAAGAAGAAAGTACACTTGTCCTTGCCAGGGACTTGCAAAATGTGCTTCTGACTGGCAAAACACAAAATGCTTCGAAGAGGGAGGAAACCATACAACACAGGCTGCCTTGTGATAATAGCAAATGGGCTCTGGTCTGTGTCGAGACGGGAGGGAAGGTGCTTACTGCATAGTAAGTACACGGTTGATAAGGGAACCGATGGCACCGTTGCCAAGCCTCACTCTCAAACATGCCCACCACACCACTCACGTTGGATGAAGTTGCCTGTACAGAGTGAGGGAAGAAATTTGGCTGCAAGGGTGCAATTTGGCACAGTTCAGCTGTCACTACTGAAAAGGCAAGCAGTATGCCATTGGGTTTGGGGCTTGGGCGCATCAACTGGGTCCCTCATCCGATCTCTCTTGCCTCCTCTGGCCCATAGCACAACATGGATCATTTTATTTACTTTTGGTGCTTCACAGTGCCAGAGCCACAGCGGGCAGCTCTGGAGGGAAGCAGCATATTTTTCCAAGAGTCTCTAATGCTGGGAACTCAGAATGGAGTTGACATAAATCTAATGAAAGAAAGCCGCTCTCTTACCCTCCCTCAAATCACAGAAAGCAGTGGCATTTGGAAAATTGTGTTCTAAACGAGCTTGTGAGGGCAGGAGTTCAGGAGAAGCCAGCTATGAGTTTATATGTATTTGAAGATGTCTGCTCTAGTCTTTTACCTTCTGCTGTTTGAAGATAAAGATATTCTGCTTTAGGGAATTAAATTTAAATATCATGTGTGAGCACCTGAGGGATTTAAAAAAGGGGGAGTGGATTTTATAACTCTATTGGTTATGGACAAATAAACTAAAAGTTAAAGAAAATGAATGAAAATGCCTTTCTTGGTCGTTTCTTATAAATTAAAAGAAGAACAATCTCCAGGATATTATATTATTTGTAGACTAAAAAATTGGCTAATATTTGATGAATTCAAAGGTTATTACTATAATTCTGCAGCCTCACATAACCCTGTACTGATTTCAACTTTTTCAGTTGGATGGAGGCCCAGATGAGACTACTCACATGCCAGATAGGAAAAATATTTACCTCATCGCATTGGTAGGACAAGCAGTGTTGGTGGCAAACATGGATAGCTGGCCAGTATATGGAGCATCCGTGAAGCACTGGATGTCTTGTGCCACACTGTGTGAATGCTGAAGTCTTTCCTTCTGCCAAAATAACACAGTTGATGGAAAGACAGCATGTGAGTGCTGAACCGAGATTAACATTGAGACATGGAGAAGTTATTTCATATGCCTTATCTTTAGTTTCCTCTTTTGGAAAAGGGGGATATTGATTTCAAAAACATACTCTACAGAGTCATTGGGATAGTGTTGTGCCTGGTCACAGCAAGGGATGTGTGTTACTGACTAATATCAGGATTAAGACCAGGGATGAGCAAGGCAGGTGATGGATAGTGATTAAGATCAAAGCCTCAGAAGTCACATGGTCATAAGTTTATCAGAAATGTATTGGATAGTCTCCAGGTACCAGACATTGGCAACATGCTGCATATTCAATGGTGGATAAAAACAGAAGGCCCCTGCTTTTATGGTTTTGATAGCTTCTGAGAGAAAGCAGAATAAACATGTAAACAAACAATAATACATCCTCCCTTTTCCCCAAATGGCAGGGCCTTGTGGCAGAATCCCTGGGTTTATTTAAAGCCTGATTTGAAATCCTGTTTTGTTCTGTCGCTACATGGTGTTTCCATGGTGCCTGAGAAGAATAACTTGTGATGTGTTGACACTGAGACCTTCCACTGGTTGAGAGGCTGGTCACTTATAAGGGGCTGTTGGAGGAAAGTTGACTGTGGCACTGTTGTCTCCTGTGTGATAGCCTTATCATTTATAGAGAGAGAATCTAGTTACATGCAGTCAGAGAAGAGATTCTTGTAGCTTGTGTGTCTAACTACCTTGGTTTTCTCAGTGCTGATAGCATCCCTAACACTTAGAACTTTCCATATCTACCCTAGGAAAGTCATGGGGAAATAGGTGAGTTATTCACCCAACTTATGGTACCCACTTCTCTTAGTTACCCAGATATGCATATCTATCTTATCTTATCTTATCTTATCTTATCTTACCTTATCTTATCTTATCAATCTACCTACCTACCTATCTATCTATCTGTCAGATATATATCAGATATACACAACTCCACCCTACTAAAATTTTCATAAAGATAAGATCCTACAAATTTGAACTACACTAGGGACTCATACAGTTTTCTTAGATGGAAATACCTCTGTGAAGGGGCAACATTAAATTGAGGTTTCAACATAAGGACATGAGTTTATCTGTTTTTTGTTTAGCCTTAGGCAAGATATGCAACTCTGTCTACTGAAGTTTTTTCTTACACTTTTAAGAATTAAATAAAATACATTGTAAAAATAAGTTTCAAGAGTTCCTGGCAATTTATTTTTAACTTACCTTGTTTGTGGAATACACCTTTAAAATTATTAAGGCATGAACCTGGAAGTCCCTGGGTTGAGATGGCTTTTGTTGTCTATCATGTTTCCTAGTTCCTAGAGAAGGATTCCTTTGTTCTCAAGGACACTCCGATATTTCCATATCAATATTGTAATTATTACTAGTTATGATTCTGAGGGATAGAATCAAAATTACGAAAATTATGTATCACAGAATGTCAGTTTTAGAGAAAATTTTATTATATATTCTAATGGGAGCTTAAAAGGAGAAAAGAACCATGCTATTTGAGTTATCAAGGGGGTCAGCCACATGGTGGATAACAGCTACATACAGGTGGGCAGCAGCCGCATGGAAGGGAGCAGAGCTTTTGAGGAAGAGTGGAAAAGCCTAAAGTAGCAGACAAAACACACTTAAGCCTCTGGCCTGCATGTGAAAGAAAGACAGAAGGAAAACATGGAACATAGTTATCCAAAAAAGCAGAGAGAAAAATAATTATTGAAGCTTAAAATGACCCAACCTGTGTCCTGTACTGAAGAACCTTCCCATGTTTGATTCATCTTTTTACATCCTGATACTTCAAAGTTACATGTTTTTTGAATGGTGTTCTGGAACTGCATGTATTTATATCACTTTTTAAAAAATAAATTCTTCCAATCTCTATGTGTCACTTAAATATGTATATTTAACATAATTACTAGTGATGTAAAGTTCACATATGTTGTTTTGTTATTTGTTTCCTATATATTTTGGATTATTGATGTCTTCCCTATTACAGACTTTAAAAGTAATAAATAGACAATTTCCCTTGTGAAACATCATTGTTTTATTATATTTTGAATTATTTTCTTAGTAGTTGCCGGGAGGTCTACTCTGATTTTAATATAGGGCAATCTAGCTAGGAATGATAACAATGTAATCTCTGAACTGTGAATGTTTGTTGCCATATACCTTGGCTTTAGTCTGCTTCCTCTGTGTCATAAAAATGTGTCTGTACTTATTATGTCCACCAATATAGTAGTTCTTTATGGCCTTGTGTTTTAGAGAAGAGAAAAAATACACATCGTACTATCTTGTGTATCTACCAATGCCATTGCCTTATCAATGTTCCTAGTTTCTTGAGGAACATTTTTAATTACAATCTAGTGACTTTTCATTTCAACTGGAAGAACTTTTGGCATCTCTTGTAGGTCAGGAAAGAAATAAATACAGATTTCCTGTTTTTATCTTGAAATACCTAAATTCCACTTCACCTTGGACTGATTTGCTTATGCTACATAGGATTCTTGTTTGACTGTCCATTCATCCTTCAACTCTGTCACACTGCCCACTGGCCCACAGTTTCTGGTGGACGCATCAGCTGTTAATGTAGTGCATGTTCTTGGATGTAAATTAGCATTTTTGGCTACTTTTGACTCTCTCTGTCTTTAAAATTTAAATGTTTGTTTATTCTTTGCCTAGCTATGGATCTTCTTGAATTTATTTTACAAAAATTTCATTGAGCTTATGGCTTTATAGATTAATGTATTTCATCAAATTTTGGGGGTTTGGGCCATCATGTCCTCAAAAATCCTTTCTGCTTATTTTCTCCTCATTCCTTTTTCTCCTGGAACTCCTTTTATACAGATGTTGTTTAACTTGGTGGTATGTACAGGACTTCAAGGTTTGTTGATTTTCCTTTGTCTCTTTTTATTTGAATCCTCTAGATAAAGAACTTTGATTGACATATCTTAATGCTCACCATTTTTTTCTTCTGACTGCTCAAGTCATCTGTTAAGTCATGTGACAATTTTTAATTTAATTATAATACTTTCCATCTCCAGAATTTGTTTGCTCTACTATTTTTGGAGAAAGAGCGAGGAGGGTACATGTGAGAGGTTGGGAGGAGGAAAGGAAATAGGGGAACTGGTGAAATTATATTTAAATTTTAAATGTTTTAAAATGTGTTTAGTTTTTAAGGATTCACCTGTGCACCCAAATGTCTCATAGTTTTTAATTCTCAAGGCAGATATCCAACCCTCGACCGACAGAACCCACTTCTGTGTCATTTCTGGGTTCTAGCCAATTTCCTCCTTACAGGAAGTTAATGACTCAGAATAGACACTTTCACAGAATTTCCCACCACTAACAAACTGTTTAGATTTAGTCTAGAGAAGCTAACAAGGAAGTTTCTTTCTCAGTGAGGTGAATGAGAATGCCTAAAGGGTACTTCTAGTGGACACCACAACAAAGCACCATCAATTGCTGAAAGCTGAAAAAAAAGAGTGTTTTTAACAATATTTCATTTTCTATTGGAAAAGACTTTAAATTACATTAACTAAATCTCTTTTTCCCAAAAGAAATTATCTTTTATTATGCTAAAAATAATTTTAAAATATTGTCTAGCTTGTGAGTCACCAAACTCACATTCCTCCTTAGTTCCATGTGCAATGTGCTGTGATTTCGTGAACTACCTTAAACAGTTGTTTTAAAGCAATTGTAGCTTAATCTAACATTTTGCCTTTGAGGGTGTTTTATTTGTCAATTTTTGAAAATATTTTACCTTAATGTTTGGACTGTATGTGTTTGGTGTTTTTCATATTTTTGTTGTAAACTGAGTATTTAAATTAATATAATATACTAATAATATCAAAACACTGTAAATGAAAATCTCCCTCATCAGAGTTTTCTATTATATATTTATTGTTTAGTAATTTTTCTGAGCAAATTATATGAATTCCTGGTGTGTGTGTGTGCATGTGTGTGTGTGTGTGTGTGTGTGTGTGTGTGTGTGTGTGTGTGTGTGTATGTGCGTGGGCACGCACGTGTTCTTCCCACTGTGTATTTAATGGTCACATAAAGATTATGCAGAGATTTTCTTAAATGCACTGGCATGTTAAGACTCTCAGTCTTGCTGAAGGCTCTATGTGGCTGAGTTATGGAAAACCTACAGCACTTACCTAGCCCCTGTATTATTTTCTCCTTGTATGGAAGCTTAGAGTTTAGGATTCAACTCTCTTAGTTCTTCTTTAACATATATACTACCATAAGAATATTCCTATCCCTGCACACAAGCATTTAAATTTAAGGAATAGTTGAGGGTTCCATTTTCTATTGACATCTCATTGTTCACATTTTGCTTTTGAGTGTTTCTTCCTTCTGTTGCCATTTCTTTCTAATGTGATTTAGACAACAGTCCTCTGTGTGTGTGCATTTACAAAAGCTGTTGCTTCCTCAACGAGCCTTAAGTCTGATCAACTAAAGAGCTGATGAAGAAAAAGAAAAACATCGTAGAAAAAGACCAACACCATGACTATTTAAAAATGACATTTGGGCTTTACAATGCTCTTTGATTTTTAGAAGCATTGCTATTTTCTAATTATACGGTGTCGATTCTGGTGATTTTATTTTGCTGGTGTTCCTCCTGCCTTATGGAGGAGAGTCTTTCTGGATGTAGCTATCCAGTAAATGATTTTGTTTTGTTTTGTTTATACTAGTCCTGACTACTGAAAGACTCAGCAAATGATGTTTGTTTGTTTATCAGTTATCTAAGACAACTTAATGAGAGTTAGGTTATGGTTATAATATTATAAATGATAATGAAGCAAAAAAGAAACAAAACAGTTTTCTTCTGCCTCCTTTTTTTCCCAGCATTTACCATGTAAGATGCCAGTGCGGCTTTAATTAACAGTATTTTGAAGTATCAGTAAGAAAAATAGAATTATACTTTTAAGGTATATTAATCCATAAAATAGTATAAACAGACAGTAGATCTTTCCTTTCTTAGTGGTTGAGTGTAAAGTCCGCTAATGCTTGTGGGCACTGAGATCTACTGGGGGATTGCCCCAAGGTGTGAAGGACAGAAAATAAAGGCAGTCTAGGAAACTGGCTGATGTTCTTGGTGGAATGGAAATGTGTTGAAGCCTAGCTTTGTAACATGCTCCAGCAAATTCAGGGTGCAACGGCATGGTGAATAACTAAAACCCATGGCTCTGCCTTGGGATCAGAGATGGCACAGGAACATGTAACTCTACAAAACCATCATCAGACTCTGCCATCTGCTTATTGGTATGGCAAATAGACAAACCATGTTTCAAAAATGAAACTTCTCTTCAACTAGACTCCTAGAGACTGGACTAGGCCCTCTGCGTAAGTGAGACAGTTGTGTAGCTTGGTCTGCTTAAGGGGCCCCCTTAAGTAGGATCAGGATCTATTCCTGCTGCATGAGCTGGCTTTTTGGAGCCTACTACCCATGGTTGGACACCTTGCACAGCATTGATGCAGAGGGAGGGTCTTGGACCTGTCTCAACTGAATGTACCAGGCTCTGCTGACTCCCCATGAGGCCTTACCTTTTCAGAGGAGGGAATTGGGGGGCTGTTGGAGGGGGAAGGCTAAGGGGAGAGAAGGAAGAGGGAAGAGGGGGATTTGTGGTTGGTATGTAAAATGAATAAAAAATATTCCTTAATAAAGAAAAAAAGAAGAAACTTCTGAAAAGGCTTTTCTTCCATGGATCTCTGCAGAAATAACATTCCATATATGGCAATCATTTGATGGGTGGTCTTAAAGAAAATTGTGTTTGGGGTAAAGAATATATTCTACTTTGTAATCTAAATCAATTCTCTATCCAAAACACTAACTTCAAATTCTAATAAATGTGCTGTAGTCATCTGAAAGAGAAAATATGAAAATTTAGAGACATAAAGTTGTTTAAAATGTACTATATAATAGAGTTCCTGGCATCAAAACATGGATTAACCCCATGGTTCATTGCTTTTCTAATAAATATTATCATGGAGCTTTGGGGACTAGCACTGCAAAGATGAAAACCTCAGCATTGTCTTGGGTACTGAATAAAGCCACTGGCATCCCTGGAAACTCTCCTGTTTTGTTTTTTACTTTTTTGAGTTTGTGTTCAGAGAAGCAAGAGCAAGATCCTACTGTTAACATGGCATCTGCTTTTAGCCAAATGGGCCCAAAGGATCGTGTTACATCACAGAGTGTCTTAAATGCGGCTCAGAGACTGAGAGCAGCTGCCTCCCAGAATGTGAACTGGGAGATGGGCTTTAGTATCACACTTGTGGTTTCTCCTGTCCTGTGTGTTCCCCAAGTTACTGTGGAACTTCTTATATTGTGCTCAAGTGAGATGTGATATTTAAGTGTGAGGACTAGAACATACAGAGAAATATTTGCATGTGAAACTTCATCATACACGCTGTGGTTTTAGAATTTACCCAGACTTGTTTAAAAGAGAAGACTACAGGATATGAACTCCGCTGGCACTGATGTGGCCTATATTAAATCACCCCATTTCCATTCACAAATAAAATCGGGAATAGAGGTTGATCTTGAATACAAATTTATAATTAAATCCAGGCAAGGTAATTTCGAACTCATCTCTTATCATAAAGTGGGAAGAAATGTCATACAGATTGCCCAGTTGTAGGCTCCCTGGATGGAAAACAGTTCATAAACAACTGATAGTTGTATAATAGTCTACTTGGAACTAAGAATTTTTTCATCTCTGATTATTCATCAGACGCCATTGCAAAACAATGTGCTACTAATATACAAGATGTCTTCTAATAGGCATAGAAAATCCTGTAATAGAAAAAAACTGAGGACATTCAAAGATACATAGCAAGAAATGAAAGAATCTGTCATAAAAGCCCAAGTTTAGGGGTTAAAAACTAATGGAGGCACATTATGCATTGTGATTAGAAAGAGCTGAACTGGCGTTTACTGTGACAAGAATCTCCAGTTTATTGGATGCATGTCATTGGAATTTGTCCTTTCTTTTTATGTGTCTTTCCATGATGAATGCCAGTGCTGAGAAATGAAGAGCTCTTAGCCTCTTCATACTTTGCTGGATCCTAGTGAACTTGCCAATTGAAGCTTCTACAATTTTTGCTTCAAGGTCATCAGAGGGGGCAGAGTCATCCAAACAAGGTCATTGACTATGTGAAAGTTAATAGTTGTTCCTTGAAAATAAAAGTCAGAAGAACATTAGAGCATGGAGGATATAATTACTACAAGAGGGAGAACAGATGAAGGGAATATTTTCTTTCTTAAAATGTAATTCATTTAAAACAAATGTGATAAATAGCGCTTGGACAACTAAGGTCACCTGGTGTGCTCTTTGTAATTCAATTAGGGGGAATCTGAAAGCGGTAAGTGGGTAGTAGGTGGGAGCTGTAAAAGCACTGAACTGTTAATAATCTGAGACTTCTTCATCCCTTTATGTGGATGAAAGTGGATCAATTATGTGAATGCATAAGTCTCCGTATTGTCCTCATTTCATATATGGGCCCTAAGGGAGATTGCACGAGGCTCTCCAATGCTGGGATGGAGCTATGCCTCCTGGAAGAGGCTCACTGGCTTCAGCCTGAATTTCACTTAGGGAAAAATGTAACAGCTTTTTTTTTAAGTCATAATTTTGACGTCCTGAGAGCCGAGCATCCTTGGATTTAGAGCCTGTCTGATGTTCACAGTGAACATTCAATTGCAGTCAGAGAGATCACTTAGCCCTAAGCTGAGGACTAGGAAGACCAGCCAGCTATCCTAACAGCATAGATCCAAGGAGCGGGTGGGTAGGGTTTGTGGAGGTTTTTTTTTTTTTCCCAGAATTTTTAGATTTAGATTTTTTTTTTTACACCATCCAGCATACATGTGGGTAGAATCCAAATTTAATTTTACCCCAAGCAAATCTGCTAACAGTGTTTACATGTTTTCAAGCAAAATTAAAAAACAATCACAGAATTCTTAGTTTGATTAAAAAAATACATTTGTGAAGATAATGAGACTGTCATATAAAATTAAAAAAATATTTTCCATGTAGGTGTGGCACCTCAAAGTTAAGTGGAATTTATTAAACATTATGTCATTCTGAATGTTATATCCTATGTTCATTTATTATAATATGGATTGTTTGTAGAGAATTCAGAATGAATACTAGAAAACAGACTCTTCAGATGTGGTGTTGAATATCAAGCATTTTGCAGGCTAATGTAAAAGGATTTGCATGAGTTCAAATCCAAGTTGAACTGTATAGCAAGCATCATGCCACCTTGCGCTTTAGATTGAGGCTTATCTCAGAACTTAACAACAACAGCAAACCTCAAATTGAACTAAAAAAAGCCAAACAAACAGAAACACACTTCTTTGTACTCTTCATCAATGAAGTTGTATAGAAAAAACAGATCATCTAAAGCACCCATGATGAATGAACGTTTCAACAGTATTGACCAGTGCAACTGTCTTTCAGATTTCTGCCAGGTGACAGCTGAATCAAAAAGTAAGCAAAACCAAGCATGTCTGAGAAGCCACACGTGACCACTGGTAAAATCAAAGAGCATGTGTATCCATTTCTTTTCTCAATGTGCTAACAAAATACCTGACAAGAGCAACTGAAGGCTTGGCTTTGGCTCACACTTTAAGGGTCCAGCTCATCAAGACAGAGAAGACATGGAAACAAGAGCTTGACAGGTCACACTGTGCCAGCCACCAGGAAGGATAAAGAGATGAGTGCTGGTGCTCAGTCCACTTCTCCATTTTGATCAGTACAGGATCTCATCCCATGGCATGGTGCTGCCCACATTCACAGTGAGCTTTCCAACCTCAGTCAACAGAATCTAGAAAACATTCCAGGCACAACTACAGGTTTGTCTTCTAGGTTATTCTTGATTCTGTCAAGTTGACAACCAAAATTAATCATCACAACATATGTTGGTGGTATAGATAAGATGATATTGTATTTTAAGAAAGGCTGAAAGGGGGTAAATTATTTTTAATCAAGTTTGAGTTCAAACTGAAATTGTCATGGGTTTATAAACAACTCATTGAGTCCATTCTGTAAAAGAATGTAAAGAAAAACTCTTCCTGCTCCTGACTTATTCTCATATCACAGGAAAAGACAGAAAGAAGGAAAGAAATACTTGACCACAGTAACAAAAGGCACCTAGAAATACTGGAAAACTATTCTGCCATTTTCAGTTCTTTTTTTTTTTTTTTTTTTGGTTTTTCGAGACAGGGTTTCTCTGTGTAGCTTTGCACCTTTTCCTGGAACTCACTTGGTAGCCCTCGAACTCACAGAGATCCGCCTGGCTCTGCCTCCTGAGTGCTGGGATTAAAGGCGTGCGCTACCACCACCCGGCCGTTTTTAAATTTTATTTTCCTATATGTTCAGTTTTTTTCAGTAGTATGGATGGAACCCATGGGCTCATACGTGCTAAGTAAGTGCTCTACCTTTGAACTGTATCTTCAGCCTTACTTTCCCTTTTTAACATGGGGATGTTCTCAGCCCTTTAATAGGACATTCATCTACATTCTGCCTTTACTTTACTCTTTATCATTGTATATTCCCATAAACGTCATCCTTTCCCATGGATTCAATTATGTCACCCTTGAAAGGAATCTCCAAAATATATTTCAAAAATTTTGCCTTGTCGGCTGTGTTTCCAGCTACTACTAAATGAATATAGCTTCCATATTTCAGTTCAAAATTGGCCATGCTGGAGTATTTACACCAGGGAAATTGGCAAACACAAGGTTTACTCTCTTTATTACAAAGTTGATGGTTAAACATTTAACAGCACAGGATTGTCATCTGAATTTTGAAAATACACTTCTACTATAACATGCATGAAGTAGAAGTCTTTTGTCTGTCTAGCCATCTCTTTCCACATATGGATGCTGCTGCCTCCTGGGAATGTCACCATGGATGTCCTCATTCCCTTGATGGGGATTGCCTCAGGGTGAAGCCCTTAGTTCTCTCTTTTACCTACTTTATCGTCAATTAACCCTTTTAAAATACCATCACCTTTCATGACTTACCGTGTGGTTTATATGCTGAGTACTTCCCACAGTCCATTTCTACCTCTGACCTTTCTGCAGACAAGTGATACTCAATTGTCAATTTAACATATCTATGTAGATAGCTGAAAGGCTAACCCTCAAATGGGTCCCCTTTTAGTTAGAGTAAAAGCAAACATGCTTACAATGGCCTAAAATATTCTGTAAGGTTCACCATTGATTTACTGTGATCTTCTTGCCCATCATACCACTTCTTGCTCACTCTTCTGTTGCTACCCTGGCCTTGTTCTCTTTGAATTTGCCAAAAATCTTCCTGCTAGTTACTCCTTCCCAGAATGTTCTCACAAAACCCACACTTACATAGCTAATTCCCTCTACCTTTCCCAAGTCTTCAGGGACGTCTCCCATTTCCAATGAGTATGGCTCAGACAGCCGTAGATGAATTTCTAAATGGTCTTATTAAATAAAAACATGGAGCCATAAATTTGGGTTAAAGCCTTAGAGAAATCAAGGGTATACAGAAAGCCACCAGCTAACCTCACCTCACCAACTCTGCAGCTTACAAGGAGAGCGAGCAACATCATAAGATAGTTTTCTGTTGGTAATATAAGTTAAAATAGAAAGTGAATTAGGTACATTTTGAATAGCATACTGTCAGCAGTCGATGCAAGGGCACTTTGTTGCCCAGTGGCTAACTTTTGCCACAATGAAAGTTAACTCCATATGCATTTTCTTCAGACAGCACTATTCCATAGATCAATCTGCTCATATGGATATGGTTCTTCAGTTGTGACCTTCTGTATACTGCTCTGCTTTTCCCACAGCACAGAGCATCTCCTTTATACACTCATCATCTTTCCTGTTTATTATGTGTACTTCTTGTCTAGCAGTTAAGCTGCTTGGTACCAGGGATGTTGACTGCCTGTTGTTTGATTTATATCAGCATGCAGAGAGCAGTGACCGTCCTGTGATGAGCATGCCACAAATCTTTGCGAATGATTGACCTATCTTGAAAGACAATTCATCATTGGCTTCATTTCTTTTGAACATCCAAACTATAACCTAAACTAAGTCCTTCCTTGACTGCTCATCTTTAAGAATTCCCAGGAATGGGGCAAAGGTATGAATGAGTGAGTTACTACCGGAATCCAAAGGTTGAGGCTTCAATTAGGATTGTGTTTCCTTGAAACAGCTAGGAGAATAAACAATATGAAAATTAATTCTGAATATCAAATGGGGACAGTAGAACTTACTTTAAATCCAAAATCACATGGAAGATTAACTCAAAGCAGGCAGCCTCATGAGAGAACAGAAGATTGAAATAGCGGAGCGATCAGAGTAGCACACTGTGAAGCCATGAATGGGCCTTCAAGTCTTGTGTGTTCACTATCATGCAAATTCTTGCTATGTGTAGGTAAGTGGGCCTGACAAACTTAACACAGGCAGATGGCACTGTTTTTTGCTGTGGGATGGTCTGTATGTCAAATGTGTTGCTGATTGGTCAATGAATAAATCACTGATTGGCAGTGGCCAGGCAGGAAGTATAGGCGGGACTAACAGAGGAAAAGGGAGAGAATAGGAAGCTGGGGGGGAGAGACACTGCCAGCCGCCATCAGGACAAGGAAGATGTAAAGTACCGGTAAGCCACAAGCCACGTGGCAAGGTATAGATTAATAGAAATGGATTAATTTAAGCTGTAAGAACAGTTAGCAAGAAGCCTGCCACGGCCATACAGTTTGAAACCAATATAAGTCTCTGTGTTTATTTGATCGGGTTTGAGCGGCTTGGGACTGGCGGGTGAGAGAGATTTGTCCTGACTGTGGGCCAGGCAGGAAAACTCCAGCTACAAATGGCGTCCAACGTGGTGGCAAGAGTTTCCACCTAAAACCTGAGAAAAAAGATTCTAAAACGGAGCTAAAAACAGTTCCTAATTGTTTCTCTCAAATGAGCGGCAGCTGCCGGTTTGAGCTACTGGCGGGTTCCTAACGTGTGCGCTCGACTTGCCCCCGTATGGCGGGAATGAGGCCTCTGCAAGTGGCACATTAAGCTACATTGTGGATTTAGCCTTTGCTAGTACAAAACAAAAGAGGTTTTTGGGCTACATGCTGCTTGGATAAAAGCATAGACCCACGATAGCTCCCAGAACTGGTGGTAAAGTACCACGCCACGTTGGGAAACTGAGGTGGGCGGAGCCAGCAGCCACAGCTGCTACAGCTTAAAGCAATAGATTCACAATAAGACAGATTCAGATGTAATAGTTTAAAATGTGTGTAAAATATACATAGGCTTGAAAGAGACAAAAAAAGGTGATATATACAGTATAGAAACAAATACATGGTTTTAAAAAATAAAGTCTTTAAAGAGACAGTAAAATTAATATAAAAAATAAGCCACGTAGAGATGACTATTACACAGAGAGTCTGGATTGTGTTGTCTTTGGGATTCTTAACTACAGAGAGATGTTTGATTGTAAAGGAAGCTGAGTTAAACCAGTATGTATATTTTAAAGATACTTTGACTTCAAAATTTGGATGTAAGGATATGTTGCTTTGGAAAAGAGTCTCTTTTGTTTCCACAGAAAGCAAAAGGCTATGGATTTGTTCCAGAATAAGATACATCAGGTTTGACCAGCCAAGACCCCCTGAAAGGTCTCCGATGACACCATGGCCCAGATGATCCAACATCCAGAACCGTTTCAAGACAACTGGCTCAGATGATACAGCCTCACGGACTACTCCATGATCCTAAAATTTTCTTTGTTTCCCCATAAGATACAGCGCCCCCCTCCAGCAGGAAGTAGTAAGAGAAGCTACGCCCAAATTCCCAAATATACCAAGCTGACTTTGGAGATATGTAAAGGTTAAAACCTTCCTTTTTAAGAAAAGAAAACGGGAAGTGCTGTGGGATGGTCTGTATGTCAAATGTGTTGCTGATTGGTCAATGAATAAATCACTGATTGGCAGTGGCCAGGCAGGAAGTATAGGCGGGACTAACAGAGGAAAAGGGAGAGAATAGGAAGCTGGGGGGGAGAGACACTGCCAGCCGCCATCAGGACAAGGAAGATGTAAAGTACCGGTAAGCCACAAGCCACGTGGCAAGGTATAGATTAATAGAAATGGATTAATTTAAGCTGTAAGAACAGTTAGCAAGAAGCCTGCCACGGCCATACAGTTTGAAACCAATATAAGTCTCTGTGTTTATTTGATCGGGTTTGAGCGGCTTGGGACTGGCGGGTGAGAGAGATTTGTCCTGACTGTGGGCCAGGCAGGAAAACTCCAGCTACAGTTTTTCTCATATGTTGTCCATGCTTTCTGTCCACTTAATTCCCATGATTCCCAAGATTCTGTTAACCTTACTCCAGAGCACCAATGGCAATTTCAATGCAATCTGTATTTTGAAAAATCCTTTAATTTCTATGCCCTTATGATATATACTTATTCAGCCAATGCTTAATGAGTGTGCCAAGAAGTAAACAAATGTTCACTTATTTTAATTTGTTCCTTAAATTAACACTGTAAGTTCTGTTTCTTTTCCGTTTTGTTTATTTATGTTTGGATTTAAAAAAATACATTTCTGAAGCCGGGCGGTGGTGGCGCACGCCTTTAATCCCAGCACTCGGGAGGCAGAGCCAGGCGGATCTCTGTGAGTTCGAGGCCAGCCTGGGCTACCAAGTGAGTTCCAGGCGAGGCGCAAAGCTACACAGAGAAACCCTGTCTCGAAAAAAATAAAATAAAAAAAAAAATACATTTCTGATCATAGAAGTTAAAAGTTCTCCATGCATAATCCATTCAGGTGTTTTCTATACCACACTATCATCAACGATGACCTCAGGATTTGCTCACCCTGAAATGTAGCCCTAGCGTGGCATCTCTACCATGGCTGGACATCTCCAGCTTGAGGCTCTTCCTGCTTCGTGTACCCCAGGTACCAGAATCAAATTGTCATTCCTGATTGTGCTGCAGAATGCTATCATATGCCATAGCTTATATTTCTATATTGACCTGTAGAACTTTACTCCTTTTCCAGCTGTTACGGTGAGCTAAGAGGTCTCTATCTCAGAACACAGCTCCCCATCTCCTTTCCACCCTCAGCCACACTACAGTCCTTGTTCCTTCCTCTAGTACTCCTTAGCCCTCACCACCTCCCCATTTCCTTTCCACCATCAGCTGTATTATGGTCCTCCCTCTTTCCTCTAGTCCCCTTCAGCCCTGATCAGGCCGATTTTTAATTATATAATATTTTATCATGTGTTTGTCTGGTGTGTGTTGGTGTGCGTGCGTGCGTGCCTGTGTGCGTGCGTGCGTGCCTGTGTGTGTGTGTGTGCAGGTGGGTTTCATGTTCTCTTTGGCTTTCCATCTCCACAGTACATTCTTTCTTATTAGAAGTCTTCTGTCAGTGTTTCTGGAATGGTATGTATATACACATTTGGGTCCATGTATTGGTGTAATGATACAAAGCAGGCATTTAGAAGCATTATAGCTGCTCTATATGTTTATTGAAGACTATATCAAATATTAACTTTCTATATGGATACCAGAATATGTATATTATTGTATTCAACTTCTACTGTTAATATAGTACATTCTTATGACACATCCTCTCTCATTCTCTACATACATGTACACATATATGTATTACAGAGACATATAATGGGGTCCATCCTGACAAACCCATTTATTGAGAATGAAGTCCATTGAAAATGCATTTAATAGGCCTAACCTACTCCTATTTACATTTTTCAGCACAACACAATACAGAGTGTTGGCTCCTTCTCTTGAACTTCTGACCAGCATCACAAGAGAGTTTTAATTACCTTCTGTTAGCCTGAGAAATATCAAATGTCAAAATTGGAAGTGCCATTTCTACTGAGTGGCATAGTAAGGTCAAAACACTATGAGTCAAGAGTCTGAGGATGAATAGCAGAACTACAACCCACTAGCTGTATGGGCCTGACTTAAATCTCTGGTACAAAAACAATGTAAGTTGAATTACAGTAAATCAAAGACTATCTGAATTTGGATATGCATATCTATGTATATATAAAATACATTTCTCTTACCTAAATATTGGTGGTTGGAAAGTGTCATTAGCTTAGCAGAGAGACCAGGCAAGTCTAGGTTAAACAACCCTGTATTTTATTCCAGATAAAAGGTTCCATAGTCATCAACAGGTCCACAGACAGTGCTGAGTAGGAACTGGCCCAAAGTCTGAGATAGCAAAAGAGACACGCAAAGTATGAAAACAAAGAGCTGTGCCGTCTCATCTCGGTCTAAGCACACTCAGACATCACAGAATCAAATTAATCATCAGTATCTGCAGCAAAGGTGGCCTTCAATACCCTGGGTGGCTCATAAAATCTCCTGATTCAGCCCAAGTGTAGTAGGGTAATGCTCTAATTTGTGGGAAAAGTGAGCTATCGTATGTCTCTCTTCATATGAAATAAGACACTACATTTTGTTAAAAATATTATGTTTTTATGCATATATGCACACATTGTGTTAAACCTCTACTATTATATATAAAATGCAGTCATATCAGAATACCTTTAGATACACGCGCACACGAGTGCGCGCGCACACACACACACACACACACACACACACACACACACACATATAAACACCTCTCTGTCTGTATAACTGGTTTATGAACATATACATGCCTCATGTGAATGTGTGTGCGTGCGCATGTGTGTGTGTGTGTGTGTGTGTGTGTGTGTGTGTGTGTGTGTGTGTGTAGGCATACAATTTCTTCCCTCTCCTTTTCTCTCATTTACTCCACATCTTTATATTCTTCTGCCATCCCTCTCTCCCTCCCTCCCTCTCTCCTTCCTTCTGTTTCCTTCCTTCATGTCTTCCTCTCCCTTCCACTCTCTTTGATCTGTCTTTCTGTCCTTTGCTTCCTTGTTTTTCTTATTTTTGAGGTACAATTCTCTTTGATGTACTTGGTGTGCACAATGGAAGGTGCTGATGGTTATAAAAACCACCGTCCCCTTGGACTGCATGAGTGATGTACACGTTTCTGACTTGAAAACACCTCACCTATTTGTTCCCAATTGTGCAGAGCATCAGAACAAATTGTTTTGTATGTTTCTTTGAAAGGAAGATTGAATTCAGTCACATAGGTGTTTAGGAATCTGTGATGTGAATTGCCTCCAGTCTTTGAGGACCTTTGTGAGGGACAGCTCTCTGAAAACATTGCCGCAGTTAACAACAGAACTGGTAATTGCTATAGAGGCCCACATTTTGAGAGGTACTACTTGACTATCCTCAACTCATATTTGGCTGATCTTTGGATATAGGACCATGACAGCAAGTGGTATGTACTAAGGACTACCTCCCTGTGTTTCAAAACTGATACCATCTCATAATAGACATCAGCAAACTGATGATCAATGCTGGGTGATTGACTGCTCTGCAAGAAAATGAAAATGTTTAGAAATAGTTTCAAATCACTATAGATTGAGGCCATATTTTTTCTAAATCTTTTGCTGTGGTAGGCAGAAAGACACAAGGACTCCACTTTATTACTTATCCAAGTTGAAAACTAGGAGAGTCTTCCCAATCACTGGAAGACCTCGACTATAAACATTTTTTGTTTATATTTTGATTGTTCTCTTTGTTTCTGCAGACCAGTTCAAGGTGATTATTAGACAATTTGTAATACTTTCTGAATTGTATGGCTTGGTTTTATTTTGTTTTATCTTGTTTGGTTTTATGAGGCAGATTCTCATGCAGCCCCAGCAGATCTTGAACTCAAGGTGTCCCTGAGGCTGACCTTGCATCTTATCCTCCTGCTTCTACCTCCTAAGGGCTGGAAATTACAGGTGTGCATTGCTAGACCTGGTAAATTACGTTGGCCAGGGATCCATGATGAGAACTTCTTAGTGGAGCAGGGGAAGAAGCAACAACAGCAACCAAAACCATGCTGGAAGCTCCTGGTTGGGTCCTCCAGTACACTGTGTCTACTGAGAACCAGACTTTAGCAAGTTCTAACCCTTGAATTTCAGAACAAACTGACTAAATTAATGAAATTATACACAGAATGGTGACGTAGTTGTGCTGAGTTCTAATCTGGAGCGGCTGAATGCATGCTGTCCAGCCTGGGATGTAAAACAACCTAAGATTACTCTTCTTTAAGTCTCTCTGTCTCTGTCTCTGTCTTTCTCTCTCCCTCTCTCTCTGCAGTGTATGTATGTGTGCATGTGGTGTGTGTGTGTATGTGTGTGTGTGTGTGTGTGTGTGTGTGTGTGTGTGTGTGTGAGAGAGAGAGAGAGAGAGAGAGAGGGAGAGAGAGAGAGAGAGAGAGAGAGAGAGAGAGAGAGAGAGAGAGAGAGACTGTGTCTCTTTCTCATTGGTGTATGCTTAGAGCACAGTGTGAATATATATAGCCTTAATATATATTGACAAACCAAATTTGTTGCCAAAAGAAGCTTCTCTGATGAGGATTGAGAAATATACTTATCTATGGGAATAATGTCAAGTCTTTAGGGATCAATTTAATAATTTATCCTTTTAGCAGAATAATAAAATTTAGTGATACGTTGATTATCAGTTTTCTTAAACTTGAGTAATTATCATTTATAATCTTTTTTTGTGGACATTATTTTTGTGTACTAATGAAGGAAAAGCATTCTATCTTAAGGCATTAAAATATTCTATGAATTTCATTAGATGTTTTACCTTTGTGCTTTTATATTTATGGTTCATCTCATAATAATTTCAAAACAGTGTATGAAATAAGGGATTGCAACTTTTTCTTCTGTTCATGTCTAATGTTCCAGCAACATTTAAAGGAAATGAATACTTTTCCTATGGATATTCATTAGTATCTTTGCCAACATCTCTTGACTGTTTATGTGTCCATCCATTTCTAGATTATCTAAATGATCTAATTCTGTTTATACTTAGTCTTTTGAGACTTCTTTATACTTACTATATTATGATATATTTTCATAAAAATATTCAACGTAGTACCACTCTTAATAGCTAGATAACATTTAATTTACAGATGCGCTAACATTCATTTAATCCCTTATGGCTTGTGAACTCAATTATAATTTTTTCTCTATTAAGTATATTGAATCATTATGTACCTTTATTTTACACAGAAGCTGCAGAATAAAAAGACAAAGATAATTAAATTTTTAATGAAGAGAATCTCTTTTTTTAAAGTGTGAAGTATATCATTTCATCAGAACTCAATTCCCATCAAGTTTCTACCTTTATTTCTGGTACAAAATAATTGTCAGTTGGGATTTGAGTATAATAAAACCTAAATCTCAGAAATCTGTAAGACTAAAACAATAGTAGACACAGAAGTGTTTTGAAAATTGTAAATTGCTATAGAAAACAAATATTTTCTCAGCAAATAATGAAAATTTAACAAACATAAAATGGGTCACAGTTAATATTTGATCTTTCACAGCAGGGAAAAGACAATCTGTTCAATAAATTATGTTGGGGAAACAGGATATCCACATGCCAAGAGTAAAACTGAACCCTTAAATCTTTATTTTACCATGCACAGAAGTCCATACAATATGGATAAAAAACTTAATTGTAGAAACCAAAATTGTAAAATTCCTAGAAGAAAATATAAATTTATGTGAAATATGTATCAATAATTTTAATAAAACTAGAAACCTGATACAAATATCAAATAGTGTAAATCTTAAGAAAATATAGTTTCCTCAAACATAAGGGAATGGGATGGTCTAGATGGGGGAAGGATGGAGTAGAAGAGCAATAAAGAGATATCTTGATAGAGGGAGACCTTATGGGGTAAAGGAGAAACCTGTTGCTAGGGGAATTCCCAGGAATCCACAAGGACGACCCCAGATTAGACTACTAGCAATAGTGGTGAGGGTGCCTGAACTGGCCTACCTGTTAATCAGATTGGGTAATACCGTAACTGTCATCATAGAGCCTTCATCCAGTAACTGATGGAAGCAGATGCAGAGATCCACAACCAAGCACCAGGCCAACCTCTGGTAGTCCAGTTGAAGAGACTAAGAGGGATTCTATGAGCAAGGGGCATCAAAAACATGATGGGAAAATATTCAGAGGCAACTGAACCAAACTTAAAGGAACTCATGAACTTTAGACCGACAGCTGTGGAACCTGCATGGGACTGACCTAGACTTTCTGCATATGGGAGACAGTTGTATAGATGAGTCTGTTTAAGGGATCCTGGCAGTGTGGTCAAGATTGCATGAGCTGGCTTTCTGGATCCCATTACCTATGGTCAGACACCTTATTCACTCCTGATAAAGTGGGGAGGGGCTTAGTCCTGCCTCAACTGAATGTATCAGGCTTAGCTTTCCTCCCAAGGGAAAACTTACCCTGTTGGAAGAGGGGATGAGGGATGGGTTGGGTGGGGGGAAGGTGGGGGTAGGGGTAGCAGAAAGAGGGATGAGAGGAGGATCTGTAGTTGGTATGTAAAATGAATAAAAAAAGAAATAAAAAGATAAAACTGTTTCATGATGCAGAAATGAGTCAAGAAAAAAAGAAAATAGAGTTTCTGAAAAATAGAGACATTTAATATTCGAAAATCAATATATTAGAAAAATACATAATGATAAATGTGTATAAACCCAATGACAGAGGCTCCTAAATACTTGAAACAAAAATTAAAAGAATGAAGAAATAGATAGCTCAGAAAGGGAGAGCCAACACTCTGTTTCCATGGGTAACTTTGATGCAATTGATGTCATGATGCAATCCAACCAATGGACTTCCGTTTCAGAATGGGATATTCTTCAGGACAGACAATATACCACTGCATAAAATGAATGTCACAATGAAATCTCAAATGTTATACAACAAAAATATGCAAAATAGTCTCAATTCATATTTAAAACTTAAAATTATTGAAAATGTGTCTTCTGATTTCAACAAATTAGTGACCCACAACAGGAGGAAAAAAACTTGGAAAATGCAAAATATTAAATGCTAATAATCTTTTTTATTTTTTATGATTCATTTTATTTTATTTATTTTTATTTTTATTGTCAAGAAATTTTCCATTCATTTTACATACCAACCACAGATCCCCCTCCTCCCTCTTCCTGCTCCCCAGCCTTCCCCCCCAACCTACCCCCTCTTCCTACCTCCTCCAAGTCGGGGTCTCCCATGGGGAGTCAGCAGAGCCTGGTACATTGCTAGTAATCTTCTAACAGAACCATATAAAAGAAGAAAGTACAAGAAAGTCAAAAAAATCACTTAAGATTTAAATAACACTAAGACAAAATACAGAGATTAGAGAGTGTAGGCAATCAGTATTTTAGAGACAGTTGTAACCATGAATGTTTAGCATGAAAGCAGGAAACTTCCAACCCTAATGACTGAACTTTCAACTAAGAAGAAAAGGCTGAGAAGATAAAAATAGCACCTCAGATATGAGGTGTAGCTTTCTATAAGAAGAGACACACAGTACAATGAAAGAAAACTGAATAATTTCAGATGAAGTTTTTTAATTTATAGTCATTAATACATGACAAAAATGCCAAGACAAGTGAGTGGCAGAGTGTTCTTTTCAGTCAATGAAATGCTGTCAGACAACTTGTTTTATTCATTGAAGGGAAAAAAAGAACTGAGAATCATACCTCCTAAATGACTTTTTTAAAAATCTTAAAATTTAACTATTCTTAAATATAAGTGACAAATTTGTAAAGTATCTAGAGGGAATAATAGGTAGTGGAAATATTTGTAAACTTGGACTAGGCAGAATTCTTAGAAAGATTATTAAAGACATTCACAATGAAAGAAATCAATAAAAATCAACCATAAAAACCATTTTCACCTCAAACTGAATTATCAAGGAAAAGTAACAGCAAGTTACAAACTGGGAGAAAATATTTTCAAACTATCTAAATAAATTATTTGTATTGAGGATATAAAAAGAAATCTTACATCTCAACAAGAAGACAAAAATTTTAATTAAAAAAAATGATCAAGCCATGTGGGTAGTACTAGACATTTCATCAAAGAAATCATACAACTTATTAAGAAATGCATAATAAGGTACAGAACACTAATCACTAGTAAAATGCTAATTAAAACATGGCGAGATGCCATTCCATGTTACAGAAATGGCTAAGACCAAAGGGGCAGAAGACAGGAGGTGTGCACGGTGGTAGGAACCGGGTCTGTCATGTATGTCCAGTAAGAACATATGACAACACACCTACACTGAAAAAATTGTAATTTTCAAAATGGATAAGAAAACCCTTGATGCACATCTCTGTGTTTCCATTTCTAGAGGCCTGTAATAGAGGGTGAGACTATCTCTCCTCTCAAAGAACTGTCCATTGATTCATAGCCATTTATGCAATTTTTCCAGGGGCCTGCCCTGAGAAGATTTCTCCCAGAGTCCTGGGGAAGATGCTACAGTGGGCATGGGGTATAATCTGAGGGAAAAGAATCTATGTACACCATGCTTTTTTGTCCGTTTACTCATTCTCTAAGAAAAATTCTATCTATACAGCTTCAGTACTGTCCTCACACTCAGCTCCTCTCTGTTCCTACTTTTCCTGTCCTCTCAGAGCCCTAACTAAGCTCCTCTGCTGTCAATCTTATCTTTGTCTTCTGTTCCTTCATCTCCCGTCTTCCCTTCCTCTCCTACTCTCCTGATCTGATTCAAATCCGCCTATACCTGCAAAAACTTTTCCTTCCCGATTTTCCTCTGTGGGCACCATTCTCACCCTCTTGCTTTCTCCTTGGACTAAGTCAGAAATTCTGCCCCAGCCTTCACTGCACCTGGTAATGCAAAAAACTCTTTTGTTCTGAGTTAATTGCTCTGGAATGCCATTAGGCCTGTCTGGGGAAGGAAGGTCTGAGCTTCATTTGCATAAGAAACAAAGCTCTGCATCTACAATCTGCCTGTCTCCTAAATTTAGGAGACAGGCATTGTCTCTGTAGGAGAGTTATTGAGTTCAGATCAGCAGTGGGTCTTAGAAGCTTATACTGTTTACTGTTGTGGCCTAGTGGTATATGAACACACAAGAAATTCATAGCAGAAGACAGCTGATATATTAAAAACTGAATAACACCAAATATTCCCTGCTATATGGGTTCCCTCTAGAAGGATTCCTTGATCATTCTAGGTATAGCTTCATTACATACAGCTGAATCTCCATTACACATTCTTGTGGCTTGCAGCAAGCCATGCCATCAATATGACTGTCTTAAACTGGAAATAATCCAAATTTCTATCTATTTCAAATTCATATTCATAGTTATGTGGTATTTATCATTAAAAAGCATGCAAAACACTAATGCATACCACAGAGTGAATGGACCATGAAAATGTTACCCTAAATGAAAGAAGACACACAAGAAGAACCATCATACTGCATGAATCTGTCTGTGTGAGATCTCCAGAAAGAAAATATGTAAAGCCCATTTAGGGAGTTGGAACAGGACTGAGTATAAACAAGCTTGAGGGAATATTTAGAGTGATAAAAATGTTTTAAAACTGATGGTGTGATAACTGACCATATGAAATATTTATCAAATACAATTCAAATTTATGTATGTAATAGGTTTATCTTATGTTTATAACAAAACTTCATAAAAAGAACTCTCAGGCTTGATGTGGTGATTCATGATTATAATCTAGGACTCTGTAGTCAGGGGTAGGAGGAGTTCTATGAGTTCAAGGCCAGACTGAGGCAGAAAGTAAATTCCAGGCCATCCTGAGTTACAACTTAAGATAGTGTTTCAAAAAGCAAAGCAACACAAAAATACAAACACGATGTTTCCACCGTCTCATTTGTCACAGTTGGGATATAAACATAATTGGATGGTAGATGAAGATATGAGGTCATCCCTACAAATAGCTTTCCATAATGCTTGACAGACGAGTCAGTAACTGTCATTGTCATGGTCATCGTCATCACCCTTTTCTATCTTTAATCTGAGTCTAAATGTGGATTTTCATCTCTGACTCCACAGTTCTGAGCTCTGTAACAGAAAGTACCACTCGACTGAGTCACCTGATAATCCTGAAAATTTAGTCATGATTTTGGCTGCATACTTGGTGTTTTCTGGGAGATATGTGCTTCTCTCAATACTCTGTTCTAAGAACCCATCTCTCCCCTCATTCATCCTGACAAGTAAACACCCCTCCCAGTTTATTGAGAATAAACATGTAGGGCAGGTAGTTGACAGTATCCTGCTATGTTCTATCTAGCACCAGTGTGAGGAGTGTCCCTTTCCCTTACTCCTTAGGTCAAGGTACTCAGCATCCTTGGGACCTTAGTATCTGCTCAAAATCTCTACTACATGTTATTGTACATTCATTTCTTTTGTTTTTCATCATTTTCTCATTAATAAATGAAGCCAAATAAAATCTAGACATCCCAAATTTTTTTTTCATAGTTTCTGCATCTATTCATGCATTTATTGTTACTAGCACATTGATTTATAGTGGACAATTGGGTGTCCTTCCTTCCATTCTGCTTCTTTTTGTGCTCTTCCCTTTGAACTGAAAACTCCACCATCAACCCCTGAAATGTCACATATTCACTCTGAGATTTTCTTTCCTTCCTCTATTTTTACTCGATTAAGATTATTATATAGCCGGGCGGTGGTGGCGCACGCCTTTAATCCCAGCACTCGGGAGGCAGAGCCAGGTGAATCTCTGTGAGTTCGAGGCCAGCCTGGTCTCCAAAGCGAGTTCCAGGAAAGGCGCAAAGCTACACAGAGAAACCCTGTCTCGAAAAACCAAAAAAAAAAAAAAAAAAAAAAAAAAAGATTATTATATAATTGAGCTACTTGTATAACAAATATCAAATGGTTAAAGATACTTTCACTGTTCTTACTTGATGCCACAGTTAAGTTCTTACAACAATATGTTCTACTCTAATTCCTTGTTCCAAACATAAATGACTTGGATTATAAGTATATGGCCATTTCCATCAAAGATACTTGTGAATATACGTTTTCGTACTTTATGTTTAACTCCATTGTTATACTTTAGCTTCTTTGTCAAATAACTGATATTTTATGCATTTATGAAAGTAAAGAGATAAAAATAATTCAAATAGGTCTTGATTTTGTTTCAATATATGCAATTTTATATAGGATACTTTTTTGTTTGGTTACTATATCTTACAGAATATGTTTATGAAACAAAATAATTAAAATTGACAATATAGACATACCTAAATGCCAAAAAACTTTACATTAATAATATTTAACTATATGTTGTCACTTATGATAATCTATACCAAAACAAATCCCCACTTTCAATAGATAAGGCAATATTTAGGCAGGTCGACAAACTGCTCTTTGTCATGTAAGAATCTTCAATTCAAGGTAAACACCAAAGTTCCCAGTTGTATATGTTTTATTTATGGTATTAATAAAACAGTATGACTATGGATATCATAGAAAGAAATTCATATTTTACCAATGCCCAAGTCTGTAAATGGTATTGAATATGAAGTAAAACTGCATTTATAAGTCAATATTTTGACAGAGAACTAGATCCAGAAAGTAACAGGCGGCATCAGGTAAACTTTCTGTCCTCTCACTATCTCAGTTGGAACCAAAGCTTCTGGGAGGGTCAGCATCAATTAAACTCTTGCACTAAATGCTGAATACAGAAGCAGCTGCTTCCTTACAGAAAATATGCCTTCTGGAAACTTCTATAGCGTATGTCAAGTTTTAGGATAAAGAAGCACATTTGTTATCTAGTTCGGAGATAATTGCTTGCCATTAGGTTGGTAGGAACGTAAATTTTACTCATTTCTGTCAGCTAGCTTGTCAGCCTACCAAGCTCTACTCCATCTGTCCCTCCAGTGACAAGCACAATATCATTTTGCCTTCCACCAAAGTGATAATGACTGGTGAATGTAAATTTCACTGAAATCACACGTGTGGAAATGTTTAACTATTTTTATTTCTTTCAGGAATAGGGAAGTCATATGTGTTGATCTTTATTTAATATCATTAGATTTTAAAATGCAAATTCATTTGCTACGATGATGTCAACATATCATTGACTTCTTTTTTTCTTTTCTTTTTCAATAATTACACATACACTTGGCTGTCAGATTTAGACATAGCAGTGTCACAGAGGGGTACTTACTATGCTTTTTCTCTAGTATGGTGAGAGATGGTGAGAAGAAGCTACATGCATGTACCCTGGTGCCAGCAGGTACCTCAGCTTGTCTCCGAGCCCAGAGACCACATTTTAGCACCTCAGCTGTGGCTCCAGGAAGAAGCTTTAATAAAAATGTCTATTATTTCCAAAGTACCTACTGTTTTTGTTTTTCTTACTGTAACATCTATCAAGTCACTGTCATTTACCAACCTCTGTATTAAAAAAATTATACATATTAGCACATTTTAATCCTTCGAGTTCCTTTAATAAAGATATTATTGTATTACACATTTTATAGAAATCCAGGGCACTTAAAGATCACTCTATCTTTCTCTGTCTCTCTCTGTGTCTCTGTCTCTCTCTCTCTCACACACCCACACAAACACACACACACACACACACACACACACACACACACACACACACACACTGGTGATGAGTTGCAAAGCCTAGACTTGTATGTTAGCAGGCTGTTCTGAAAGAGCCTGGTTGTTGTTGTTGTTTGTTCATTTGTTTGTTTGTTTTTGTCACAGCATGCTTTTATCTTCTATTATATGATCTTAGTGGATTTTGGGTGAAAACACCCTCTGGTAGTATGAAAAACAGATGCTCCAGCTCTAGAAGTTCAGACAGTATTCACAAGTGCACACAATTAGTACCAGTAATGAATGCAGTACAATGACTATTTGGTGCTGAAGCTAATACTTGGTGACACACTGACACTTACTTGTCTCCTTGCTCACTCAGTGCCCTCCTGTGGCATGAGGGCGACATAAGGGAGGAAAGAAGCCGAAGCTGTTGCCACTGTTGGTGGCCGGCACCCCTCACAGCTGTGCTGATCCAGCTGTAGGCAAAGAGATAGAACACAGCGAGGGATAGACGGGGAGTACAGCCTTGTTTGGCATTAAGCATGTTTATCACTATGATATTCAACCTTCTCCCCAGAACTTTTCCTGAAAAGGGCAGTGTGGAAATTCAGGCATGGGAGTCTTACATTTACCCTTGAAGAGAAGAATCCGTGCTGATAAGAAGTGAGCTAGAGACTATGGATACCATGTCTCAAGTATTTAAGGATAAAGTGATAAACATGCAGATGGGCCTATTAATGAACATTAATTGCTTTAAATTAGACTTTATTGTGCAGTGGGTAAATTGGAAAGTACACATTTGCATTGGTAATAGAAAATTAATTTAAATGCTTCAGGAAGCAAAATATCGCCTGATGTGCTAAAACCTGTTATTTGTGGTGCTTTCAAAAGGAAACTTGAGGGGCACTGTGTATGAAAATAAAATATCTATGTCGGAGGCCCACAAGGTGTGTGACCAGCTTCTTTGGTAAACCCTATGCAGTCACTGATTGGCATTGGCTAAGGCCCATATGGTGCCAGGTTTAATGCTGCATGTTCACTTTGTAACCGAAGTCTGGTGGTGATGGAATTGGGCATTATAAATCTCAGTTATATGGACCCTGGAGAGGTAATTAGATCCTTGCTGTCTTTCCCTGGAGTGCATGCCTTGACATCTTCCAGAACAGACTGTTGCCTACTTGGGCTTACAAGTACTTGGAGAAAAGATGTCACAGCTTCCTCCTCAGTGACCCATCCATGCAGGACCCATCTGCACTATAACCCTTCCTTCTGGCTCTCTTCATCTCTGTAGTGATGGTTGGAACTACCATCTTTGTCTTTTGTTTTGGAAGACTTGGTAAGCAAAGAACAAGGCACAATTGAGTGGTTTTCTTCAATTCTTGATTTCTTCCTATTGTTGGATAAAAGTAACCTTTCTTCTTCTTCTTCTCTTTAGTGGCTTTTTCTTTTGATTTTATATTCCTATAATCTTTGACTTTGAATCCTGCTAGGAAAGAAATGGTGTTTAAAAATAGTAAAAACTCTAATAAAAGAGATAGATAATAAAGACCGTCTGTCCTGAGGCAAAAAGTAGTAAGACCGTGTCGTCATGGCAGCTCTTTTGGCTTAGTTCAGCCGCTGTTCCCGAAAGCAAGCAAGAATAGGAAAGAGTTGGGTTTGTGAGGAAGAAGACGAAACTGGAGTTTAAATACGCTGAGGCCCACTCACGTAGATTTCCAGAGACAAAGAAAGGCTGCATATTTAAATCTGAGGGCCGTCGCTTATGCTTCTTTTTAAAGCTGTGAAATGGGATGACGTTACCTACGGAATAAATGTAAAGTTAATATAGAAAGAGCCTGGGGCTACTTGGGCACTTAGCAGTTTGAAAGAGAGGAAAATCAGCAGAAAAAATACTCAGGGCAAGGGAGGTTATAGAGGAAAGATAAAGGAGGAGAATGTGGTATCCTGGAAACCGGATAAAGAAAGGCTGTAAGAAGATGGGAGGGCCCAGCCAGGACTAATGCTGCTGAGAGGTTACAGTCAAGGAAGAAGGGGCCCTGGTTGGCCCTGGCCTTGGCACGGGCTGTTTTAGTATCGCAATGGGGACAAACGTTTGTTTGAGGCAGCTTCCTGAGAGAACCGCAGATGAAAGCAGAGGGAGTGAACACAGCCCCCCTTTTCCGGGAGTTTGATAGAACGAGGAACAGAGGGCACGTGACATCAAGAGCAAAAAAACATTTCAAAGATAGAGAATTTCCAGCAGGAATGTGTACCAGTGAGAACAGTTCCAGAGAAAACAGAAAGGATGGTGCCGGGAAGTACCATGGCAGGGGTGGGATCCGGCACACAAGAGGAAAATTTGCTCTGGATTCATCTGGGCTGGAAGTGAGGCTGCAGGTTACAGGTGGGGGTGTGCTTAAATATTTAGCCTAATGAAATGACAAGTTGTTCTTATTCTGTATTTTTGTTTTGAGGAGTTAAAAACAAAACAACATTTTTAGATTCTTAAGCAGCCCATTAGCCTCTGGAAAACAGTCTATGTTGCAAATAAATAGGCAGTGACCAGATAACAGAGTTAGATGATGTGCTGTTTTTGCAGCCCAGGAAGTGTTTGCTGTCAGGTGGGCACAGCTATGCTCCCTGGCCACCCTGACACTCTGATCTGACTGTTCCTTGGCCATACCTCCTGAAATCTCTGATCAGTGCCCAGTGAATCAAGGGGAGGCTGTGAACTCAGTGAGTGACACCAAACACTAAAGATCATACAAGCATGTCCAGAAGGATGCCTCTGTCTAAACCTGACCTCAAGAGGATCTTCACTGGACCACATTCCTTCCTGATTCCTTATGGGTAGAGCAGGCAACATAAACTGTTGTCAGGAAATTCCGTGTGTTAAAGCCTTGAGTACTAACCCCTGAGCTATCACTCATGGTCAACCCAAACCAGGACTTTTCCATTATGTTTTTCAAGGACTTTTCATTTCCTGCCCCGGGATTCATCTTCTCCTCAGGTGATTGACAGCAGCAATGCCCTTCAATAGACACCTAACTCATCAGTGGAATGTATTCTGGATCTCTATCCCAAATAGGACAATTACAACACAGTAACTGCAAAACAGTTTTCCCAGGGCTGCTACGACAAAGGGCCACAGGCGGGGTGAGTTCAACAGAAACTTATTTTTGTAGATTCTAAGATCACAAGATTAAGACTAGAATTTCTGCAGCGGTGAATCCTGCTGAGAGAGAATGCGTCTTTCAGACTTTCTTCACTGGTTTACTCCATGTCCCTGTGTGCAAACCTGTGTTCCTGACTTCACACCTTTATAAACACACCAGTCATATTGGATCTTGTTTTAATTTAGCCACCACTTTAGAGAGTCTCTCCACATGAGTTCACCTTCTGTTGGACTGTGATTTAGGACATAAGCAGATCGATTGTGGAAGGTTACAGTGCAGCCCATTCCAAAAGAAAGAACTTCCTCAATCTTAATTTTTTAAAAAGCAAAGTTATACCTAAAAATTAATAATTTCAGAAATCTAAGTATATTGCATGAATTAGAACACCACCAGCCATGTTGGTGATGTTTGCTCCATGACAGCATCCTCTTTCAAATGCCTTTCTGGCATTTATTTTCCTATTTCTAAATACCAGGCACATGCTGATATTTATTCTTCATGATAAATATTATTCACTAGCTCCACAGTATGGAATATGAGGAGTTTGTCCCTTGTCCCTTTTTTTATCACTTCCTGTCTGCCCCAGCACAGACACATTACCAAATGACTTGGCAATATTTATTTTATTAATCACAGTTAATCCACAGATATCCTATTCCCTTTCTTGCATTGTATTTGTTTAATGCAGAGTTGAACATGGTTCATTTCCTTGATTAGTTTCTCACCTGTTACTGCTGGGTCCTCAACCATTCTCCTAGCATTACAGGATGGTCAGACACCACGTCACCTCTGTGTCCCACCTGTTTCCCTGGCAACACTTCTTCAGGTTAATACTCCCAGCCTCAGCAGGAATCAACACTCTTTCACAGCTGTATTCCAAAGCCTTTATTCTCTTCTATCCAATAAGAACCAATCATGGCTGTCCTGTATTGGTTCTTCCGCTTCTAGATTCCGGATATCTCTTAGATTCCTCCTTCATGTTGATGCGGACATACATGCCATTACCTCTGAGAAAAAAAACTATAGAAGATGAGTATATTAGAGACTTTATGATTTTGTATTTAACTGATCACTTACTTGACTTATAATTCTAGATTATAAATTGTATTCTCATGCAGTATAAAGACATTCCTTCTTTCTTTCTTTCTTTCTTTCTTTCTTTCTTTCTTTCTTTCTTTCATTTATTTTACATCCTGACCAAAGTCTCCCCTCACTTCTCCCATTCCCTCCCCACAACTCCCCCCTGTACCCCCTTTTACTCCTCCTCTGTTTCTGTTCAGAAAGGAGCAGTCCCTCCATGGGTATCAACAAAGCATGGCATGTCAAGTTGCTTTAGGACCAAGTACCTCCCCTTTCATTAAGTCTGGGCAAGGCAACCCAGTATGAGGAATGGGATCTGAAGAGTCAGCCAAAGCATTAGGGATGGCCTCTGTTCCCATTATTTAGAAGGCCCAGAAGTAGACCAAGCTACACAGCTGTCACATATATGTAGAGGGCCTAGGTCGATTTTAAGGGCCTTCTTAATTACCACATTTACTAGAACATCTAAGAATAATCCTCACTTAATTTTGTCCCATGGCCCTTCAGAGGTACACTATTTTCCTCTACTTGCTGTAACAAGTTACACTAAAAAGGGTATCATTAAACAACAATAATGTATGGTCTCACAGTTCTCGACATCAGAGGTCTAACACTAGTCTTGCAGCAGCTGAGACTAAACATCAATGGTCATGTGCCCTCCAGAAGCTCTACAGAAGACTCTCCTTGGTTTCTTCCAGTTTCTAGTAGCTGCCAACATTCCTGTGCTTTTGAGCATCCCACACCCACCTTTTAGGCACGCACCTTCAAGTCTCTGCTGCATCTTGACATCATCTTCTCCTGCCTTTGTCTCTCTCTTCTAAGGACACTGATGACGGCACCTAAAACCCATCTGGTAATCTAGAATAATCTCCTTTTAAAGATTCTTAATCACATTTGTAAAGGTTATTTTTATAGATGTGGTATCTCTTATAAAGTTTAAAAACACAGGAACATCCATCTTGTGGGGGGGCAGGCACTGTCCAGCTATATATAGTATTTCCTATATAATAAACTATGATCTCACTGTTCGTAACCAGTAGAATTTTCCCTCACTGAAATTACACAATAATGTGCTGAATGGGCAGTTTATGGACAAGCTAATCTAGAAACCCATGTACTATGTTTCAGGGATATTTTCTTTATGATTTTGGAGCAACTTTTTGTCCTCTATATTTCTTTTGTTCTCTTTTAAAATAATTCCTGCTAGTTATTTTCTTCTTACCCACCCAGATCTGTTTCCTTGAATCCTCTGATTTAATTATGTTTTCTCTTGAGTTCTACAGTTCTTGACTTTTTTTGTCATAGTTCCTGGGACAGCTCTTTAACTTCTCCTATATTTTCTAGCACTCCTCCTGATAGTTTCAATTTGTGATATTAAAATTTTAATGCCTAATATAGTGTTCCTCGTTTTTATAGCAGGCAATTCTTGTTTCATAGCCATAATATATTTTTCTTCTCTGAGGACTTTTTAATATTAGTTTTTAAAAACTTTCTGAAATATTTCTTTTTTTATCCTTTTTTAAATTTGTTTTTACCTCCCTTTTCCACATGGAAAGACTTCAGCTGATGTGTAGAAATTTGATCTTACTTAATAGCAAATAATCAAATTTCAGAAGTTGATTATAAAGTGAGCTAGCACCTTAGCTGGATGACCCCTAAACATCAAATTCTCCAAGTTTCTGGTATTTTTTCCCCAAACTTTGTCCTGGAGGAATGAACCAGCCTGGAGCATTCTGGGAGCTAGGTGCAAAATAGCAGCTTGTTACCCTCTGAGAGCAGATTCTCACTTAGCCCCTGGCTTAGAGAACTTCCTCCCTCTAGCCTCACAGAGGGGCTCCTTACTCCTTGCTTCACTTTATTCCAGGTGTGCCCAATCTGTGGCCCATGTGCCACATGCAGACAAGGACACTGTGAATGTGGCGCAATCTGTGGCCTATATGCCACATGCAGACAAGGACATAGTGAATGTGGGTCAACATGAAATGGTAAACTTACTCATAGCATTATGAGATTCTTTTGCAATGTGTTTTGTATCTTGATTGTGCAGCTCATGAGCCTGAACTTTAAAGGTGAAAATGTTATATTATGACAGTCTCATGTCACAATGTCAAAAGGGCTGTGTCTCAGCACCAAGTAAAGAATGCCTTCCGGGGAAGCCTAAGAGACAGGAGTACCTTTAACCCCTGACCTCTAAGTGTTTGGGGGTTCCAGCAGGAGTGCTCACTGGGAATATCTTGGCTAAACATATCTCCAATCCCCTTCCATATCTCACAGGCATGCTATTTAAGTCTTTTGTGTGCTAGTGTGCCCTCTTCCATCCCAAAAGAAAGATCTTGTGAGATCATATCTCCCTTTGTTATGTTTCAGGGAAAACCGGAGCTTACCATGTCTAACTTTACCATGAAGCCACAGTGAACATAGCATTGAAACACTGCGTTCTAGCTAATTCTGTGTCATGTCCAGTCACTCCTCCAGTTCAAGGTGAAGTTGAACACGCTGCTTGTCTTTGCTGCAGGAGTCCTGCCTTCACGTCTGGGAGTGAATTCTCATACAGATGAAAGCAAGAATCGAAACACACACACAAACACACACACACACACACACACACACACACACACACACACACAACACCCCTCTACTGTAGTAATTTTGAAATACTGATTTTTAGATACAAATTTAATCCTCTACATTTAGATCTCCTTACCAAAAGTGTGAGAATTACAATTTTGAATTTTGAAAGAGCAACCTTTGGGCCACTGAGGTGGCTCGACGGGGGAAGACACTTGTGACACAGCCCTGGTGGCCTGAGCTTGACCCTGTGACTCCCACAGAGCCGGGTCCCATAGCTTGCATCTGTAATCCCAGCACTTGGTGGTGACATTGGAGGCAGAGACAGAACAGTCACCCAGAAGCTCTTGGGCGGGACAGCCTGAAGTTCCTGGCATGCTGCCAGCACACTTTCCCTAAAGGAGTACAAGCAGAAAAGTGACTCATGAGTGTTGTCCCCTGAACTTCACACATGGGTCATAGCATGCATGCACAGTACACATATGTACATACATATTCAGTAATAAAATGAAACAAAAGGGAACATTATATATGTGCTTAATTTTCAGTATTGAAAGATAATCAGGAGAGTAGAAGAGAGGGAGGTGAATGTGGTCAAAGTATGATACCTTTGAAATATTCTTACAAAAACCATTACTATCTCCAATGAATATATGCCAATTTTTAAAAGGCAACACAAGTTTACTTTATATTTAATCCTAAAGAAAGGACATTGGCTTATTTCATTGCGTACCAGGCCTCCTGAAAGACAGAATGAGTGTGAATATTCTCATATTTCCAGAATGCAAATGTCCCCATGAAAGTATTCTCATATTAGTTCATGATCTCTTCCAAAGGGAAAGGCAGTTTCCAATTTGGAAGCTTCTGCTGCTATTATTTAGAGGACTACATTTTTCCAGCTTCTAAATGGCATAAGGCCTGGTCTACTTTGGATATGTGGTTGGGCCCAAGTGTTTTAAGAACACAAGGAGTAAGGCAGGAGAAAGCATTTGAGTTAAATAAGGACTGGAGTTAGATTTACAAGTCAGTGGAAGCAGGTGGAAGGACAGCTTTCCCACTGTCACTTGTAGCCCACATGATTTTCCTTTGTGCTGACACTTCTTTCCTTGTGCACCTGCAGTCTCCTTAAATCAGCTGTCAGTCCCCTGTATCAACCAGTGCCAATCCTAGTGTGAGCCATTCTGGTTGATGGTCTGTGGTCATTGGCCACCTGTAGCTAGAATTTTTCTGCCTGGCCCACAGTCAGGACAAATCTCTGTCACCTGCCAGTCCCACAGCTGCTCAGACCCGACCAAGTAAACACAGAGACTTACATTGCTTACAAACTGTATGGCCATGGCAGGCTTCTTGCTAACTGTTCTTACAGCTTAAATTAATCCATTTCTATAAATCTATACCTTGCCACGTGACTCGTGGCTTACTGGCATCTTCACACGCTGTTTGTCATCGTGGCGGCTGGCAGTGTCTCTCTGACTCAGCCTTCCACTTCCCAGCTTTATTCTCCTCCTTGTCCCGCCTATACTTCCTCCTGCCTGACTACTGGCCAATCAATGTTTTATTTACCAACCAATCAGAGCAACACACTTGCCATACAGAACACCCACAGCAGCCACCCATACTCCTGTCCACTCTGTGATTCACTTTCACTTGTGTGACTTGTTCATTCCTGGCCCAGTGGGAGCCACCATGGGCACTCCGTATCTGCTTATTGACATGGGGGTCACATAAACATCTCCAGTCCACTATAACACACCATAGACCTAGTAGCATACACAATACAAATTTATTCTCCAGAGTTTCAGGGTCTGTAAATCCAGTGAAAGCAGGCTAACTTCTTCTGAGGCTTCTCTTCTGAGTTGTAGATGGCCATCTTCTTCTGATATCTTCATAGGGTCTTTCCTTCCATATCAAATTTTTCATTTATAATGATAATAGTCATATTGGGGGAACACTTACCCTATGGCCTTGTATTTTTCCATTGTTAAAGAACAAACATGAAATAAATATATGTATTCTGAAGTACTGAAGATGTTGACTTCAGTATACAGATTTTGGAGAGACCTCACGCTCCAGCGATAGCCACCATCTTTGGCATGCCCCATTGTGTAGTTACTGACTTAGATGAAATTGAATCATCAAATCATGAGCGGCTCCTGTCAGTAGTGGACAGCGCCAAGCTCAACATAATTCCTTCATAAACTAACTCATGATTCCTTTCCCTACTCTAAACAACACATATAACTATTTTTCACATTTGGAGTGCCATTCCCAGGTGTGGTAGTCTACCTCAAAAGTTTTAAGGTCTAACTCATAATTTTCCAAATTATTTATGAATGTGTTCTTCAAAAAAGACCAAGAAAAGCTGACAAGTCTTGTGAAGTCAAGATAAATGACACCTTCTGCTCCGTTTCATCTGCAAGATCCATTACTCTGTCAAAGGAGTAATTTAGATGGCTGTGATTTGTTCCTCGAAAAGTTATTTTGGTTCTTCCAGCACCTTCTCCCTGGGTGTGGCAATCAGCATGCTTGGCGTTTAGCTTGGGACTCTCTCCTAGAAACAGGAGCTAGAAACTAAAGGAGTGTCAAGGTCACAGCTTGTAAAGGTAGCTTCATGTTTGTCTGTTTTCAGATACCACATCATGATGCATGCGTGAGGGAGCAGAGCAAAGGTCAGCTCTGCTAATTTTCAGGTTAAATGGAGAACATTACTTGCCATATCAGTTGAGCCTTAGGTTATATTATATGACGATAAAGCATAAGAACACATATAGTATCCAAAATACAATGCCCAAACACATATAGTATCCTTTGAGCATTGTATTTTCTAGTATTAAAGCAGGTGATTTTCATGGTTTGCATTTTTGTAGGATACATTTTTCTCTACCAGGATGAAGCAAAATGTAAGAAAATAACTATCATGAAAAGAGAAGCCAAAGGACTCAGATTTCTGTCGATCATTTATTTTTACAATAGATGTAGTAGCTGGCTGGGTCAAAAGCCAATCAACAGACAGGGCATAAGTGTAATGGTGTTTCTACAATGGTTGTTCATATTTCTTGACATTTTAAACCTTACTTAGGTACATGTATGTATGTTTATATACACACATAGGCTATATATGCATGCATGTATATATTAATATATTGTAAGTGTGTATGTACATATATATATCACAATTTATTAAAGAAAATTGAAGTGAAGCAGATGGTTCTATATAATTTTGAGTCCCTGAGCTTTATTTTTGTACCAAAATGATTTATTTTCAAGTTATGAGCAACTCTGTGCCCATATCACTTTGCCTGAAATTCTCTTATATGTCTTATGACATTGCACTGTAAATGTTTGACTACATCCCCTTTCTCTCCTCTAGCACTTATGTCATACCAGATTCATAGAAATCTTTCAGATTCAAGTGAGTATTTACTTTGTCAAATGTTTTCTTATTTATTTTTTTATTCAGAGTTTTTTAACTTAGAAAAAATACTTCTTAGGACTTGGTCTTAAAATGGCTGATAACAACCCTGTTTTAAGATATTATTATACCATTATAGCTAATATTCAAAATCAAATTGAAACCAAGCTCAATTCAGAATTACACCAACAGGGCTTCTTGGATTCGGATTCTGACTCATTTCATTATTGGTTCAGCTACTTGTTACCACACTGTCCGTTATTCATTTTATTTTGATCAGTTCAGCCACTTTCCCAAGGCTTATAGTAGGAGGACCATCTCCAGAGGGAAGGAAAGGAGAAGAATTTCAGAAGGATGCTTTTTCCTTTTGTAAAATGATGTATTAAAATCTCAACCCCAAGCTCACCCTGAGTGCTGAGATGATAGGAAAATTACATCCGTCTCCTCAGCGTGTCATGGAAGAGAAGAGACATCACCCAAAGCAAGCAAGAAAATCAGCCCCATGGACTGTGCACTTGGTCACCACATCATTGCCTGTCTGACTTGCCTCCTCAGCAAGACATTCTGGGCATGTTATTCCACTTCTACGTAGTGATATGATTTCCAGGTACCACGCTATTCTCTTAGTGGGTTGCTGGGTAGGATCAGCATTTACCTCTGGGATTATATTGTCTTGATAGCAGTTAAAGGATGGAGGCTAGCTTCTTAGCACCCTAACAGAGATGCCAAAAGTTGGCTGGTGACTGAACAGGTAATTGGCAGTGAGAACATAAGCCATCCCATCAAAGTCTCTGAACAGGCTTCTTTAAGATCACTGAAGCATCCCTGCTTGCCTCACC
This sequence comes from Peromyscus californicus insignis, assembly GCF_007827085.1. Lineage (NCBI taxonomy): Eukaryota > Metazoa > Chordata > Mammalia > Rodentia > Cricetidae > Peromyscus > Peromyscus californicus. Next base: position 5,204,820 of record NW_026294413.1, on the reverse strand, counting down.
CCAAGGAAGTCTGACCTCACCCCCAAGAGTTATATAGAGTCAGAGTGTGAACCAGTGACAGGATGAGACACACACACACACATAGAGATGTGGATCCCTTAGGTTATTTTCCTGCCCCTCCCCATATCTCAGTGCTTAAAGCCAAGCCTTCCTCAGCAATCACCACATGGTAAAGCCCTAGGCAGTGGATCCTTGGCGTGTTCCTGGCCAGTAGACTCTGGCTGTGTTCCTTCTGTGTTGCCATGAGTAACATGTCTGCTAACTGCCCCCTCAGACACCTTTATTCACTGAGGTCACCTGCTGGTTACTGTGGCAGCAGAGCTGCAAGCAGCTCATGTTCTTTGCTAGTGCATTTCTTGAAGTAAATATAAAATCACACATTCATTCACCAAACATTCTAAGGATATGACATGTATCAGAACTCAGAATTGTGATCAAAAGGCCCAACAGACATGGCCCTGGCCGTCAGGCTTTGTTGAAGGGAGTTTGGAGATCATAAAATATAGGGATACCTTGGACTCCAAAGGCTGCCCTACTGTAAGTCTGAATGAGAAAAGCATGCAAAGAAGAGAAAGGGGTGAGATTCTGGAGAAATAAGGAAAAACGACTCAATGTCCTTTTACAACCTGACCGTCTAGGATGGTTTCCTGCCTAAAAAGGGCCATAGCTTGTTAATGGGAGAAGACTGCAATGGTGAAAGGTCTTGAACCTATCCTAATACCTCACCCTAGAGAAGCAGATGACCCAAGCAGGTAACACACTGCTCCTCAACTATTTCTCTGCTTTTGGGTGGCATCCAGGAACCTGGTCTTCTCATCACATGATTGCCAACCCCTCCCCAGCCAGGCTAACAGATGTTGTGCAGTTCAACCAGAATGTATAAAGGAGACTCAAGAGTCCTCCACTCATTTCTGGGCAGTATGAGTCATCCTTCCTTCCCCAGAGGGTGGAGTATTTGTTTAGACAAGTGGTATTGCATGCTGGACAGAACCTACACCTGGTAAACTCCTGTCTGAGGACAAAGAAGACACTTCCATCCAGGGCACATACATGGTCACATGTGTTCCAATAGAGATATAGATAGCATTCTATCAAAGCTGGGCACAATCCCAGCACCACCTCATTGTCAAGAGGCTTTCCCACAGCTTTGGGTCATTTCAGTGTGGGCCTTCCTGGACCCACTTACCAAGCTGAGATGAGGGCTGATGAACCAATGAGGCATAGCCTTTTACTCACTTCATAGATGTTTAAATTTAGTGAGTTCTCTATAAATACTACAAAGAATTCTTTGCTTGAGTCATAGGCATGCTAAAAAAAAATAACAAGAAAGGGTTGTGAACAACTGGATGGAGTTGGAGAGCCTTGGGAGCTTGGTTGCTTCAGTCCACTAAGCATAGTTTTGACCTCTGCCCTCACTGTGGGACAGCCTTGTGATACTGGATGGGTTGCTTAAGGTTAATAGTCATCCCTTAAAAATAATTATTAAAAAGTCTGCCATAGAAGGGAAACTATTTATCAAGTTCCCCTCCCCATGGAAAAATATTTAAAGGTGCCATCTTAGAATGTGGCCCCTTTGCCTATTTATAATAACAGATGATGCTTATAGGAATCCATAATTTTGACTTTAATAAAAATAATAAGATCTGATTCATAGACATTGCATTCATATTGGCTAGATGTCAAAACTAAAATGGGCACAAAAATGTCTTTCTGATGATTAAAGTAGGAAAGATCTGTCAAATGATGAGCTGTGGCTTCAACTTGCCTCCGTCCACCTTTGCCAGGTCTGGGAAATGGCTAGGATTCTTTGCCACCCGACCTGATTAGGGTTTCTGTTGCTGCAGACACCATAACCACAGGAGCTCTTATAAAGGAAAGCCTTGAGACTGGCTTACCATTTCTGAGGATGAGTCCATTATCATCCCGGTGGGAAGTATGGCGGTACACAGCCAGATATGATGCTGAAGAAGGAGCTGAGAGTTCTAGGATCTGCAGGCAGCAGGCACTGGTCTGACGTAGTGGGTCTGGCTTGAGCATCTGGGACCTGAAAGCCTGCCCTCAGTGACACACTTCCTCCAAGACCACACCTACTCCAACAAGGCCACACCTCCTAATAGTGCCACTCCCTCCGGTCCTTTGGGGGCCATTTTCTTCCACACCGCCACACCTCCCCTCCCCTCCCCTTGCATAGGCATTTGGCAGCATCCTCCCCTCACCCCTGTTTCCACAGTCCCACTGTGGCTGTCATCACCGTTACGGGATGTGGCTTCTACAGAGGCAGACTAGATCCTCTCCCTGCTGCATCCCTCACTGACCTACCACCCGAGCCTGAAGGGCATGCCTGACCCTAATTAACCTCCAGTGCCACTCCCGGTGCATCCCACCAGATGCTGTGTGTTTCAATGGAATGCCTTTCAAATATGTATTCTTAGTGGCAGATGATTTCTACAAAGGAAATCCAATTTATTTAAAGCCTGATACGGAAAGTGAACAAAACTAGGCTGCTCTAGTTCAGCTCTTGGGTGGAAGTCAGAATTTCAACCCATTTTTCCATGTTCTTTCCCATCCCATTTTACTGTTACACAGTCATTTTTATGTTGCCCAACATTTAAAGCATAAAGTTTGGATTTGCTGAACTTAGGGCTGTTTGCTGTTTGTAGTAGTCTTGTTCTCCCATGCATCTTCTAGGAACTCCTGTTTGTTTTCCAGAATCTGTGAAAAAAGCACTTCCATCCTTCAGTAGATAGGACAAGCATTCTCTCCAGAGCAAGCCTGCAAATGACCTGGTCTATGTAATGTGATTGCTTGGGTAGAATCTTAGCTATTCCATAGACTGAGCAGTTGGAGGCCAGGAAAATGTAGCATTCATTTTTGTGTCTGAACCACAGTGAATATTTCATCAATAATTGGGGAGTTAGTAATATACAGTTCATGCTTACAAATTACTTTTCTTCTTTGAAAGCAATCAGTACACAGTTTCATCTAGGTTTTAAAGACCCTCGCCCATATTCAGACATAACTATTTGTAATGGCTTAAATGCTCTCTTTCTAGCCAAAGATATATATAGGATTCAGTGAAATGATGTTTGTACATAAATATTAAGGAAGGATAATGACCTCTAAAGCATAAATCTTCATATCATTTATTCTCTCTTTATGTGCACAAGACTTGGTAAAATTTTGCCTCCTAGAGTCAAATGCTTTTTTCCCCTCTCGCCTGATGAGTCTGTCCTTTGCTTCTGTGCAGCTATGCTTAAAGATTTGAAGGGCCACAATGATTCATTGAAATATGCTGAATTATCAGAACTCCAGCTATAAACTGGGTGAATTGGGAGCATGGCTTTGACTCCAGAGGCTGCCCACGACTCTCAGAGAAAGAAGTGCTGTGGATCATGCCAAGGCTGTGGCAGCTGTTGCCCCTGGAACGTAGACCCAATACAAAAGAGACTTCATAATAGCAAATGTTGTTCATTAAGCCAAAGTGCTTAAGGTGAATTCCTGGTGGAAACCTCATTAAAGGCCAATAAAGAAAGAAGCCCTCTCATTGATATTTTAAAATAAATGATGGGCTTATTTCCTTTGTCTTGATCATGATGCAGCTTTGCATTAGTTGATGGATTTTTCCTCATGTCTTTTGTTAGTACCCAAATGAAAATAAGTCCAAGAAAAGCACCTTATTAGTGTTATTTTAAAAAGAAAATCACTGACACATTGTCAGGAGCAACTTTATATCCTCCTGTTCAATTTTATAAACCCCAAATTAAATTACCTGCAGGGATTCTGTATAAGTCTTTCTCTTTTCTAAGACTCTGCATGCATTGCATAGAAACAGTTTGTTGCAACAGTGTTTCCATGAGGTAACTTTACATTATGTGTGGTGTTTTCTGGACTTCCTGGACTGAAAAGTTTCTGTGTATCCTCCTTAGCACTGCCATAGGTTAGAGAGGGGAGTTGTGCAGTATACCATTTATGATATTTAAATGTCAGTCATTTATCGAGCCAGAGTCCAGCTATATATAACTTCTCCCATTATATCTGTCTTATCTGTGACTCACTTGGAAGTGTCAATTAGAGAAGGAACCTAATCTCATTAGTAAAACACAGTGACAATGCCATGATACTCACATTTATCTGTCAAACTGTGTTTCCTGCCACATTTTTATATTTTAATTAAACTGATATGTCATGGCAGAGTTTCTATTGATGGACACTATCCTTGAATGTAGTCTCTCTAATTTTGTATATTCATCACAACATTGTGAGAGCATAAATATTACCAGATATTAAGGTAATTAATATCTTAATTAAGACATTACCCTGATACACACATAGGTAGTTTATTGTTGTCATTCTGTTCCAAGCAAGTGTCAGCCAAAGCACTGTGGAAATAGGGTTTAACCATCCATACCAACATATTTTGGTGTTTTTGGATACATCACCAAGACAATCATTACTTCTAAGAAAACACTCATAGTACAATTTCTGTGGCTGTTAATAAACCACTACTGACTTGTCGAGGGAGAGATTTGTCTCTGAACTGTAGTGGAAAGTAACTCTGGCAACAACATCAACCGAACAAATAAAACCCACATCACTTAGCACAGTAGAACACAATGATGACTGGTTTACAGAGCTTTGTAGTAATAAAATCGCAAACCATAGAGTAAGAATCCAAAGCAACTGAAATGTGGGAGACTGCATTCGAAGGGTCTGTTTGGTTTTAGTGGAAACAGACATTTCTGTGCCAAATTATTCTGCATACCTTTCTTATCAAAATGATCTTTGTACACTGGGAAATGGGCAAGATAAAGCTGAGAGCTAAGTCCGTTTCTACCAGGCTTTAGTATTGATTTATCTAGAGGTAGTTAAGCAGGTGAAATTTTGGGGAAATTAGGTTTAGGTGGAACAGATTAAAAGTCCAATTTCACACACACACACACACACACACACACACACACACACACAGAGAGAGAGAGAGAGAGAGAGAGAGAGAGAGAGAGAGAGAGAGAGAGAGGGAGAGAGAGAGAGAGAATCACAGTCCCAATAATTAAACTAGTTAACTCTGAGTACAGAGGTTCTGTATTTCCTACTTTGGAATTTCTATGTGGGAAGATGGATGAAATATTGATACTTTTTCTTCTTTCTGTCGTCTTTTTTTTTTTTTGAGACAGAGTTTCTCTGTGTAACCACTCTGGCTGTCCTGGAACTCACTTTGTAGACCAGGCTGGCCTTGAACTCACAGAGATTTTCCTGCCTCTGCCTCCAAGTGCTGAGATTAAAGGCATGTGCCACCTCTGCCTAGCTAATAATGTTTTTTAATCTTTATTTTGTATTGTAAACTTTTCCTAATATGTGTTTCTTTTCTGATTTTTCTACATGAGAGTTTCAGAAAACAGTATGCTTTAACCTACATTTCTGTTTACCCAAAGACTCCATCTTTATGGATGGTCAATTTTTTTTTAATCTTTTTTTTTATTTTGCAATACAATTCAGTTCTACATATCAGCCACAGATTCCCTTGTTCTCCCCCCTCCTGCCCCCCTCACCTACTCCCTAGTCCACCCCCCATTCCCACCTCCTCCAGGGCAAAGCCTCCCCCAAGGACTGAGATCAACCTGGTAGACTCAGTCCAGGCAGGTCCAGTCCCCTCCTTCCAGGCCGAGCCAGGGGACTCTGCATAGGCCCCAGGTTTCAAACAGCCAACTCATGCAATGAGCACAGGACCTGGTCCCACTGCCTGGATGCCTCCCAAACAGATCAAGCCAATCAACTGTCTCACCCATTCAGAGGGCCTGATCCAGTTGGTGACCCCTCAGCCACTGGTTCATAGTTCATGTGTTTCCATTCATTTGGCTATTTGTCCCTGTGCTTTATCCAACCTTGGTCTCAACAATTCTCGCTCATATAAACCCTCCTCTTTCTCGCTAATTGGACTCCCAGAGCTCCACCTGGGGCCTAGCCATGGATCTCTGCATCCAGATCCCTCAGTCGTTGGATGGGGTTTCTAGCACGACAATTAGGGTGTTTGGACTGGATGGTCAATTTTTTAACTGCTGTGAGTAACTAACTTATCAGTTACTTATAAGTTACTAGTAAGTTGTTACTTATTAGTAACAACTAATATTGGTATTAGTATCTGACTTCCTCCAATACTTTTAAAGTAAATTATTTACCTGTAGTTAGAAATAGTAAAAGAATCAGAGCCAAGAGATTACTGGAGACTTCTACAGTCTTTTCTGATGCTCAGGACTGAGAAGCAGACTCCTAACATGTACCTATGGATGGGGGATGGTTAGAGTGTCAGTGTATCCTAGAAACAATGTATCTATTTTCTGAGAGCACCTGTTGCTTGAGCTAGGACCGGACTGTGAAAGACTCTTGGAGAGCTGAGGTATCCCATTGTGTTGTCATCTTCACACATTAGCATCCGTTCACACTCTTGATACTTCAACTGACAGCGCTGACCTGTTGTCACTGTTAGTGCAGTTCCATGACATGAAATGGACAGCTAATTACAATACACTTCATGGTGGCATGTGACAGCAAGGTTCCCAGCAGATGACCCATCTAAGAAAGGAGCTACTAGTCATGTTGAAAGAATATTTTCCAGGATAGTGACAGTTAAAATATCGTGTGTGTGTGTGTGTGTGTGTGTGTGTGTGTGTGTGTGTGTGTGTGCATGCAAACAATGCACATAATACATATGTGTGAATACATGTGTTGTACACCACACAAACATACTTATACAACATTGATTATTTTGTTCTCTAGCTCACAGCAAAGGCATGTGTGTGAAGAAAACAATCAATACTTAAAATGAGAATTCAGCACATGGCATTCAGAAGTGGCCTATTTGGCAGGGGCTAGTTTCTTAATCTGACAGTTTTCTATTGCTTAATAGATAAGTATCATTTAACTATTATTCTGTCTTCTGTGATGCCAAAATAAACCAATGAAAAGTGATAATGCAGGTTGAACCAATCATTTTGGCATTAAGTAGACCAGATATTGATTATTTTACTTAAGTTAAAAGGATTTAAGTCAAAAGGATTTATATGTACATAGTTTATTTCTCTTCTTACATCATTCTTTGACATATAAAAGATAGAAATAGAACTGCCTTTGGCTTTTAAGTGTTTAGCACAGAAAGATGGATGACCCATATCTGCACAGCATGCAGTGGTGGTGATCAGACCTGTATCATAAGCATGTATTTACAGTACTGATCAATCATTTGTGTAATTGGTTCCATGTCACTAGGGTATAGTATTCATACCTCACAGAGAATGAAGATGGAATTAGTTTACTAGTTTGATTGACGTATATGGAACATCTACAAATTTGAGGCATCTCACAGTGCAGAGCCTCCTTTCTGTAGGGTGTAAAGTACAAATATTATGTCCACCTGTCGTATAGATTATCCATCCCATGACAGAACCAAGAAACCATATGTGGAAGTGGGACCATATATCAACAGACCAAATATTCTCTTTTAAGTGAGCTGAATAATGGGAAAGAGAAATATCTATTATGTTTAAATTCACAATTTCCTCAACTTCCAAGGCAGTGTGCAACTCTATCCACACTCACATGTTGTTTAAATTCCATGCCAAATTTTAAGGACTAGAGAATAACTCAGAGAATGAAATGTTTAAAATGCATTTTAGGTGCCCAGTTAATGACACTGACAAAAAAAATCACAGAGATGTAGCTTTGGGTTGTATTTAAAACTGAAGATCATTTCATTTTTGGAGTGTACAACTTTACTCACCTAATTCATTACTTTCACTCTGGAAAAGTAACCCATCATTAAGTTTTCACCCAAGGAGGAAGGTCTCTGCCTGCAGTTACACACAACTCATTACTGAACTTTCTCATTGCCATACACGTCTTCTCCAATTTGGGGTCTAGTTTTCCTTACAAACAGCTTGAAATGCAACCACTTTTGTTTATTAATTCAAGCAAATAATGACCTTTCAAAATAACTGTCATAGGTGATGTAAAGGCCAGATTGTCATTTATTTCACAGTGATGTTTAAATTCCCTTAATAATTATACTTTATTAGCTGAAAATAGCACAGAAATGGAGCTTTGAAGATTGAGAGGCCAAAGCTGCCCAAACTGTGTGTTGTGTTATTGTGGTTCCTGTTGACAGAAGGTAACTGAACCAATTCGTAGGCTCCAGTGTTCTGTCTTGACTTGGCCAGCTCATCTGAGAAACTTTGACTGTAGTTTCCACTGTCCAGTCTTAATTTATTAGGTTTCGTAGTATTTCCACCCCTGAGACGTATGCACAAGTGCCCTGACCAGCGGGGTCTCAACGGGGGTGACCCACCTGCGGAAGAGAATGAAAGGAATGGGAGACACGAAGGAAGACAGCAAGACAGGGTTCTGATCAAGCTGCAAATTTTATTTTTCTCAGCAAGGCTTATATAGCATGGGAGGGGGAGGTGGCAGGAAGAATGAAAGGGGTGCAGGACTTGCAGGATGTGCAGCTGAGGAGGGATGTGTAGCTGAGGGAGGAACGTGTGGGTCATGAAGCTGCAGGATGTTGTGCTAGGTGATAAGGTCACTGGTCAGGGCCCAGTGTTCTGTTGCTATGCTACCTGACCACGGATGTTCTTTATCTTTGGAGGCATCTGGTTTAGGGCCTATGGCTTGTTCTCTGGCCTAGCTAGTACTTTTCTATGGTTCATTTTGGTCCCTGACACACAAGATATCTGCTTTCATTAACCATGATCTGTGATACTATCTAAGAAAGCATGAAGAGGTTACCAATGAGGCAGTACTTGAGGTTAAAAAAAAAGTCAAATATTTGTACTGCAGGTCTCTAATAATCAACTATATGTAACTTAAGATTGTAACTTACAGATCTTGTTTTGATCACTGTAGGGAAAACTGTAGAAGCTAACAATGTTAACATCTGTAATGAGAGAAAAGATGTACACCCATATGTTACACATGGGTTATTTTATTTTAAGTGTGACTATATATGTATATGCATATATGTGTATGAGCATGTGCATGTAGGTGCCAGAAGAAGACAGAAGAGGGCATCAGGTCCTATAGAGCTGGGGTTGCAGGTGGTTGTGGGCCAATCAATGTTGCTCTGGTCCTCTGCAAGTGCTCTTAATTGCTGAGCCTTTCTAGTAGATATTTTGTGAGATATTTTATTAGGCATCTGTTGCCTACCTTTCATGGTCTCCCCAACTGTGTAGTCCAATATATGTAATAACAAGATATAAAAAATATGGTTTGGGGTACTTAATATTCACTGGATGTAGAAGCTCTGTTTAATTTATGCATGCTTGCTGTTTCCTTTCCTCAGGCCCTCTCTTCTCCTTTTCATTAAGGAAGCATTGCAAATACCAAATATATACTGAAAATACCAGAAGAAACTTTATTTTCTTATAAATTTGATTGCAAAAAATATTCATTTTGTAGATATTTCCAGCATAATGAATATAAAAATAATTCTGTGGAAAAAATAATCTGTTCAGTCAAACAAATGTACACCCTCCACCCCCAGTGACTAAATTATTTTATCCACAGCATACTTGTGTGGGTTAAGGCAGGCTATTAAAAGTTTCCCTGGGGTGGAAGTTCTGAGTTTGGAATGGATTTTTATGATGTAACACATGATAGAGATGTGTGTGTGTGCATGTGCGTGTGTGTGTGCGTGTGTGTGTGTGTGTGTGTGTGTGTGTGTGTGTGTGTGTGTGTGGTGTGAAATTGACTGAAAGTCAATACTTTGAATTTGGGCAACTTATGTTTGTACACTACTTAGATTTAACACAAAGGGTGACAATCTCATTGACTTTGGCATTTTAGGTTTGTGGGAAATGAAGGGCAGAAGTGAGTATATATTCATGAGGTTAACATTAGCCCATCTTTGAAAACACTGGTGAAAGTGCCATCTTTAAAATGAATTGGGGTCTGGAGAGACGACTCAGCAGTTAAGAGCATTGTTGCTCTTTTTTTTTTTCTTAAGAAATTTTTTATTCATTCCTCATACCAACCACAGATTCTCTGCTCATCCATCCTCCCACTCTCCCCCTCAGCCTCCTCACCCCAGCCTACTCCCCATCCCCTCCATTGAAAAGGTAAGGCCTCCCGTGGGGAGTCATCAAAGCCCAGCACATTGAGCTGAGGCAGGTCCAAGCCCCTCTTCCTGCATCAAGGCTGTGCAAGGTGTCCCAACAAAGGCAATGGGCTCAAAAAAACCAGTTCAAGATAGATCCTATTCTTGCTGTCAGGGGCCCCTCAAACAGATCAAGCTACACAACTATCTTAAAAGGACCTGGGTTTGATCCTTAATGCCAATGTAGTGGCTCATAACATTCATAACTCCACTTCAAGGAGATCCAATGCCATCTTCAGGCACCAGGCACTCACATTGTACATATACATGCACTCAGGAAAAGTATATATGCACATAAAATAAGTAAAGTTTTAACAAATGAATTGATAGTGTGCTTGTCAGTCTAGGTAGAGTACACACCATAAGTAAGATGCATTTCGTGTCATCATGAGTGAGTGCAGGAGTGGTAGATGAAGGTAGAGGGGATAGAGTAAAAATGGACAGGCATGGAGATGTTGCCAGGATTGTCCATCTATGTCTACTGACAACAAGTGGAGAAAAAGCCAATGAGCCCCAATGACTGATTCTGCAAAAGTTTTCACTACAAAGCAGGCTGAGGGTTGGTTACATGAGCATGTGTGCCTGTGTTTGAGTAGAGGTGAGAGGATATACCAAGCATTCCTTCTATCATTCTGCACCTCATTCCATGGAAACTGGGTCTCCTGATGCTCAGTGGGTGAGAGCATCTTGTAGGTGGAGTTTTCCTGACCTCCCTGCCCCACCAGTTCACAAACAACCAATATAGAGGCTGAATGTTATTTGTAAATGTTTGGCTGGTAGCTCAAGCTTGTTACTAGCTAATTCTTACACTTATATTAGCCCATATTTCTTATCTATGTTTCACCATGTGACTCATGACTTCTTACATCATTTTCTACATGCTCTGCTTCCTCAAAGACTGGCTGGCATCCCTCTGACTCTGCCCTTTCTCCTCACAGAATCCTCTGTGTCTGGATATCCCACCTATACTTCCTGCCTGGCTACTGACCTGTCAACTTTTTATTAACCAATGAGAGTAATACATATTTACAGTGTACAGGAGGATTATTCCACAGCAGTACCTACTGTGTAAGCATTAAGATCTAAATTCAAACCCCCATAAATCCATCTAAAGAGCTAGCCCGTACCTATAACTATAGCACTGATGCGAAGCAGGGGACCATGTAGAGTAGAGACAGGAGAATCACATGGGTTTGATGGCCACCAGTCTAGCTACAGGAGCAGGAGACCTTATCTCAAAAGAATGAAGTATAGAATAATAGACAGAACACCTGACTGTAGCTGAATGTTTTTCTGTGTCCTGCCCAGTCCGCAGCCGCTCAGACCCAAATAAACACACAGAGGCTTATATTAATTAAAACTACTCAGCCATTAGCTCAAGCTTATTATAGACTAGCTCTTATACTTAGACTCAGCCCATTTCTATTAATCTATATGTCACCATGTATTCTGTGGCTTTACCTATGTGCCATTACATGCTGCTCCCTGGACAGTGGGCTGGTGTCTCCTGACTCAGCCTTCCTCTTCCCAGAATTTTCCTTGTCTGCCTATTCCACCTATACTTCCTGCCTGGTTACTGGCCAATCAGTGTTCTATTAATCCAGTGTACAAAAGCATTATCCCACAGCATTTTCGCTTTTCTGTTTAAAAAGGGAGGTTTTAACTTTAACATAGCAAAATTACATATAACAAACAGTTATCAAGCAAGAAATACAGTTACAATATCTTATCTATTTGTATTTGGCAAAATTAAAGAAAATATTCTATCCTATATTTGTGAGTCTAAAGTTTTATATCTAATTTATCTTTTATCATAATCAAGGAAAATTATAACTATCTACTCTTCAACTACATCAAAGACCTCAGAAGGGTACAATATTAGCTAAGTAAACAGGAACAGCATTGTAAGCAACTTCCAAAAATCTGGAATGACAGAGACAGCTGGCTGCCTGGACAGTTACCCAAAGTTCCTCTGCAACATTGGGGCATCCATCTTCAGCCTATAGGCCTAGAGTCTCTCAGTCACTTCTCTCTGTATCCTGTAGAATGTTTGACAGTTTCTTCTGTGAAGCAGGAACCTGAAGAACCATTTTGCCTTGCAAAGTTCAGTGGTCACCTTCCTATGGGTCCTGCATGTCCAGTCAATACAACATTTTGTCAAGCAGCCCAGGCAAGGACAGTTTTTTGCCCAAATGGCTATTTTTTTTTTTGCCAAGAAGAAGATAAACTCCATATAGAGTGTCTTTGATGCCCATCTTTCTCTCTGAAATAAATCAGCACTGCCAGGAGCAGACATGCCTGATTGTCCAGAAAGTCTGTTTTTAAAACATTTTAAATGCCATATTCTGTAGGTCTTTGAAGTATTTGAAGATTATCTACCTAATTGAATTATATCTTTGCTTACCTAGAAAACTTAACATGACTATAAGTTTGACTCTCATAGAAGACTAATCTGTATTTTTTAATTTCCATTACAATTTCAAATGAGTTGCACAAACAAAATACTTTAAAAAAGAGTAGAAATATACATACAGTATAACAAAGTTAACTTTAAATTTGTATCAATAAACTAAAATCTATACCAATGTAAAACATTTTAAACAAGTTGCTCTTTAAAAGTAGGTTCAACAATCCACCCTTTGATCCTATCATATTTATATTCTATATTTCCATATCATATGCTCCTTTCTTCTTTTAGAAAGAGATTGACTATGACCAATAACAATTTGTAACTAACAACCTAAACAAAGACAAACATTCATAATCCATTTTTTGGGAATGTGGTCATAGTTTTCTAGGCTACTTCCTGCTGATAAAGGGCACTGGTAATCTTATGGGGACACAATGAAAATTTTAGGATTATGATCAAGTCCTGACTGGAGTAGTCTGTGAGGCTCTATTCTCTGAGCCAGTTGCCTTGAAGTTGATTTTGAATGTTAGGGGGTCTTGGCTGGTCAAACCTGATGTATCTTAATCTGGAACAAATACATAGCCTCTTGCTTCCTGTGGAAACAAAAGCAGAGCCACCTTTCCAAAGCAACATATCCTTATATCCAAATTTTAAAGTCAAGATACCTTTAAAATATATATTGGCTTAATTTAGCAGCCTTTACAATCAAATGTTTTTCTGTAGTTAAAAATATCAAAGACGCCGGGCGGTGGTGGCGCATGCCTTTAATCCCAGCACTCGGGAGGCAGAGCCAGGCGGATCTCTGTGAGTTCGAGGCCAGCCTGAACTACCAAGTGAGTTCCAGGAAAGGCGCAAAGCTACACAGAGAAACCCTGTCTCGAAAAACCAAAAAAAAAAAAAAAAAAAAAATCAAAGACAACAATGAAGGGTATAGAGTAGCGCTCGAAGCTGGCTGCGGCGAGATACCATGGCAGCCGTGGTTTGGCTGGCGGTGGAAAAGAACAGAGGAATCACAAGCCATGGTTACCTTTTAGAGCTTTATTAGGAAAAGGAGAGAGAGAGAAAGAGAGAGAGAGAGAGAGAGAGAGAGAGAGAGAGAGAGAGAGAACCAAAGAGATGCAGAGAGAGACAGAGACAGGGACAGAGAGACTGTGTGGTGGGAGAGTATGGAGGGAGAGTACAGAGAGAGAGCATGGGAGTGCATGTCTGGCCTTTTAGGCTGGGACGCAGTCACAAGCTGTTGACGTAATAAGGTGCTGAGCTGCGCATGTACAGAATCCTTACAAACACTATCCAAATTCTCTGTGTAATATCCATCTTTATGTGACTTATTTTTTTATACTACTTTTACTGTCTATTTAAAGACTTTATTTTTTAAACTATTTCTTATATAATTGTCCATATTCATTTTCTTCTCTCGTTCAAGCCTACGTACATTTTTACACACACTGTAAACCATTTAAAGTCTTGTTCCATCTGAATCTGCCTTCTTGTGAATCTATTGCTTTAAACTGCAGCATTACTAGGACTGAAATGGCAGCTTTGGCTGCTGGCTCTGCCCACCTCAGCTTCCCAACATGGCAGAACTACGTTTATACCCAGCTCTGGGAACCAGGCTCACTGCCGACTATGGGAAGCAGTGGGTCTATGCTTCCATCCAGCAACATGTAGCCCAGAAACTTCTTTTTTTCCTGTACTAGCAAAAGCTAAATCTGTCACAACACAGTGCACTGTGCAGCTTGGAGACGCCACTGTGTATTGCAGTGGAAATCCACCTTGCTGTACTCAAGCCCATACATCACTGTGAACACTCAGTAGCTCACAGCTGGCCTAAGAGACACAACTAGAAAGCTGTTTGTTGTAGCTAAAGTTTTCCTGCCTGGCCTACAGTCAGGGCAAATCTCTCTCACCTGCCAGTCCCACAGCCGCTCAGACCCAACCAAGTAAACACAGAGACTTATATTGGTTACAAACTGTATGGCCGTGGCAGGCTTCTTGCTAACTGTTCTTACAGCTTAATCCATTTCTATAAATCTATACCTTGCCACATGACTCGTGGCTTACCGGCATCTTCACATGCTGTTTGTCATCATGGCGGCTGGCAGTGTCTCCCTGACTCAGCCTTCCACTTCCCAGCTTTATTCTCCTCCTTGTCCCGCCTATACTTCCTGCCTAGCCAATGGCCAATCAGTGTTTTATTTATTGACCAATCAGCAACACATTTGCCATACAGAACATCCCACAGCAGTTTGTAGCTCTGTTTTAGAATCTTTTTTTTTTTTTTTTTTTTAAAAAGCTTTCTTGGGTTTTGGGTCCCTCGTTTTGGTGCTGCCTAACAAATCCTCTCGCCTCTATAGGCCACATGCTCATGCACTCAGGAACCCACAAACCACATACATACATACTCACCTCCCCTACCACCACACACACACAAACACACACACATGCACATGGTTAAAACAATAGACCATGTAGTCAAATTCTGGTTTAGTACTCATTTGAATGATCTTGATAATAATTCTATAAATGAAATGGACTATCACTTGCTCCAAATTTGTCCATGAAATGAACATCTTCTTGACCTTCCTTTGGTGGACCTGAGGTCAATCAAAGGAACTTTATGAAGGCTGGGTGGGTTTTCTTTTTAATGGACTGTATTTGAGGGATTTGTGTGACTTCACATAGCTGGTCATGGGAAGAGTTCTTAAGTCTTATAATACTTTGCACACAAAGAGTAGCAGATTGGGGCTACTTCCTGCTTTCTGTTTAAAATTGCTGCCTGAACCTTTTCAAGCCTTATGAAGGATACTGTGCTTAAGGAATAATAAAGAGAAGATGTTCACTTGATGTAGAGGTTTATTCTAACCTCACAAGCTGCCAAATCCACAACCTCTGAATTTAAAAGTCTTGCCAATGAGTATTCCTTCCCCTTATGAATCTGTCACTAGTGTATGAACTCCATGTCTTCCAAGGTTTCCTCTTTAGTTTAATGAACTGTGTTGATAATCTTCGTAAAATAAGCTGTCTGTCACTTTACAATGGGCCACACATCGTGTCCCTGGCATTAATGCCCTCTCCAGTCATCACAGTGGTTGGCTTAGGAGGCACCAAGCATCTTTATCTTTTTCCTAGACTCCCCCATTAGAAGCATTCATCTTTCACAGAGCTGACCTTTAGTATTTGCTTATGCTTCCAAGTCTGCTGACATTCTGTCATTGGCCCCTTCTCTTCCCTAGTCAGGAGAAGCATCATCTATGGAGTATCTGTTATCTGGAGCCTGTGCTAGGTGCCTGTGACGTGGCTAGAAGGCTGTTGATGAGACTGAATAGCACAGTGGATGCTGTCACCCTTAAGAGTCACATAGTGTTCTGATACTCACCCAGTTCACTATCCCAGGTGGTTTCATCTTCAGTAAAATTAGCTTAATAAAAACACAACCTTCATGGGAATATCCTGAGAACTGCATGCAATGGCATATGTACAACAGCAAGTAGCGCATGGTCAGCACCCAGAATGTTCTTACTACTTCTAGGTCTCTCTAAGTAAGCTGGGACTGGGGTATCACTAGCCTCTTTATAGGTAGAAAATAGAAGATCTAGAATTTAAATCCAAATTTTTGAGACAATGAAGTCCAGACTCTTCTCTATTCTCCAATAACTTCTCATCTAGATTGCTAAAATATTGAGCTATAAAAATCTAAATTTTATGATAAACTACCTTGATGTAACTTGTGTAAATATTCTATATCCCTCACTATGTAACCAGTGAAATAAGGACAGGAACAAATCCATGGCCGATACATCAGAGGGGTCTCAAAAAATGTGTCAATTGATTTCTTAATATCTGGATCATCAATTGTGTTTGGAAGGTTTTTTTTTTTCTGTGTAATTGTGTGGCTGATTGACATATGTAAATGAGAATACCTACTTTACAAGCGTGAAGGGGATTCAGGACAATCCTTGGTTCATTTTCAGAGACAGATATGTAGGAAAAACAAGAGGGAAGACAGGTCTCTTCTCTATTCTTCCTTTCTTCAGCATCATGTGTTTGTCAGTGGATATGTGTTAAGAAACAGAATACTAATTTCAGATAATGCTAGTCATGGGCCTTCTTTGTTGTAATGCTATTCTGTGTCCAGCTTGATTTTTGTATTAATGTTGACAACTTAGCTGTATGATAGCCTGGTTACCTGACTGAAGACTCTCAGGAAAAGGATAGAAGTAGGAAAAATTGGCCTATTTGCAAAAGGCCCTGGGTGTCCTTTAAGTGCTCATGTTCTGAATTGCAGGGGAGAAAAGTGTTGATGGATGCTGTGGATGGAAATTATGTCTCAAGGACTGAACTTCTAAGTCCCAGATCTGAGAAGTTTGACTCAGTCTTTGAGCCTTTATGAGAGAGATTAATGCCTTTCCATCCTTCCCATATTAGGTTTAAAGCATGAGCCCCTCTTTGCATTAAATGAAATAGAAACTTAAAGGAAAGCTATCATTTTAAAAACACTGGAAACGAGTAACTGATGGATTCTGAACCTTAGGCAAAAGTGCAAGAATACCAAAACGTTTGGTTTCATTACTCAGGTTATAATTTATATGCAGACGTAGTCTGCTGTGTGTGATTTACTATTCAGAATGCAATCAAATCATCTTTGTTTGATAGATTGGTATTTTGAGTTTTCATAACAAAAGCTTTTCAGCACACTATTGCCTGACTCCCTTCCGACTTGGTATTTGAAACCAGATAATGGGATATCTTATAAATATAACACAGGCTTCTCTAGGGTGAGCCCCAGGACCTGCATGGATCATCTGAAATGAAAGCCATCTCCCCAGCAAGGAGGGAGTGCAGAGGAAGTGATGTCGGCTCTGGCATCTTATAATATTTACCTGCAATTGCTTGGGCAAAGATTACCCTTCCGGCACTGCCAAGGACTTCTGAGATTGTTGCAATGCATTTTTTGATCACTTTCCCAAAGTGCTTCTGTATAACTCTCACTACTCTTCATGGGAACTACCCAGGGATGGAGAAATAAGAGAAGCTATTTCAAGCACGTGTGGCAGGATTCCTGTGAAATAAACACATACTGGAGATATAAGGAAATAATCTAGACTCTGGCTTTTATTGTTCTTGTTGTTACTGCTCAGCTATGACAATTTTTATGCTTTTTACTCCTTATGCCACTATAAAACACAATAAGGAAATAAAATAAGTTGACTGGTCAGATGTCTCATCAAGTAAAGGCACCTGCCACCAAGCCGATGAGTTTGATCCCCAGGACCCACATAGTAGAAGGAAAGACTCAGCTCCACCAAGTTGTCCTCTGACCTCTACACCAGCACCACCCCACATACACCCATACAAAAATGTGTAAATGTAAAAAGGAAGGAAGTCTAGTGCCTAACACAATCCTCAGCCTCCAGCAGGCCCTTGGTAGTTTCCATGTCCTTCTGTGACCTTTAGATCATCTATCACACTGGTCCACTATGATAGTGGCCACATGACAGCAAGCACTACCTCAGAAAGTACATGATAGTAACCTTTGATTGTTTGCTTCGTTTGCATCTCAGCAAAACGTTTATTTCGGACTAAGTTGTCCTGACATACAGAGGGGGTGTCTTAAGCCAAAATATTTAAATTGCAGCTGACCGTGATTGATAAGTTGTCAAAAGGCCATGTTTAAATGATTGTGCTGGTGACGAGCTCCTGGAAGTCTGGGATTTGAAATGGAGAGGTAAGCACAGGATGGAAGACAGTGGCCAGCACTACCTTCACTCTGATGAAGTTTTGCAGTCCCTCTAAAACGTTGACTAGTTCAATGCAATAAGTCTCTCTATGTTTATTACAACTGATAATCATGAAGAGAGGAACAGAAGGTTAGGAGGAACAGCCAGAATTTAAATAAACCACATGATTTAGGTTTCTGACTTTGTAAGACAGCACAGCTGACTTAGCTTTATCTGGTTGGCCAGATCGGACAGCCTGATCTATATTTCCTTCTCTGTTTCCTTTTCTGTTCTTTTGCTTTTCCTATTTTGGGGTTTTGTTGGGTTGATTTTGTTTTCATGCTCAAATTTTGGAACAACCTAAACTCTCACACACTAGAGATGTGATATTAGAGAAAGGTTATAGATTAAGAGTGTATGAGGAAGACATGAACACTCACAGGAGACCTGGCTCTTGCCTCATTCAGAACTGAAGTGCTGCTTCAGCTCACGGAACTCTTTCAAGTCGGTCACCATCAGGGGAGTGTGACAAGAGTGGAAGTTCAGCAAGACATCTTCCAGGACACACAAGTAAGAGGAATGGCATTCAGAGAGTACACTTGAACCCCACCTCTTTTCCAAGCTAAATTATGTTTGTGATGACCAAGGCGCAGATAAATGTTCAGAACATTGACGATTGATCAGTCATTATCAGCTAAGACTGGTATTTTTCATATTGAGTAAAAAAAGATATTGTTAGTGAAGAAATGGCTTCTTAATTTCTGAATAATTATGTAGCCTTGGGGATCTTTTGGATTTCACAGTATAACCAAGGACACTTATCAATATTAGGAAGCCTACATATTCTAAATCTGTTGGGAACTCTAATCACAGATTGCTTTCAGAGGGCTTGTGTAAATCCTGAAGATGAAAATAATTACACTATATTAAGATTCTATACTGAATGACTCAGCAACATCTATTTCTATATGAATATTAATAACACTCCATGGAATAACAGATGTTCATTTATTTTTTTCTTTTTTCTGGCATAGTTATTCTTAGTTAAATTTGTAAACAAAAATGTATATTTTCTCATTCACTTATTTACTAATTTTGGCCTCCTATTAGTTCTTTTGTGTTTTATTTATTTTGTGACTTGTATTCAGAATGATGCAAATGTAACTGCTACTCAAAGGTGACTGTATAGGGAAAATGCACTGTCATTTCCTTGTGGTGTTTTCTAATGTGCTATCTGAGAGATACTGTATAATCTATCTCTTACCAAGTTCATGCTGTGACCTTTGCCTGAGAAAGCCAGTGTGGCCAAATGAGGATTCCCATTTGTGGTGATTTGAATGTCATTGGCCCCCATAATCTCATAGGGAGTAGCACTGTTAGGAAGTGTGGCTTTATTGGAGTAGGGATGGCCTTGTTGGAGGAAGTGTGTCACTGTGGGAATGGGCTTTGTGGTTTCCTATGCTCAGGATACTGCCCAGGTTCTTAGTTGACTTCCTGTTGCCTGCAAGATGTAGGACTTCCAGCTGCTACTCCAGCACCACATCTGCCTGCATGCTGTCATGCACCCTGCCCTGATGATAATGGACTGAACCTCTGAGTTATAAGCAAGTCACCCCAAAGAAATGGTTTTCCTTTATAAGAGTTGCTATGGTCATGATGTCTCTTCACAGCAATAAAATCCCTAACTAAGACACCATTTGAGCCGGGCGGTGGTGGCGCACGCCTTTAATCCCAGCACTCGGGAGGCAGAGCCAGGCGGATCTCTGTGAGTTCGAGGCCAGCCTGGGCTACCAAGTGAGATCCAGGAAAGGCGCAAAGCTACAGAGAAACCCTGTCTCGAAAAACCAAAAAAAAAAAAAAAAAAAAAAAAAAAAAGACACCATTTGAGAACCTAGGCTTCATTCTTAAGTCCAGTGACACCCAAGAATTGAGGTTCACCAAGACTCCTGATTCACATTTCCATTTTAGATCCTCATATGAAACTTGCTTCTTCTACTGCCTCATGTTATGAAGTAAAAGATTCAACGTCCTTCCCTATTGCACAAGTAATAGTTAAGAAAGCTGTTGTCCTGATTCACCCTCTTCATAAAAAAAGAGGATGGATCCCTAGCTTCTTGAATGTTTAATGACCTTCTCTAATGTCCAATGTATGTAATTTTGCTTAGATATGTGTGTGTGTGTGTGTGTGTGTGTGTGTGTGTGTGTGTGTGTGCGTGTAGCAAATATATACAATATATATGTGATTATGGGGAGGTTCTAATCTAAATTACTTCTGTTATTCATCCTGGTGGCAAAAGGATGATTGTCCATAGGCAGAACCTAATGGGAATTAGGCAGACAGTTATGAGGACCTCCCAGCTGAGGTCAATGGCAAGTGAGTGTTTTCCCATCCCCAGTTACCATCATTTTTCATTTGAGTACCAGCTCCAACCCCATGTCAAGGGCTGTCTTATAATTGCCATTACCTGGGCTCAAATTTCCCTTCAGCTGCCCATACACTTCTGTTCTCAGCAACTGTTTATATGAACCAAGATTCCAAAAGCAACTGAATTTAAGTTGGCAGAGCCTTCTCTTGTTTATAGACTATCATATCTATTATGTATTATCTGTTTTTTTACATTTTATGGGGGAAAATTCCATAAACTTGATGTATGAAAAAAAAAACTTTGTTTGGGGATGTATACATAAACATGGCAATTTTAACAGAAACATCATAGCTAGAAGCTCAGTATTGGGAGTGGCCTTGAGAGAGTTTTGCTACAGTGTTCCAGATGTTTAATATTTGAGAGCCAAGCAGTTCATGTCTAGTGATAAGAAGATACATTAAGTCCACTTCATCTCAGGATACTTTTGTCCATTTTAAATCTTTTCTATGGGGTCTCGTTGGGTACCTATAACCATCCAGGAACTCACTCTGTAGCTGGCTCCTCTTGGATTGTAAAGCAGTTGTCCTGCCTATGTCTACTATGCATGTGCCGCCATGTCTGTTATGCTCCTTAATGTTATTATTTAATGTAGTTTTTTATTTATGTAAGTCAGAAAAATAAACAAACCTGCAAAACTTATTATACTCTATCCCCTTGAGACAAGATGTAAAGTCGCTTTCATAAGCCAAGTAAGTCTTCTCTAGGCATAATACTTATAGTTCTTTTGAACTTCGGTGCTTTCTGATTCTGTTCTTTGTACAGTGCTCCTTGAGGGTATTCCAGCTGTCACTGCCCCTTAAAAAGTTTAATAGTCAGGTGAAAAACAAAGTTCCTGGAAGAAACGTTTCATAATGTGATACATATATACTTATAAAGTATATATAAGTAAGACTGTTTGGATATAGAAAGTTCATCTGATACAACATTAGTGACAGTAATGAAAGAAGAAAATAATTATCCAAAAATAATTGCTAATAATATCTAATGGAGGCCTTTGCCTGTAAGTGATACACTAAGAGCATGTTCAAATCCCCTTTCATACTAACTCATCAAAATTTAGTAATATGAATTCACTGCCATGGGAGGCATAAAAGTTGGGGAGACTCTCTCTGGGCATGAGAAAGTTCAATAATTGCCAGGTTAACTTGCAAATGTACACCCAGAAAAATCATAGAAGATATATATTGAGAGATTCATTTCAATAAATTGTTTGCAGGAGTGTGAGGTTGGTGTGGAGAGTCCACCTCACATAGGTCAGGCAATCAGGAGGGATGGATAGGTCCTCTAAGCACAGACTGAAGCAAAAGTCTACAGGTAGAAATAGTCTTTCTCAGAAAATCTTGGGTTGGCCTTAAAGCCTTTCAATTGAGTTAAACCCATTCAGAGGGTCTAATATGGTCAGTCATATTAAAGTCTGAATTAGGAGTTTGAACCTTGTCTATAAAACACCTTCACAGATGCTACCATATTGGTGTACCTGAATAAATGAATACATAGCTATCACACTGGAGAACAGAGATGGATGAAGGGAAGTGCTCCAGTGAAATCTGAGTAGACATGACAAATCGCATGTGCAACAGCAGAGGAGGGCACTGGCCAGCCTGGCAGAAGCCCAGGGACAGTTTCCAGACAAGAGTGGAAGTGAGACAGAAAGTGTGTCTACTGATGTTCTCACATCCTCCTTGTTTGTGTGCTTGCAAAACAGCATGTAATGAACAAAAGCACGAACATGTTCTTCCCTAAGGAAGGAGACCTCAAATCTGGGAAGAGTTAGGACAACCGACACAGGCATTGGCAGCTGGAAGGAAAGCCTGTTTGGTTGCCTCATTGCTTCATTTAGCATTTAGAATAAAGCTCAAGCCTGACAGGAAACTCAAGTCCTGTTCATGTTAAGCCAAAGCACAGTGAGTGTGGCTCACACATGCAGACACTGTCCCAGGACCCTGCATTCCTTCTTAAATATAACTCTGGAGCCTCCAGATAGTTGAGGAAGAATATATTTTTAATACTTTTTCAAACGTGGAGAAACTGCCTTGCAAAAAGAGCCCCGAGAATTCAAGGAACAGAAAGCCACTTAGAATAATTCTGTTATTAAACTCCAAGGATTCCAGAAGGTAATACATTCATAAAACAAGAACAAGGTTCTATGCAGGCAGGGAGGACTGTGGGGAATTTTATGTTTAAAATTAAAAAATAATAAACCATTTGTGCATGCAAATATACACATAGCAAATATGTTCTAGTTTGAAACTTTGAAAATTGCAAAGTTTGGAAAAACAGAAAAAACATATTCCTCAAATATTAAAAATCAAGTAGTTGAGAAATATGAGTTAAAGTATTAAGTATTAGACACATTACAATAAATGTATGTACTCACACATATAACAATTCAAAAGTTCATTCAGGCAGAAGAGAAAATGTAGATGAAAAAATAAAACTAGAAAACAGAGAGTTTCAAAAGAGTATTTTAGAGCCAAAGCATACAAGATCGTTTTTAATTAAAAATTCCTACTGAGTCTTGAATAAAATAAGAAAACACCCACAGCTGGGCATACCACTGTGAGATTTCAGGACACCAAAAATAAACAGAAAGTACTAACAATTTCCAGACAGAAATTTTTAAAAATTCACTGCTCTTCTCTGACAAAGGGTGTGTGTGTGTGTGTGTGTGTGTGTGTGTGTGTATACATGTTTGTGTGTGTGTGTTGTAACAAAGGCCTTAATTGGTGATATAGCATGCTTGAAAACAATAGCATAAAGGCTTTAAAGCAAACATACAAAGGAAAATAGTTTGGAACAGAAAATACCAGCTAATGGTTATCTTTGGGCGGAGGGGTGAGGAATTAGTTCGTTTGTCTTTACAGGCTTTTATGATATTCTGTAGTGTTTCCCACATATTTATGTAATGTGCTTTTATAGTTTTCAAACTGTACAACACAAACCAAACACAAAACACCACATATAGCCTCAACAGTTCAGAGCAGCACAGGTTTGTTATATAACTCTTTACAACACCCTACTTCCACTGAACAGCAGAGCCAGTGTGGGGGCCCCCAGACTCAAGGTCAGAAAGTCTGAGCTTGCTTTGCCCAGCAAGGCTGCATGATAGGATGATTTGCCCAAAGGCATGGTTACCAGGTATTTTGATCTATACTTGTTGGTACTTTATACCTTGACCTTGAAAGGGGGAGGTCTTTTGCCCCATCCCCTTGCTGATGTATAAAAAGCCAATCATGAATAAACGGGATAACTGGGTAATGACCCAGGGCCCTCCCAAAGTCATCCTGTGTCTCTGTCTTTTTCTTTGTTTATGTCTATATTTCTTCCTATTATTCCTCTATTCCTTACTCCTCCATTCAAGAACCCTTGGACAAGTCAGGGCTGGACCCCAACAAGTCAAGTCATGTTGGCTTTCTTGAAGGAAACAATAGTTCCATTGGGTGAACTTACTGAGAGCCAGGCTCTAAACTACTTTTTATCTATGTCTCTCTAAGACATCTTTGTTTTGCTTGGAACATGAACATCGATTTCTTTGTCTATTTGTTGTTCTGGCCTGAGCTCTGCTGCATCTCTTTTAGAAGCTTTAAATTTGAACTGCCCATCATGTGCCCCGCTGAAATTTTTGTGGATGGTGATTTTTATCTTATAAATGGAAATCTAACCTAATGGATCAGTTAAGCTTCAAGTTAACAGCTACAAGTTGAATCTTGTGCTTGACATCTGGGCATGTCTGAGACTGCATAGGAAAGGATGAGGCATATTCATCATAAGAGGAAATGGGCCTTAATTCCCTGTGGTTCCAAGGGGACTACTCACACTGGAAAAGGTCATTTACAAAATTGTTTCCTTCTGGCTTAAAATAGGTGTTATCCTTCTCCTGGACCCAATGATTCATTCCTATTTAGTTGAATTTAATTCTTAGGCAGAATAATGACTTAATGAGTGAAAACACTTTTCTCACATGAGACAAGGGCATTGGGACCTCTGAGTCGCATGTGGTTCAAAGGGAGAAACAACATCCCTGCTCCAGGAGATGCATTTGCCTCGTAGAATAATATGGTCACAATTAATTTACATGGTTTACTCACAAAATGGTTTTGAACATCATAATTAGCAGAATAATTTTTAGCTGATTTCCTGAAAAGAAATGTGTTGGATAATAATCAGCTATTTTAAATAGTTGGGTTGATCTATCAATCAAAATTACCATCTAACAAAAGAAGCACTATACTTACCAAAGTCACAACACTTCTCTCCTGACAGCTGGCTTGGTGTGTTATTAAAACCAGCTTTTCATTTTGTTTGCATTTCATTGGAGACATTGTGCACAATTTAAGACAGGTGAAATGTTAATTACTGGCCTGATGATGTAGAGAATGACTAATAGAATAATGTGGTAGCTCATTGAGATTCTACAGTATGTATAGACAAATCCTAATTATGGTATTTAAGAATAAAAATAGAAGGGTCTAGATTTTAAATAACTATTGAAAGTGGTTAAATACACAATTTAACTTGCCTTAGTGTTTTTTTTTCCTGAGAACAAAAATAAAATTCATTATTGAGTTCACACCTATGGGAAGGAAAGTTAGTCAAATTTTAATATTCAGAGTGTTCTATTATATACTACATACTTTATGGAATGAAAAGGAGTCCCCAGTGGCCAAATTGCTTATTGTATCAAGTAGCTAACAGAAATTCAAGAAGTAACTATTAAGAAGGAATGCTGGGCTGAGGAGATGACTGCATCAGTGTGGTGCCTGTTGTGCTA
Source organism: Peromyscus californicus insignis (assembly GCF_007827085.1). Taxonomy (NCBI): domain Eukaryota; kingdom Metazoa; phylum Chordata; class Mammalia; order Rodentia; family Cricetidae; genus Peromyscus; species Peromyscus californicus. Next base: position 5,179,352 of record NW_026294413.1, on the reverse strand, counting down.
ACATGCCTGATGCAGCCATGCATGTCTGCAACACTAGCATTTGAGGTAGGGTTGAGGAGACAGTGCAGAGACAGGAAGTCTCTGGAGCTCTTGGCCAGTCAGTTCACCCAACCAACAAGCTCCAGGATCAGTGAGAAATACTGCCTCGAAATATAAGGGAGAAAGCAATAATGGAAGACTCCTGAGGTCAACCTTTGATCGCTACGCATACACACCTGTAAACTCATGCAGTACACACACAACACGCATACAGAGTGTTGAAGAAAATAACACATTGCGATACAGCAGAAAAAAGAATGGAGATGAATGAAAGGGTAATTAGAATTCATAGGCAGATGAGTTAGAGTAGTGAAGAGGGAGATGCTGAGATGAGCTGTTTGATATGACGTCAACTAAAAGCAGCATTAGTGTGTGACCCTATTTTAGTTCTGAGGGAAAGTAGAAGATATGGAAGATCACTAAGGAGGGTGCAGCCTACTTCCCTCACACCAATTTTTTTTTTCAGCCTGCCCAGGAAGACAAGGCACAGTGAACCAGGTTTCTCTACAAAGGCCCCCTCCTTTATTCCTACTCTGGGCGGCTTTCCAGAGAAACCACTCTGGTGGTTTTGTGTGCTGTGTGGTCCTTTGGGATCCATAATCCCATGTTTGTACATTTTAAAGGAAATCTTGCCAAGAGTATGCAAATAAGCCAAATAAATAATGTTAACCCATGTCACCTATTCCTGCTTTGGTTTTAAAGCCCAATGTTGAATTTATCATAGTGCTGAGAGGGTCTCCCACTCCTTCTTGCAGATACCAGTGTGGGCAACAACACAACTGTATGAAATTGTCAGTCCATTTCTCTACTGTAAACCTACACAGTAAAATTAGTTGCTTGTGAATACAAGCCAAAGAAACTACAGAGATTACAGTGTGTGTGTGTGTGTGTGTGTGTGTGTGTACATGTATGTTTACCTTTGCATATATACAGTTACACTTCTATACTCAAGCATGTGTGGATGGACATCAGAGGACAATCTCAGACACTGTTTCTTAGGAACAACATCTGCTTTGTTTCTCAAGACAGAGTTTTTTGCTGGCCTGGAGCTTGCTGAATCAGGTAGGCCAGCTGGATAGTGAATCCCAGCAAAACATCTGTCTCTACTTCTCCAGGGCTGGGATAACATACCTGTGTCACCATGCTTGGCTCTTCTACATGGGTTCTGGTATCCAAACATCAAACACAGGCCCTCCTGCTTGTGAGGCAAGCCCTTTAATGACTAAGCTAGAGCCCAGCCAAGCAGTTATAATCTTTTAATTTCAGAAGGCGTGCAGGAGAAATAAAACTAAGATCATTTGATTTAAACCTCTTTAAGGGACTTTTAAATGTCCCACATAAAATGCCATGAGTATCCAATCTCATGAGGAATGTTCATTGGACATGAGGAAAAGGAGATGAAAGATGGAAGGAGGTAGGTGACCTGGGCAATTCAATTAAATCCTGCAAGACTTAGTTGCACAGCAGTAGTGATATACATGAAAGTGTTTTTAAGCTGTAAAAGTTAATAATGTATAAGGTGTTACTATTGGTACTTTCTTCCCATTCAGTGACTCCATGACTTCTTTCTTTGTTTTATGAAATGATAGAACTCCAGGATCTTTAATATCCAATCTTCCAGGCCTAAAATACACATACTATTGATCATAGTTGCTCTCTGAATTGTATCTATTAACTTAAAAATCAAACCCTAATACTGGGCTCTGTTATCTTCCAAACTGCGATCTGAGTATACCTTTGGAATAACTTTCACTAGAGATGAACTTTGCTGAAGGCTCTATTGCCATTGGCCTTGCCTGTCACTCATGGTTTCACTTGGCTGCCTTAAGAACTGTGAGTGTTACAGTGTTAACCCCAGAGATAGCTCTTCTCATCTGCATTTGTTAAGGTTTTGAGATGAGGAACCAACCTGCAATTTTCTAGTGCATCCTAATTAAAATGAAGAATGGAAATAATGCTGTGCTCTCATCAGAGGCACTTAGCCTGATTGAGCACTTGCTTTCTCTTCAACATAAAATTGTCACAAATATTTTCTTATATCTAAAGTGGGGGTCACAAAAGAAGATGCAGTAAATTCCCAGGCATCAACATTACCATTACTTAACTGAAAAGTGTTCTATCATGTTCTATTTGTTGGAATTACTTATTTTGCTACGGAACTACTTTCAAGGGTATCTTCTACTACAAAGAGTGTGGCTTCAGAATGTTGGCACCAGTCCTTTCCACAAAGTGCTCCAAAAGAAGCATTTTATAATTAACCCTAAATAGCTTAGACAGTTCTATATCCTGTCCCAGGCAGAGAGAGTTCAACACATCACATCTGCTGACAGTGTCCATGTCTCTGGTTAACTTTAAGCAAATCATATGGAGTTCTACATTTGACACCCCAGAGCTACCATTCCCTGTTGCAGAATAAGTCCTAACCCATAAGTCATTTTTTTCTCCACACACATATACATCCAATCTGGTTACCTTAAAGGACTCTTTCCCAATGTAGTCAGTTCCAAAGCCCTTGCCAAATGCAAATACCAGCAGCTAGGTGAGGTTAATATGCTGTGTTGGATGATATAATAATTTTAGGTTAATAAATGTAACCTGATGAAGGGCAAGGGTGAGGAGCTAAGATGGTTGAGTTGATACAGAAGCAGTATCCCAAGTCTGTACTGGATCCGTGAATTTCCTCTTGAGTTGAGAGCTCTGAGAATTGGGATGAAGGGCTCTCCAACAAGGAGCCAGGTCTAGCATAGGTAAGAGTTGATTCCATGGAGTTTAGCAGACAAGAAGCTTGGTATCAGGGAAAAAACAAAACCCACAAAAACTGGAACACTGAGCCCCAAGGAGATGAGTCAGAGGGTAGGCAGAAGGAGGAGTCATCCCTACTTCCTAAATGAACTGCTACCTGGGTTTCATACGTGTTTTGATGTCTCCTTCAGGGATAGAAATGAAGCTGTGAAAGGCTCAAATTGTTGAGGTTTTCCTAGTGTATTATCTGGTTTCCTTTAAGAAACCATTTAAGCAAGATCATTTCATTAAGAGACTCTCGGGGCATTTAAGAAAATTAACTATTTTTCCTTGTAGTTTTAGGTGCATTGCTATCCCATATGTCCTCTTCCCTCACATACTCACACCTTCTCTTATCATTGGCACCCCACATCAGAGTAGGACCTTTCTACAACTGATAAATCTGTGTTGAAATACCATCAGCCCCCAAAGTTCACAGTTGACACTAGGGCATCCTCTGAATGTGGTACATTTGGGCAAATCTATAAAGATGTGTTTCCACCCACTGTACTATTACCCTGCATAATTTCACTGCTTCAATAATTCTCTTTATTATGCTTAGTCATCTATGTTCTCTCCTCCTCAATCTCTTAAGATTTTGAAAGTTGCATATGAACAAAACTAGGGATAACTTTTAGAAGTGCAAAATAGTATGGATCAAGTCAATCATCTAGTAGTATAATTTTGAATCAGATCCTTGCAGGTGTCATTCACAGGAGACTGTCTTCAAGCCGTTTTCTGTTTTTCATCTTGGGGATGTTGGAACTCTTCAATTGTAGATGAATGGTTCAATAAGATAGTGGGAAATCCTGGGCTATCTCAGTCTCTCATTGCTCCTGTTCCTCCCATGAACCCGGGTATTTGTGGGATTTCATTGGGTCTGTATGTGAAAATTGAAGGTGCTAGAACTCTTCGATTATAGATGAATGGTTTAAAAAGATACTGGGAAATCCTGGGCTATCTCAGTCTCTCATTGCTCTTGTTCTTCTCATGAACTCAGGTATTTCACTGGGTCTGTATGTGAAACTTCGGGGTGAGTGGCTTGGGTATAATGAGTGGCTTTGCATAATTTATGTCTTGAAAGGCCATTGTTCACATTCCTTTCCAAAGGAAGCCCTTCCCAGCAGGGAGACAAAATAGCTCTCTGTTCAATCAACTCCATCAAATCAGATACCCTTTCCCTGTAATTTGCACAGGCTCTCCCTACCTACCCACACTCCATCTAACTACTGGTCACCTTCACACCAGCACAGGAGATTCTAGTCTCTTTGGGCCTCCATGGGATCATCACTAAATTCTTGGTAAGGCAATCATGACAGGGACAAACACTCCTCACTCATCTATACCTAAATGTTGTAATATGCTTTGATACGAGAGTTTGTCAAACCCATGCCTGTCTGGCAGAAATTTTCGGAGGGTACCCCATTGGTAACCTGTCCTCAATGAACATGCTACTACATAATTTCAAATCAGTTAAAAAAAACTCTTATAAGTTAGAAAACCAGAAGGAAATGAGCATATTTCTCTTGAATATGCAAAATAATCTACTAAAAAATGACTAGCCAGTTCCCATACACAAGATTCAAGGTTCTGTGTAAGTTGATAAGCAGGCAAAGTTGTTAATAGCCTGAGTCTCCAGACCCCCAGAGAGAAAGAAATATGGGGGAGCTAAAACATCCCTGGAAATATAATGGTAAGGAAGAACAGCTTTGTGCTCACCAGGGCACACACTGTGTGACACAAGAAAGGTGTGCTGCTTGACTGAGTTGACCCTGATGCTCCCACGAGGCAATTTTGACAATGGCAGAGTCGAGTGAGTCTCTTCTCAGCACAGTGGGTCCGTTGGACTTCTTTTTGCCGAGAAACTCCCTAGAAGTAGGACAACAGCTAATTCTTCAGTACACGAAAGGTCCAACTGGTCACTGCTCCCAGTGGCCATCGTTTCCTGACATCCCTTGTGTCTTTCTGGCCAATGAACAAGTGTTTCTGCAAGATATTTAAAGATGGCTAGTTTTGAGAAACTGCCTCCTGCTCAGCATGCTCACATGATTGAGTCTCCTTCAGGTTGCACCAACAGGTGTATCAATGTCATCCAGGCCTTGGTGCTCCCTTTAAAGCCAGTTCTCAAACTTAACCTTTTTTTTCTTCAAAGCTAGGTATTGAACTTATGGCGTTAAGCATGTTGTGTAATCTCTGTATCCTCAACACCTTTTAATATTTTCCTTTAATTTTGAGATGTAGTCTTGTAGTTTTATTTAGTTGCCTGAACTGGCCTTGGACTCATTCTATAGCCCAGCCTGACCTCGAACTTGAAATCCTCTAACCTCAGGATCACCAAATAGTTCAAGTCCAGCTCAGCTTTGCATTATAATGTCCTGAATAACTTTTTAAACACACACACACACACACACACACACACACACACACACACACACACACACAGAGAGAGAGAGAGAGAGAGAGAGAGAGAGAGAGAGAGAGAGAGAGAGAGAGAGAGAGAGAGAGAGGTCTGTATTCCCAAGCTTTACTCAGACCTACCGGATCTGCATCTCTGAAGGTGAGACACGTTTTGAAGCTTTACTGTAACATCACACACATTCGCATTGTCAAGCTTTCCTATGACATTGTGATACACTCAGCCGGAGCTGAGAGCATGGACACACACTGAAGTGGCACAGAGTCAGAAATGGGACACACTGTACATTTTCTTCTTGGCACTGTCTGTAGGCTCAGCTCATAAAATGATGCTCTGGCTATTGTAGGGTTCACGCACATTCAATAAGAGTACAGGAGAAATCCAAGGCACACATGTTTCACTCTCCTCTTCCTGTGCCCATTGAAAGCCAGGTTAAGCACACAGTGCAATGGAAAGCAGAAGAATTCAATGTCAGTCCGCTGAATGAACAGTTAATAGCAAACCATCCCAAGCCCTCTATCGACCACTAATAATCTAAATGAAGAACTGGAGTTGGTAAGGTTTGCTGATGGCATAATCAGCATCAGTCAATAAGAGGCACCGAGGAATGAGGGCATTCCACACCAGCTGGAAAGTTAGGAAATCTAATGAAATAACTCCTGGGGATATTGGATTTGTGGACCTTTCAGCCATTCTGCAGAAAAGCACTAAGTGTTGGTGTCACAAGTTCAAGAAAACAGCGGGTAGAAATCATTCTGAGACTCCTGTTTATATGCTCACACTACACATCATGCCTGTGGAAAATAAATATTGCACTCAGAAGCCTTTTTTCTTCCTTTTCTCCATAATTATCTGAACACAACTAATGACTGGAGTTGTTTTTCTGTAAAATGTGAGGCCATATGAAAATCTTGCCCTTGTATGGATTGCATGTAATATGGAAATTTCAGTGTTAATAATCTGACTTTCAAAATCATGCATATGCCAACTTAAGAATGCTCCAGCCTCTGTCTGGTCTCTGTCAGACCAATTGTCTCAAAGACGAAGGTCAGAAAAATATCGACATAGGAAATCAATAATATTCAATTTGCCTCACACATCCTTCACTTATTTTCAAACCACTAGTGTCCTCACTTCTGTGTCTCCCCTCCCAGAGGAAGTCTTTCATCTCTGTACCTGTAGGCCAGGCTTTTACAGCCCCCTCGCACATCCTGAAGCCTGATTCACCAGTGTGGATTCACAGTGGAAGATTGCCTCAGAGATGTGTGACCAAACCCAACCATGGGATATCAGTCGAGCCACAAGGAACATGATTCTTCTCTTCCACTCACCTGGGGAAAATTTTCTAGCAGGCAGTTGTGGAGAAGATGCAGATGGCAAGCCTATTAAAGGAGAAGGGTAGAGGTGACATTACAAAGAAGATACATCACTTCCTCTGATGATATCTTCAGGTTCTGGAGACTAAAGTGGTAAAATTGAACTAAAGTCTGTGATGGTTAACATTAATTGCCAGCTTGGCAGGGTCTATAATCACCTTAGACAATGAGTCCCTGGGCATGGCTGCTGTGAGGAATTGTTTAGGTGAGATTAATCTCTGATTCTATAGGCTAGTTGAGGTGGGAAGACACACCTTCAATTGGATGGCACCATCCCATGGGCTGTAGTCCTGGACTCAAAAAAGACAACGCTAGCTGAACAAGAGCAGTCACCGCCCCCTGCTTCCTGACTGTGGAACAATATTCTCTTGCCTCACGATGGTGTCACTGTGCTCCACCCCCCCACCCCCCTGCTGGACTTTCTCTTCCTATGTAGGCTAGTGTACTGTGCCTCCATCCCCTCTGCTGGACTTCCTCTGTAAGTCAAAACTTCCCTTCCTAAGTTGTTTTTGTCACAAATTTTGTCCCAGTAACATGTAAAGTAACTAATACAGAGACCTTGGCTTATCTTGATTAAACATGAGTAGCAGTGGAGAAGCACAGTAGATAACTCATTGTCTCCACTGGTCAATAAATGTTACACCACAGCTACTAAGTTTTAGGCACATTCCCTACCAGCCACTTCACATCATGAAGAGAAGTGGATTGCAGAAAATTATGCTCCCACAAATGCAAGCCAACTGAGACTCTAGTTGAGGTATAATTTTGGTCACAGTTTTATGATTAGGAAGTTAATATATGCAGATAAATTCTTCACTAACAGTAGTTTGGGTGTCATAGAAAATTCTGGAAGGGGGTTCACTTCCTCTTCCCTGTGAAATCATGTCTATTTAACTGTCACCCTTTGACGAAGAAACAGGACTTAGCCAGTTGGACTGAGTGCTCATGTTGTTATTGGAACAGTACATTTCTCTGATATTTACCACTCCTTCCATGACTTGATTGATCCTAAGTCTATTTTATTTCTGGACCTGTATTATGTATAACTAAGTGCCTGATCAAAAATGAGGTGGAGAAGTTCTGTCCTTGTTCAGTGTTCACATCTCATTAGCTCTTCAGCTGCACTGGACAGTAACCTTGAGCACCAGGAACTGTCTTCCCTCTATTGATCACACTTCTGCCTATGACCCTAACTTACACAGTCAAGGATTTGCCAGAGCCTGGACAGCCACAGAACTCAGAAGTCAAATAATTACACAGTAAAAAAAAATAAAATTTCTAAGCATTCAAGTGATACGTAATTTCTAACTCCCTACATGTACATATAATTTGAAATATGGTAGTAAAATAATATGAAGAAATACTATTTTAGCATCTACCTGAATCATTTGGTGTGAAAAAACACGTAAATGTATTGGGTAGTTCTCTTTGTGAAAGTGGATGTGAGCCGTTTCAGCAAGATGGCCCCCATCTTTGCTTCTGTCCATTCCTTTTTGCTTCTGTTCCTCATGTCCTTCTGTGAACTTCTTGGTTTCCACTGGGGATGCGTACATATTTATTCTACACATTTCTGAAGATGTCTCCTTATTAAGCCAACATGCAAAGCATCAATTAAGCACCTGCATATCCACAGAACTTTTTCAGGGCCTATCTTCCCACATACTTTCTATTTATGTCTTTATGTCTCATCACAGACTTTCCATGTGTTTCCCAATATATTTCGTGTCATAATCTCTGTGTGGCTTTTTTCTTATGACTCTATCTTCATTTATGGTCATGTTGTGAAATTATAATCCATATAATCAACTTTTTTCCTCATCTCTGGTATGTTCTATGTAAAAACTAGGACAATGACAGTAATTGAAATAGATTGAGTGGACTGGTTCTTATTCTGTCTGTGAGGTGAGGACTTATTACTATGGAATATATAAATTCTGTAAAGTTCCAGTTTCTGTGATACAGATAGCTAATTCTAATAGTGTTTTTATACAGTAATAAGATAACCAAGTAGTTTCATTTCATTTCTTAACTGTTTCATGAGCTATTTTCCCCCTCACTCTACTTCATAGCCAATAGATTACATAATACTACCTACATTTGTGGGAAATGATTATATACAACTGAGGTAAATGGCAGTAAGAATTATACAGAAGTTTAAGAAATGAACACTGATATAAGAGGCACAGAGTCAACTTTCTTGGCATCAGTATTTCCATAGATAGTTTTTGTGTAAAAGTCTTGTGAGGATTTGGAATGTGGGAGTAATGGGAGCAGCAAATGTCTTCGAAGTCACTTAGTGATTTGGAAGTATTGAGTTCATCAGGATGATGAACTCCTAGTTTGTTAATTCCATTTGGTGAACTCAATGAGACAGAAGGCTCATCTGGAACAAAACCATAGAGTCTCCGTTTTTTTACAGGCTCTGAACTGAAGGTCACATTGTACATCCAAACAGCAAGACAATGAAGTAGTCATCAGGATTGTTCCTTCAGGCTTTCTAGAGTATCAAAAAGCCATTTGATTTTTTCAGAGTAAGAAGTTGGCTGAAGACTTGAATCAATCAAGGTGACTCTGTTCCATATTGATGGGCAACTGTTGGATGGCTTCCAGAAAGCTTGCACAGGTTCCTGGCACTCTAGACAGTAAAGGTTTTCCAAGAATCTGATGCAAATTCTGGAACCATGGCTTCCTCCACACGTGGGGAGAGGCAGTGAGTGAAAGGCCTTAGGATGTGCGGTGGATCCTTTTATTCAGACAATGCAAGGGGACTGTAAGTGTCTAAAGGGACCCAGAAGAGACAGAAAGCAGAACCTGTGCAAATCAAATGAAAATCACAAAGAGTTGACTCTGTGTCTCTTATATCAGTGTTGATTTCTTACATTTCTGTATAATTCTTTCTGCCATTTACCTCAGTTGTACCAAATAGAGCTTTTATAAACAGTGATGCTTCAAAGCTTGATTTCAGAAGACATTGTCTTCAAAATGCCTCCTACTAAGCAACATAAAAATGAAATTCATTTGAGGGTATAAAGGGATGCACCAGCTTTTCTTGTTTGGTACCACGACTTTACTTCTATGAAGAGTTTTCTCTTTCTGTGCTAGATTTTTTTGGCCCTTCTTTGGTATGATGCTAATGAGAGGTTTTCTGAATTCCACATCTGTCCCAGCTACCAAGAAACATTTAGAATCACAGCATGTAGGACTGCTTGTTATAGGAGTTTTAAATATGGACCCTAAATATTCTACATCTTTCAAAAACATTGATTGTCATTGATCAAACAGAACTAAACTGCCTTTGAGTCTCTTTGGATCCCGTGCATAAATACATATTGAGGGGCTGTTTTAAATGTCCATTAGATCTTAATATTTCTCTTTGGAGCCATTACCATTTATCATACGACTGTAAATATAGATTCAGGGTTGTTTAAAATGCACATTATTTACCTGGCAAGGCACAATGGCTCCAGAAGATGCATTAAAGCCATTCTTAACTCCTCTCCAAGAATAGAACTTGAACACCTCCCTTATATGAACTTTACTTTTTACAAGGGAGATTATGCAACTGAGTAATTTCCCCAGTGTTTTAAATAAAGTGTGCTGTCCATGGCATTGGTGCTAATAGCCCCAAGACTCTTTCTTTTTTGTTTGTTTGTTTTTTTTTTTTTTTTTGGTTTTTCGAGACAGGGTTTCTCTGTGTAGCTTTGCGCCTTTCCTGGAACTCGCTTTGGAGACCAGGCTGGCCTCGAACTCACAGAGATCCGCCTGGCTCTGCCTCCCGAGTGCTGGGATTAAAGGCGTGCGCCACCACCGCCCGGCGTTTTTTTTTTATTATTAAGAAATTTTCTTTTCATTTTGCATACCAACCACAGAACCCCCTCTCCTCCTTCTTCCCCCCCCAGTCTCCCCCCCCAGCCCACTCCCCATTCCCACCTCCTCCAAGGCAAGGCCTCCCATGGGGAGTCAGCAGAGCCTGATACATTTAGTTGAGGCAGGTCCAAGTCCCTCCCGCTGCACTCAGACTGCACAAGGTGTCCCATCATAGACACTGAGCTCCAAAAAGCCCACTCATACACCAGGGATGGATCCCGATCTCACTGCCAGGGGCCCCCCCAAACAGTTCAAGCTAAACAACTGTCTCACCTATGCAGAGGGCCTAGTCCAGTCCCATGGGGGGCCCACAGCTATTGGTTCACAGTTCATGAGTTCTCACTAGTTTGGCCGGCTGTCTCTGTATATTTCCCCATCATGATCTTAATGTCCCTTGCTCATAGAATCCCTCCTCTCTCTCAGCTGGACTCCTGGAGCTTGGCCTGGTCTGGATGTGGATCTCTGCATCTGCTTCCATCAGTTACTAATGAAGGCTCTATGATGATAGTTAAGGTATTCAACAATCTGATTGCCCGAGTAGGCCAGTCCAGGCACCCTCTCCACTATTGCTAGTAGTCCAGGGTGGGGTTAGCCTTGTGGATTCCTGAGAACTTCCCTAGCACCCTGTTTCTCCCTATTCCCATGAAGTCTCCTTCTATCATGGTATCTCTTTCATTGCTCTCCCACTCTGTCCCTGTTCCAGCTTGAACATCTCGTTACCTTATATTCTCATCCCCCATCACTTACCATTTCTTCCCCCCACCCCTGCCACCCCCAGTTTGCTCACATAGATCTCATCTATTTCTCCTTTGCAGGGTGATCTATGCATCCCTTTTAGGGTCCTCCTTGTTAGCTAGCTTCTCTGGAGCTGTGGGTTGTAGTCTGATTATCCTTTGCTTTACATCTCGTATCCACTTATGAATGAGTACATACCATGTTTGTCCTTCTGAGTCTGGGTTACCTCACTCAGGATGATACTTTTTAGTTCCATCCATTTGCCTGCAAATTTCATCATATCATTGTTTTTTCCATTCTGTATATGTGGCACATTTTCTTCATCCGTTCTTTGGTTGAGGGGCATCTAGGTTGTTTCCAGGTTCTGGCTACTACAAATAATGTTGCTGTGAACATAGTTGAGTATGTGTCCTTGTGGTATGATTGAGCATTCCTTGGCTATTGCCCAAGAGTGGTATAGCTGGGTCTTGAGGTAGTAAAAATGGCAATTTTACCAAAAGCAACCTACAGATTCCATGCAATCCCCATCAGAATCCCAACACAATTCTTCACAGACCTGGAAAGAACAATACTCAACTTCATATGGAAAAACAAAAAACCCAGGATAGCTAAAATAATACTGTACAATAGAGCAACCTCTGGAGGCATCATGGTCCCTGACCTCAAGCTCTATTATAGAGCTATAGTAATAAAAACAGCTTGGTACTGGCATAAAAACTGACATGTGGACCAATGGAATTGAATTTAAGACCCTGGCATTAATCCACACACATATGAACACCTAATTTTTGACAAAGAAGCCAAAACTGTACAATGGAAAAAGAAAAGCATCTTCAACAAATGGTGCTGGCATAACTGGATGTTAGCATGTAGAAGATTACAAATAGATCCATATCTGTCACCATGCACAAAACTCAAGTCCAAGTGTATCAAAGACCTCAACATAAATCCAGTTACACTGAACTTGATAGAAGAGAAAGTATGAAATAGGTGAATTGAATGCATTGGCACAGGAGACCACTTCCTAAATATAGCACCAGTAGCACAGATACTGAGAGCAACAATTAATCAATAAGACCTCCTCAAATTGAGAAGCTTTTGTAGGGCAAAGGACATGGTCAATAAGACAAACGACAACCTACAGAATGGAAAAAGATCTTCACCAACCCCACATCTGACAGAGGGCTGATCTCCAAAATACATAAACAACTCAAACTAGACATCAAATACCAAACAATCCAATTAAAAAGTGGGCTACAGAGCTAAACAGAATTCTCAACAGAAGAATCTCAAATGGCTGAAAGACATTTAAGGAATTGCTCAACAACCTTAGTCATCAGGAAAATGCAAATCAAAATGATTCTGAGATACCATCTTACACCTGTTAGAATGGCTAAGATCAAAAACACTGATGACAGCTTATGTTGGAGAGGATGGGGAGCAAGGGGAACACTCCTCCACTGCTAGTGGGAGTGCAAACTTGTACAGCCACTCTGGAAATCAGTATGGCAGTTTCTTAGAAAATTGGTGATCAAAATACCTCAAGACCCAATGAAACCACTCTTTTGTGTGTGATGCTGAATACTTGGTTATCCTTAGGGTAAAATTTGACCCCTAGGAAAATTAAGTTTTTAAGGAAAAAATCTTAAAGAATATTGTATAGCTTCATGGTAGAGAGATAAGCTCTCTCTCTCTCTCTCTCTCTCTCTCTCTCTCTCTCTCTCTCTCTCTCTCTCTCTCTGTTTCTTTCTGTACTGAGGATTAAATTAGAACCTGTGCATGCCAGGCAATTAATTGTAAACATTAATGGACTGATACATTTGAGTAAAGTCACAGCATATTCAAAGTGGAATAACAACCTAGAAAGTAACACTTGCATTGCCCACTAAAGCACAAGATCAGTATTGTGTGGACAACTTCTCTATGTCAACAAGAACGGTGAACTCCACTATTGAAGAGGGGGCAAAGGATAGGAGCAGGAGGAACACAGGAAAGGAAAACCAAGTGTTTGATTGAGTGAAAGCAGGGTCAAGAAAGGCTGAGCCAGGCTGCCTCATCAGGTACACAAAATTAAAGCTCAAGAATGTTGAGCCAGAAAAATGGTGTAGCAACGGGAGCAATCATACATTGCTGAGTGGAATTTTAATTGGCTTTAGAGATTCACTGGGCAGATACAGCACAGTAGAAAGTGTGCATTCCAGACATGCTGGCAGCTCATCTCTAATAGCACGGCAGAGGACAAGCTTCTGTCCCTGTGGGTCACAACCCCATATGGGCTGTGTAACAGTGTGGGGCACAACCCTATGTGAGCTGTGTTACAGTGTGGGGCACAACCCCATATGGGCTGTGTTACAGTGTGGATCACAACACTATATGGGCTGTGTAACAGTGTGTGAACCATGAAAAGTTGGGGGACAGAAAAGGGGTTTTGAATATATAGCAACCAAAACTTAATTCTTAATCTAACATGGAATGCATCTAAAGTGTTTCCAGCAGTGCTTACCCATGTTGATTTAGCCCTGGATTTGAACAGACAACAGTGCTTTGTACTACAGTTGTTGGAACACCACATACCAGTTTAAACTGCCCAAATCACATCAGCACAGATTTCAGACATTGTGTATTATGAACTATAGTGTTTTTACATAAAAGACTTTTCTTCTCTTAAAGAAATAGAGTTGTTTAATTATAGAAAACAAAGTCTTTTCAATACTTTCCTAGTGTCATCTCTCACCTTGTACCAGGTTAATGTGTCTTTGAGTTGTATTGTGAGGGAAAACAAACACACCTACTCATTAGTATGAAAATCTGCTTTTATCTGAATAAATGGTAAAATTACCTATATAGAAAACAGCTGTTTTAAAATAAAATTATTGATGATTTATTATCAGTAAGTGATTTGTCAGGAAAATCACCTATATAGAAAAGGGCTATTTAAAGTTATTGATGATGTATTGTTAGTAAGTGATTTGTCACCTATTTTATATACTTAGTAATTTTTTGGCAACTCTGATAGATTATCCAGTCATGTACATGTGAACAGCACTAAATGGACTCAGTAGATGTGTGTGTGAAACAGTAATAATTATGGAAGAAGTCAAATGTTTAAGAGGGTGTAGCAGAAAGAGTTAGAGGAAGAAGAAGGCAGGATAGAAAAGATGTAAATATATTACTCACATATAAACTTTTCAAACTTTAAAAAGAATATTTCCTACAAATAAGTATTTTCACTAAGATTAACAATGTCAAAATGTCTCTTTTGAGACATAACAATCATTCATTTTATGTAGTATGTAGTATGTAGTAATTAACACATATGTCATTAAGTATGTAGTAATTAACACATATGTCACCTTAAAGTTTGATCTTTTTTTTCTTGAGAGTAAATTCAGAATTCTCTATTTGCTAGTTTTAAATCTATAGTAACTACCACAAACTGTACTCGTTCTACTGATTCATAGACAGCAGAATTTCCTGCCTACTGCAATATGATATCTGGAAACTACCACTCACATCCTCCATCCCCTAAAACTCCTGTTCTACTTTCAACTTTTTTTTTTTTTTTTTTTTTTTTTTGGTTTTTTCGAGACAGGGTTTCTCTGTGTAGCTTTGCGCCTTTCCTGGAACTCACTTGGTAGCCCAGGCTGGCCTCGAACTCACAGAGATCCGCCTGGCTCTGCCTCCCGAGTGCTGGGATTAAAGGTGTGCGCCACCACCGCCCGGCACTCTACTTTCAACTTTTATGACATGGAAATTTTTAGACTTCATATATGAGCAAGATAACATGGCATTTGCCTCTTGTGCTTAGCTTGTTTCACTAAATATAGTGTGTTACACATTCACCCATGTTGTTATATATGACACACTTTCATCCCTTAATAGCTGAACGGTATTTCCTTACATATGTGTAGCTCATTTTCTTTATTTACAGTGACTAATATTTAGAATTATTCCCCTATCCATGCCACTATTGTGAATAATTATGCCATAAACATGAATGTCTTCTTTTTTTTTTTTTTTCGTTTTTCAAGACAGGATTTCTCTATGTAGCTTTGCGCCTTTCCTGGGACTCGCTTGGTAGCCCAGGCTGGCCTTGAACTCACAGAGATCCACCTGGCTCTGCCTCCCGAGTGCTGGGATTAAAGGCGTGCGCCACCACCACCCGGAATGTCTTCTTTTAAAGGTGGTTGGGGAAAGAGGGAAAAAAATTACAAGCTGGTATAAAACACTTGCACATGTATATCAAGACTGACGTTTATGTATCTGGATATGGCTGCTTAGAATAGTGAGTGTTGGAAACAGCACAACTGTCCTTTAATAGAAGGATTAATAAATACATTGATCCCAAAATGTGTACTAAACAGCCAAACAAAAGTCTAGAATTGTCTATCATCTATCTATCTATCTATCTATCTATCTATCTATCTATCTATCTATATTATATATATGGTTAAATATTAAAGAAATAATGATAAAGAAATAGATGATCATGTTGACTATGCAAACATAGAAGTCATGGAATTATAATTTATATACTCGTGAAAGGAAAAAATTCAAGGAAATAAACAAAAGCATGAAAATAGTTATTACTCCAAGGGGTGATGGGCCCAGGATGGGTTAGTGATGTACATTGTCTTCTTCAATTGTGTTTTACCTTTTCTAAGCTAAAAAGAATATTTGGGGATGGTATATAGCTTAGTTTATAGGACACTTGCCAACTAGACACCAACTCCTGGGTTCCCTCACCAGTGCCATATGAGTGTGTGCATGCCTGTAATCCCAGCACTGGAGCAGTAGAAGCAGATCAGGAATTTGAGGTTTTCTTTGGTTAATACCAACTCTGAGACCCTGTCTAAAACCATGGACTCTAGAGGCAGCTCAGCCAGTTAAGTTACTACTTTGCAATTATGACGATCTGAGTTCAATCTATAGGATGAATGTGTAGAAAGCCAGGTGTGGTATGCCATTCTTGTAATCCCAGGACTGGGGAGGTAAAGACAGGCAGATTCTATGGGCAAAGTAAGAAACCCTGACTTCAAAACCAATGTGAACACACTGGATTGTGACATCCAAGGGCTTCTCTACATGCACATGCACACAAATTTAGTGGATGCTGCACACACACACATTCACCCACATATGAGCACACACATACCCACAAACATAAGAAGTACAAAAATCTGAGAAAAAATGTTTTTAATTAAGAAAATTGCATAAAATATGGCAAAATTCTTAATTTGAAACATCAGAGTGTATTTCAATATCTTATAGAGTTATCTTGATTTTAAAATTTCTTCAAATATTTCTAACTTAAAGAAACAACAGATTTATTTTTCATTCCTTCTACCTCCTCGAGGTGGCCACTCTTACCACCATTAGCTACTTCTTCCACAAGTATCTCCCTGCTCTGTCTCGAGTGGAGGTGAATATCCCACTAATTGAATGATTATCTGTTTCTCGTGATAAGAGTTGAGAGTTGTGCTCACATTGACCACTTCTGCCTTCCCTCAGCAATTTTTAAACAGATAATTATATACAGTATTTTTTAGCTTCTTCCTTGATTTATGTCAAGTTTTTAGAACCATTTGTACTGAAATCTTAATTTCCTGCTCTATCAATTATACATAGAATTCATACTTTGCTCCTTTCCTTTTTAATTCAGAGAATCTCACTGCTTCCTTGGCTTCTGTTCCCTCTCACCTTGGAGCCTTCTCTGTTTTGTATTATTCAAACTGATAACATGTGCATCAGGTTCTATAATAAAAATGAAATCTGTGCTTTATCTCTGAGGTGACTCTAAAAGAGCAAAGATCGGTAAGGAAAGTCTATAGAATTGTGTTTATTTGGTGTAGTGTCAACCAATCCATGGAGGAAATTCTGGTTTTATTCTATATTTCTCATACTATGTTTTTTCTACAAATTTTAATTCATTATTTCTTGTATGACATACATTATTATCTTCTCACATTTTTTCAAATTTTCTATTATAGAAAACATTCTACAGATAGTTTGAAATCATGGGCTAATAACTTTTTTTCAAATTTTATAATTTAATTTAATTTAACGTATCAGCCACAGGTTCCCTTGTTCTCCCCCCTCCCACCACCACCCCCCAGCCTTCCCCCCAGCCCACCCCCCATTCCCATCTCCTCCAGGGCAAAGACTCCCCTGGGGATTGAGTTCAACCTGGTAGATTCAGTCCAGGCAGGTCCAGTCCCTTCCTCCCAGGCCGAGCCAAGTGTCCCTGTATAAGCCCCAGGTTTCAAACAGCCAACTCATGCACTGAGCACAGGACCCGGTCCCAGTGCCTGGGGGCCTCCCAAACAGATCAAGCTAATCAACTGTCTTACTCATCTAGAGGGCCTGATCCAGTTGGGGGCTCCTCAGCTATTGGTTCTTAGTTCATGTGTTTCCATTAGTTTGGCTAATTGTCCCTGTGCTTTTTTTAATGTTGGTCTCAACAATTCTCACTCATACAAACCCTCCTCTTTCTCACCAATTGGACTCCTGGAGCTCCACCTGGGGCCTGGCCGTGGATCTCTGCATCTGCTTCCCTCAGTCATTGGATGAGGTCTCTAGCACGACAGTTAGGGTGTTTGGCCATCCTATCACCAGAGTAGGTCAGTTCAGGCTAATAACTTTTAAGAAGGGATTTATATGAATAGATAAATAAAGTTTTCCCATAGCAATCTAAGGCACAAGAAAAAGAAACATCTGGGAAGCTAAATGACATTTATGAGGCAACTTACATCCTATCGCCAACAATAAGCAAGATGCTTGTTTGATCCAGACTCACCATCAGATGATCATTCAGTCTCATGTCACCAACTTCATGATTTTATCTGATGAAAAATGCTGATGGTACTCTATCCAGCTATGTATCTTATCTATCTACCTACCTATCTACCTATCTATCTATCTATTTATCTATCTATCTATCTATCTATCTATCTACCTACCTACCTATCTATCTATTTATCTATCTATCTATCTATCTATCTATCTATCTATCTATCATCTATCTACCATCTATCTACCATCTATCTCTCTCTCATCTATCTCTCATCCATCTGTCATCTACTCCCTCCCTCTATCCATCTGCTCTCTAAAATTAACGACTATCTTTGATTATTTTATTTCTATTCAGACTTTTAACTAGGAATAGAGTGAAACCAGAATGAAAAAGGAAGGAAAGCATGAGCAGCAATAACAAATGCTCCTGCTTTTCTCTGCTAGTGGAGGTGTACGGGCTTAACGTAAGAGCAAGCATTAACCAAAAAGACTGGGAACCGGATCCAGCCTGGACAGAAGGGTACTTGTGGTACCACCATCTCCTTTAGAGAGGCTGACAACCTGGTCCTTCAGTGAATAAAAAAAATCATGAAATGTGGGGCTCAGATGGAAAGATATGCAGAACACAGTGGCACAAGAACACCTAATCCTAGGATGTCTGAGATGTCGGGGACCATCCAGAAATAATTTGTGAGTGGTTGATTTGTAAAGCCATAAATCCAAAAGAGTTGATGTCAAAAAGAGGACACAGCATGGTTTTATAGAACAGGGCTCTGGTAGATCACATGATTCTGCTGCCCACTTGCGTGAAGGACATTTTGTGCACAGGTAGGCAAATGGGTAGCATAATGGCTCTTCTGTCATTGATGGTTTACTCTCTCTGAGGGAGCAAGTTCTGGAGAGAATAAATATTGGTCTGAAGTGGGTATGAAGTACCAAATTTCTCATGTGTTTTCGAACTGGATTTCTTCTTGATGTACTTTGAGCCTACAACTTCACAGAGATAATGGAACTTAATCTCCACATGGCTGTGCACATGTGCACCTTTATTCCTACATTCCCTCAGGGCAAAGAAAGACTAGATGAAGAGATGATGCCACATGGTGTGTTGTATGGCACCCAGTAAGTACTGTGCAAGGAGCCTTTCCTGGATGATTTCATTTTTCTCTCACAGTTCCATAAGGTGGGACCCATGGCTACTTTCATCTCCCAAGGAAATTGGCATTCAGAAATGGTGCCAAACTCTCCTGGTGTCAAGCTGGAAGTGGCAAAATAAAGCTGATATGTGTCCCTAAAAACTCCCGTGGGAGGATAACGTAGGATCCCACAAAGGTACTTAGCACTTCCACACATTTGTGGGCAAAGTTCATTCATTTTTCACATACCATTTAAGTATATAAAAGTTAAGAAAATGCTCAGAGATATGCAATTCTAGATCTTAATATGTCGGGAATCACCATGCTGGCCTCTCCCTGCCTTTCAAACTGAAACAGTAATAACACACCTACTACTCACTAAAGCTCCCATCTCAGGCTCCTGACTTAGCTCTTGGGATTTCTGTTGTCCTGTCTTCCAGCCACACCTCATAATGCACAGCCATGGATATTGTCTGAACACCCTAGTCTAAACTATTGTCCTAGCTACACACTCAGAAACATTATCACAATGATTACTACCTAGTTTGCCAACTTATTTAGTGTTTATCACCCTCACCATATTTAATGCCATGAGTGTAGCTAGCTGTTTCTTGAAACCTTGTCTCCTGGGGTGACCTATTAGTTCTATAAATAAATGCCAGGTCAAGTCATTTGCATGCAGCCCTCAGGTCAACGCTCGCCTTACATGGCAGCTTTTTAATTGAAGAGCATCCTGAGATTACAAGACATGCCAACATGCTGGTAAAGAACTGCTACAAACTGTGATTCCTCTCCAGCAACAGTCAAGATATTCTTTCCTGTATGATAGGACCAGTGGGGGAAAAGGTCAAAAAATAAATTGGATGCTGACTTCTGTAACTACCAATTTCAATTTAGACAGTTCATCACAATAGCTGGAGTGTTCAGTGATTGAATATAAAATAAAGATTATAAGTGTGAACTCCTGAACAATATCCAGCCTTGTAAAATACATGTTTATTCTGGTTGAGGTGCTGAACTGCCTGTAGGAGTTAATCTAGAAATTATCTAAATAATGACTAGTCTAACTTCCAAATAATACGAATGAGGGTAGAAGAGACATGAATTAAAATGTGTTAAATTGGAGAGTGAGTGAACAGATCAGTGTAATCACTGTCTATGTTAGGTCAACTACTGTTTTCCATTTTTCATCTTTCTGTGCCCTTTCCTCTCTCACCTTTTACTCTTCCGTTTCCTCCCACCAATAGCATTTTACCTTAAATAAAGAAGCTTTCGTAAAACATTAAATGCTTTAGTTAGCTGTGCCTTTATGAAGGAAATTGCTACTATAGAAATATTCTAGGCAAATTTCTTTTCAAAATATTCTCTTGGACATCAGAGAGCAAACTCCTACTTCAAGAAGCCAATAAAAGTGGCACCAGCATCCATTCATGGTTTAAAGACAACTAGAAAAATAAGACAGGTTTCTTTATTTTTTTTCTGTTCAGTACGTTTGTGTTTTGACTTTAAAATTATTAGGATTTTCATAAATATGTGAACCCTGTAGAAATAATCTCATGAACATTCTATTTCCAGGTCTATAAAGCAATTACAATCTTGAAAGTGGTATTTTATTGTAATAAAAAGGAGAGCATTGGTGATATGTGGTTTGTGGTTTATTAAAGCCAGCTTGCTTAGACTTTAAAATGAGTAACAGCCAGCATAATTACTGTTTTACATTACGAGATCCACACTCAGCTTTTTTGGTGAATCAGTCTTCCTGCAGGTTTATGGTGCTCTCACTCACAGGACTAAAGAAAATGTAGCTAAATAATTTAGCACCTTGACTTTTTCTATGACTGTGAATCCGCCTTCTGCTGAGTTGCTCTGGAGATGCTCTGAGCTAAGCTCAGAACGAGAATAACCTTGTACCTGAATGCTATAGGATCCCCTACTCTCTCAGGCACTCCCTCCTGGGCTCCCTCTCCATCTTGCCTTTGCATTCCATCTGCTTGGTGCTTGTGATTTCCCAAGCTGCTGTATCTCCTCTAGCTAAAGAGGGTGCTGTCAACTGGATGTGGTAACACACACTTGTCATCCCAGAACTCAGGAGCTGAAGCTGGAAGATGGCAAATTCCAAGCAAGCCTCCTGGGATGCATAAAATCCAGTCTTGGGAGAAAAAGAAAGAAGGAAGGGAGGAAGGGAAGAAGGAAGGAGGGAAGGAAGGAAGGAAGGGAGAAAAGGAAGGAAGGAAGGAAGGAAGGAAGGAAGGGTTTAGTATCTCCCACTCTTTTTCTCTCTCTCCATCCATCCCCTTCCTTCTCCTTCCTCCCATTCCACTCCTTCCTTCCCTCTCGCCCTCCCTCCCTGACAAGGTGCTAACAAATTTGGGGTGTGTCTTTGAAGGTTCCAGATATCAGACTGGACATTTTTGCTCCTCTGTGTCTGTGCATTTCTTCTCTTTCCTGCTTTCCCTCCCAGTCACAGGCCACTCGAGCATTGAAGACCATGATAAAATGAAGTCTTGTGGCTCTGGGTTTTTGGCATGCACAGGTTCTAATATTCAGTCATGGATCATCAAGCCCTTCTATGGAATTTGTCTTACCAATGAGAACACATCATAAGTTGCCCAGGGCCAAGGAAGGGATTTGCCATCCATAAAGTGAGGGAGAGTTTCTCTTTGCCAAATTGAAAAGAGCTCATCGGAATGATTGCATAAATCACAATATTAACCTAACAATAATTCCTAAAAATGTATAGCCAGGGTATTTAACAGACATTCTTTTTACAGAAAGAAAATACAGCTTGTGTATTGGCTTCTGAGATAAAGGTAAGTGAGTCAGTTTGGCCACGGACTAATAGTTCTCTGTTCTATATTCCAATTTGTCAGGATGTCTCCAAACCTCACCAGGGATATGACCTTATTTATTATCAACAACAGAAATACTTATCTATAGACTACATTACCTCATTGGAAATGTTAGGGATGGATATATTTCTTAGACAAAAGTCTCAAAATTTTAAAGACACTAAGCATCCTGAGTCCTTTCCATAGCAGCCTGGTGTTGGATGACATCTCAGTGGTGGAGTTCATTAATGCCACTGCAATGGAATTTATGAATAGTAAGATAAAATGTCTTGAATAATAAATATAGTCTCAGCTCAATTTAACTCATCTTTGCCAATAAATGAGTTAGGAAAAAGTTTTGGTCTTCAGTTTAGGGACACTGCATACTAGCTAAGGAGCTGGTGATATACAAAATATATCTTATAAAATTCATATAAACTAAATGTTAAAGGTCCAAGTGTTCAGTAGCAGAAGCTAAAACTGTCCCACAGACATTGTTTCTCAGTTTCTCATTGAAAACACAACCTCACACAATTGTTTGTTCACTCTGCTCTTCTTCATGAAGTATTCTGCTCAGATCTCCTGCCTCCTTTTGATATGCATACCTATGCTTTCTTTAAGAACATTTCTCCTTTGGGGCCTTGGTTCTTATTATTTCTTATTTGGGACAGTGAAGAGGACACAGGTTTTGGGTCCAGGAAGATCTACACTTTAATCCTGCTGTGACTTTCAATAATTTACCCGAATTCTTGGGAACTCTTGTTATCACATTCTGAAACTGGGACTATCGACTGTCTATCTTGCAGGATGTGAATGAAGATTAGAATATAATGTGAGCACAAAGGTTCTTAGCCAAAAGGCGCTTGTTGAGATGAATGCTTATTGTTCTCTCAGCATCTTTGGTGTCCTCCTTTCTCTGTCCCAGCCATGCTGTGGTGTGCTCTAGCATGGCATATGCCAGTTCCCACGATGTCCTTGAAGTTAGGGTATGGCGGTTAGTATTGTCAACTTAACAAAATCTAGAATTACCTGGAATGGGGGTTTCTGGATATCTCTGTGGGAGATTTCCGTTACTGGGTTAACTGAGGTGGGAAGACTCACCATGAATGTGGTGTACTATTTCAAGAGCTGGGCCCTGGGCTGAAAGAAAAGAGGGATTAAGCACAAGCACCCTGGTACTGGAGTCTTGACTGTAGATGCAGCGTGACTGTCTCCAGCCTTGGCCACCAGGGTATCTTCATCACAGCAGAAAAAGCAACTGAGACCTAGAATGATCAGTACCCATATCAGGGCTGGTAACATGAGGGTAGAAGTTTTACTCCAAGAAAACAGTGGACATGGAACCTCTGCTTTTCCTTTTGCTGCTTCATCTCCCCTGGGTCCCTTGCAGCTCTCCCGGAGACATTCAGGTGCACACACATGAGGAGTGTGTGGAGGGCTTCGTCTCTGACCCTGATGGAATGACAGGCAGAAGAAATGTGTGCAGCCCAGTGCCCACTCTGGGGAGCCCCCTCTGGCCCTGCACAGCCTGCGTCTGGTTTTGTTTTGCTTTTGAGTTGAAGAATCGGCAGAAATCTATCTTGCTAAGCCATTGTTACTGCACATTATTTTGGTGCTTTCAGCTGCACCTAATTCTAAGCGACAGAACTTCCAGTTAATGTTGGTTCTCTTACTTTCCACCTCACAGACCACCTTTTATTGGCACCTGTAAATTCTTCGAAGCTCCTCTGAGCCTTCTCATTTGGATTTTCAGATTAGAGACCTGTGAGCCCACAGCCCAGATGGGGTTAGCCTGCTCCCCTTGCACCTTCCCAGCAGGGCAGGGGCCCTCTTTCTCTGCACCCTCAACCTCATCTTGGTTTAGCCAGTGAGTGGTTCTAGGAGGCAGTTTACGTGACATTTCTGTGTTGTCCTACTTTCATTCCCTGAACCACTTCAAGATCATTTTAATGGTCTCATCTCAAATTCCTTTAATTCCTATTTTATGATTACAGAACTTTTTTGATGAAATAAAAAAAATTGCAAAATACTTACTAGGCTTTCTTTCAGCTCCTTTCATTTCTTCCCCTCCCCCACCTCAGGCTCCCCTGTCACCCCTCCCCTCCCCTCCCTTCTCTTCTTTCACCTCCTTAATTTTAGAGAATGTTTTTCTCAAGTGCTTTATTTCCCTCTAGAGATCATTGGCTTTCCCCAGCCGGATCCTCCATTTCAAATGTGAAGCTCATGCCCCCTTCACGACACTCCAGAGAGAGTTTCTGTACAAGTCCGTGTGTGTATTATATTAACATTCATGAACACTTAGAACACATAAGTAGTAGCATATAATATATGGGCACCTAAAAACATACAAAACGTTTCCAAGTTTCAAGGAGCAGATACACATTGGTCGAAATAACATTGATATACATTGATACTGGGGCGGTGGGGTGAGAATTAAACAGGGCACCTCTGGTTAGACCGTAAGCTTTCTCAGAGTGTAAGTGCCATACCTCCACACATTCAAAGTGTGCCGTTTGGTAAGTATTGACAAATGTGTGACCAAGAAAGCCATAACCACATGGACACAGAGGACACATCTGCTGTCCCCAAATTCTTCCATGACCATTCATAATTTTTCATTGGCTTCCCTCTGCCACTGCACGCAGTCTACTGATTTCCTCTGTCCGGCTATAGGTTAGTTTCAGTGTGGAAGAGTATTATATGAATACAATCATAAAATAGATACTGTTGGGACTTTCCTTCCATCTGGATTCTAGCACTCTGTATCATTATTTGGTGGCTTGTCCATATTTTGAGGGGATAAATAGTATATTTATTGCCTCGTAGTATTTTACTCTGTAGACGAACTATGCTTTATCCATCCTCCTTGTAGTGAGCAATCTAATTATTTCCAGTTTGTGTATCTTACAATAAAACTGCTAGGAGCATTGGTGTAGAGATCATACATGCATATACAACTTTATTTTTCCTGAGGCATATTCTGGAATATGCTAGATTATACATTAAAGAGTCTTTCCAAGTGGCTGCACTGTGGTCTGTCCCAGTACATGAGAACCGTTTCTGCAAGGTGCCATTCTCAGTACTTAGTACTGAATTCTGCAGTCTCTCTCAGATTGGCAGTGGTGTCTGCCTGTTTTGATTTGCTTGCCCAGTGTACACGTAAAATTTAAAGTCTGTTCCTTTTTTCTTTTCTTCTCTCATACAATACTTCACAACCACAGCCTCCCCTCCCTTCCCTCCTTACCCTCTTCCTAATATCCCCCACCTATCCTCTCACCCAGATCCACTGCTCCTCTGTTTCCCTTTACAATAGAACAGGCCTCCCAGTGACACCAACCTGCACAGCAAGGTGCAATAAGACTAGGCATACACCCTCTTATCAAGGCTGAACTGGATAAGGCAACCCAGGAAGAGCAAATGGGTCCCATAAACAGGCAAAAGAATCAAAAACACCCCCACTCCCACTGTTAGGAGTCCAGAAAAACTCCTAAAGGCTAAAGAACCACAGCATGTGTGCAGGGAACCAAGCACAGACCCACACAGACTCCCATATTGTCACTTCAGTCCCTGTGAGCCCTGTGAGCCCTGCTTAGTTGGTTCTGTGGGCCATGGTCTCCTGGTGTCCTCGAACCTTCTGGCTCCTACAATGCTTCCTCCCCCTCTTCCCCATGGTTCCCTAAGCTTAAATGTTTGGCTGTGGGTCTCTGCATCTGCTCCCATCACTGATGGAGGAAGCCTCTCTCCTGACTATTGCACTACACCCTAATCCTATGACTATAGCAGAATATTAGGGATCATTTCACTTACTTTTTTGGCGGTCTTATTTGAAGTCTCTGGGCCATTAAACTTCCAGTTCCTGGCCTTCCAGGTAGTGTGGGTCTTGACCCACATTGCCTACTGTCTTTTCAAAGGTATATTTTCTATTAACTTAGTAGAATTCTCTTAGTAACATTTCTCTTCAAAGCTTTTGTCTGTATTTTACTGAGCTATTTAGTATTACTGAGTTTTGAATATTTTTTTTTGTCTTCTGGTTACATGTCCTTTTTTAAGTTATTGTTTTGGTTAATTAAATATAAACATTTATTTACTGGATTTTGTTATTTTTATATAGAAATAACTAAAATTTTTCATGCTAGTTTCCAAACTCTTTGTTTGGAAGATAATTATCCATTAAATTCTCTTTCTTTTATGTGTGTGTACTTAAGATTGTGGAGAGAGAAAGAGGTAGCTCTATTGAGAGAGAGAGAGAGAGAGAGAGAGAGAGAGAGAGAGAGAGAGAGAGAGAGAAAGAGAGAGTCCTTTAAATGTGTTTCTCTACTTTTATGCCAAAAATCTGTTATGCTCAGATCACAGGGACCCCCAAAAGACTACCATGGAGACCAAATCTGTATGCAAAAGCAGAGAGCCTTTATTTCAAGGTCAAGCTAGGACTCTCCATCATCTGTCCAATGCAGCGGTGAGGGCAGAGAGCACAGACAGGGTGGGGTTTTTATCATAGTAGAGGTTGGGAGGAGGGGATTGCCAGGTTCAGGACCCTGGCACTTCCCCTTAGATGCTGGCCCATCCCTGGGTGATGTCAGCTTATGGCTTTTTCTGGATCCGGGTGCTGCCTGTCAGTAAACCGAAACTCAGGCCTGCTTTTTAGCTGGTTTTTATTAAGCCTGTCATGGCAGCAGTGTGGCCAAGCTGTCCTGGGCCCCACAAGCTGTCCTTTACTGGTTGACCTATTAAAATTTTGTATCTAATTCAGGTAATGGTGATTTTTCATTATCTGTTGTTTTCACTTAAATTTATATTTTATAATATTATCAGTAAGGACTTGGGAGTCGGAGTCTGCGGCGAAAATCTGGGCGAGGTTGAGGAGCAACTAGCTGACTTTCCTCCTTAGCCAACATCTCAGAAAAAGAGCTCTTTTTCCACCATTCCAATCCAAAAGGAACTGCCAAACTCTGCGTCCCTCCCTTTTACTTCCTGTGTGTTTTTCTATCCATCTTCTTGACTCCCTCTTTACCCTCTATGGTTACTTCCTGTCAACTAGGGGGCTGGCTCTTCCTCCTGACCTCAGGCTTTTATTTAGGTAACACAATCTCAGGGTTCACAGTGTAACCTATACCCCACAACAAATATCTGATATTCTGGGTTGAAATTTTTTTGACTGTTCTAAGTCCATTAAATTTCTACATAAAATTTATAAGCACATTAGAATTTCTCCAGAAGTCTCGAAGAGTTTGACTGGCATTTTGTAAAACCTATAGATTACTTGGAGAACATTTAAATTGTAGTGAGGCTCTTCCAATCCACCAACATGTCATAGATTCCATTTAATTTCTCTCAGATATCTTGCAGTATTCAGCATATAGACCTTGCACTAATTTGCTAAGATTTATGTCCAAGTATGGCATAGTTTCAATATTATAGATGGGTAAAGTTTTCAATTTCAAATCCATGTGTTTATTGCTAATATGTGAGTTGTAATAAAATTTTGAATATATGCTTTTTCTCATATAGCTCCACCAAACTCAATTATTCTCATATTTCTTGTTGGAGAACTTGTTGAATTATCTGCATAATGATGTCATCTGTGAATAAAAATAGCTTTACTTTTTCTTCCCTGTGTGTTGAACACTGTTGTCTGACAGAATATGCCTCATGCTTTCTTCCTTCAACTTTCCTTGAAGTGAGATCCTGTTTTCAATGGGTCATTTTGCCTTGAGTATGGCTTAGTTTTAACGATGTTTTATTGGCTGTAGCAAGGGGCTTTAAAGTGTATTTAAGTATTCGTGATTACTCTTCATCTTCTCATTTACGTCGCACGCCCTGAGCAACCCTCCATGGTTCTCGTCTCTCTCCTTTGTCATATGTCACATGGTATCCTGTCCTAAGCTCATTAGGAGTGACACAGAAGAGTCACGGGAGTATCTGTCACAGCACAGTGCTAGACAAACTCACCATGGCTTTTCACCCACATGGCTGTACTGGCTTTCAGTGTTCTTTCTCCAGTCTGCTCTCTTCACCAAAGCTAAAATGTTCATTGTAAAGCTAAATAATTTATTTTATTATTATTTCTTAGATGCCTGCTTATTCTTTTTTATGAGAGATGGAAAGTGTTTAGATCCAGACTGCAGGGGAACTGGAAGGTACTGAGATGAACTGAGGGGGAAAAACAAAATCAGAATATATTGTAGGAAACGAATCCATTTTTAATAAAAGAAAAAATATATGAACATTCCATTTTCAAGTTGTGCCCCTTTCAACAACCATCCCTTCCCTCAAAAAAAAGAAAAAAAAGAAAAAAAGCAGCTCTCGGGAAAGGACCCCTAACCAGCTTAGCTTGGGAAGTCCAAGGCAGTCTTCACCTTGCTCACCACGAGCTCCTGGCTAGGTCACTTCTCAATTTGATCCCCGCCAGTCTTTGTGGATTTCCCTTCTTTCTTGTTCCCAAAGAGCCACCACCCCTCCCATCTTTCTCCTCGAGTACCTGCACAGTCCACATCACTCCTCTGACTGGTTCCTATACATTGTCCAAATTTCAGCTCAGCCGTTATTGCCCCAGGATTCTCTCTGACTGCTCATGTTTGTATTAGGCATCCCTTGATTTCCTACAACTCTGCTACATTCTCTTTTTAATTCTAGCTACGCTGGCTATAATTCTCTATTTTCTAGTCTGTCCACTGGCTCCAAGCATTTGGACAGCAGTGACATTGCCCACCCACCATGCTGCTTGGCAAAATGTTTCTGCTCAATATAAATCCATTAAATAATAGCATAAAATAATGTAGGAAGCATTGCATATGAATATCAAAAACACAAGATATTTAAGTGAGGTACACTTTTATTGTTATATATTATAGAAAGTATTGCATATGAATATCAAAACCACAAGATATTTAGGTGGGGTACACTTTTATTGTAAATAAAAAGTTCAGAGAAGAGAGAAGTCACTTCTACTCGGTGCTCAATAAATATTTACTGAATGAACAGAGAAGTCTAATATTTACCTGATTAGTGTCAGATGCATGTCTAGAATTTGCGTCTTCTACATCAAGGGTTTTTTTTAATGGCTTCATTCTGACTTCTCAAAATATAGTATTGGTATTAAACATAATTCAGGGGATGCTTTAAATATTTATAAAGGAAATGCTATTTATTAAAACTTGGCATTCTCTATTGAACACTGTGTTCTATCAACTGGTTACTTGAGTCACTTTCTAGATGTTATGCTCATCAAAGCATCAACTTAATAGGTAGACCTTTCAGGGATAGAAGGATTTTACATCACCTTCCTTTGTCACTGTTCTTATCAAACATTTGAAGTGTTATTGGAGAACCCAGAGGATGTACGGCACCTCATTAATCACGATTTTGATTGGTTCTCCATATCTCAGTGCATGCAAGTAAAATAATCTTGTTCTGGAGGAGGACACAGTTTTCTTCCTGGGACTGTTAAAGGAAGTTCCTTCTTCCGTTTGACTTCTAACTGAATGAATGACAGTGGTAATCTGTTTCCTCTGCTTGGTATAGGTGGGGAAGAGAAGGAAAGAGCCCTAAGTGTGCCAGTTAGCAAACTGTGTATTTTCTCCTTTTGCTGAGTAATACAGACCTCCTCACCTTACAAGCCGAGTCACCTCCTATGAGAAACAGAACATGATTTAGGAGCAAATCCCAAGGCAGCCTTTAGTTATCTCTTCTTAGGGCAACATTGCATAATAAAAGGATACTTCTGAGCAAAAGCCAAGGGAAGGGTTCTAACTGTGGTGGTTAGGGACATGACTGTGGCTTCAGTGGCACCAGCCTAAAGGAGTCTTGTCTCCAGGATATTAAATCTAAGTGCTAGAGGTTCTAGGAGCACAGGACTGCCATTGGTAAGTATTGTCCTCATATCTTCTCAGTCTTGACCTGGAGATAAAGTTTTGTTGTCAAAGGATCAGAGAGAAATGTGGACCATCTTACACCCCAATTAAAGCAGGATGGTGGGCCACAGAACAGAATCCAGAGGGTATACGATCACTGCATTCAGTGTTCTCTTTCTATCTTGACTGCTTTCACTTCAGGTTTGAGATTTATAAAAATGGTTTATAGTTAACACACTCAAAGCACTATGAAATATTTGTCCATTTGAGTAAGAATAAAGCTTTCAAATTCTTCATTTTCTACATATGTAATACACTTTGGTTAGATTTTATTATTTTACAAGTTTATCTCTGGTATATAATCAACTTGGGCAGCATTAGTTTATTTTTGAGTTTTTATTCTTAATGTAGAATACAATGACTTTTAAGAATGGAATTTTATGAAATTGTATCCTTTATGTATCCTGACCTTTGCTTCCTGCTGTTCCTGCTTTTGCTCATAATATTATCATCTTTGTTCTCACTGATGAGCTTGACAATTCCCTGTTTAGAATCGTGTGGAAATTTCACTAATGTAGCTTTTCTTCCGGATCATTAATAAAGAAGTGGTTCGAACTAAGTCTGACATTCGTTCCCCAGGCTCCTTTCTAGTCGTCTTTCATTTCAACGCAGTGCCCTTTATTTCAATGTTTTCTTAGGATTTATCAAGCCCAGCTCAATTCCCCAAATGTGTCTCATAGCCACCCATTTAAACTTAACTTTATGATTGGGTTTTTAGAACCAGAAAAGTGTCTTGTGCATAATAAGCATTAGATAAAAATCACTAGAATTAAATTAGTTCACTAGGTCAAACTTAGCTTTATCCTGTTATGGTTGGTCCTCCTCACTCAAATAAATAAATATACAAATAAATATGAGTCTGGGGGATAGACTTTTAAATTCTTTATTATTACTGTGTGCATGTGTGTGGGAGACATGTGCTGTAGGGAGATATGAGTATGTAATGGTGCACATTTGTGAATCAGAGGGGAACTTATGGAGTTGGTTCTCTCTTTCCTAAACTACAATTGGGATACATCTCACTACTTGAGGATATAAGTCAAAAGTGTAGTTAATGTACCAAATCCCACATATTTTAGCAATACAGCACTTTACAGTGTGCCCCATATGGACTGTCACTATGAAGAGATGGTCTAGCATCTGGGGGTCACTGCTTCTGTCCAGGTCCATGAGAGACAGTATCACACACATATTGCTACCTTGGGAAATACTAAAGTTCCAAATGTGAAGTACAGGTTACACAAAATGAACAGTGTTTTGCCACCTCAAGAAGCTGAAAAAAAAATCATAAATCAAACTATTACAGATTGGAGACAGTATGCACTTAAAGGTTCTGCGTTTCATCTTGTATTTTAAAGTTCATCTCAACCTGGGTGATGCTATATAATAAAATCAGTCAACACATTTACATATGTATATATTCTATACTAACCTTAATATTAATCATGTTGAAGGATGTCTTGGTAACTCCATCAAATTCGTAGGAGGGTTTCTTCACTAATGGAATTATCATGACTGTATGTAACAATATGAAAGTACACAGACATCATAGATAATATGAACCTGGGTGTCCTCTTGCCATGGCACAATTACTGCCCTGTTTTCTTGGTAATAAAAAATGGTTCTCTCTGTGTCTTTGCTCTAGAAATATAGGAAAGACATTTGACTGGCTTTGTTTCTCAACTGAATCCAATAAACTATAACTAATGCCACTCTCACCATATCAATATTATAACTCAAGTCAACCAAGTGCCACCACAATACTATCCTGAGCCACTAATGTAGATTCGAAATATCCCTGCTTCAGCTCAGCAATCCTGCAACTAATTCCCACATTAGCAAGGCACTGCATTGCCTGTACCATGAAGTGACATCTAATTGCATTTGAAATAAAATCCAAACCAACTACTTATGTGTGACCTGTCCACTTCCTTATGATGATAATTCCACAAGAACATGGACCAGATCTGTCATCTCCACATATACCTAGCAGTCTTTGGCCCTTCGACCAACACATGGCAACAGTTGAAGATATTTGTGAGCATGCTGTAGATTTTTGGGAGATGCTGTACAACCATTACTGCAAGGAGAAATGAAAGATCATTTCCTCCCAGCTCCTCTATGGACTCCCTTCCTTGACCAGTGTTTCAAGACTTTTGTCAATGAGAAATGGTAAAATTATGATTGCTTCTACATGGTCCCACCTTCATTATCCAGACTTTGACATTTAATAATCATTGAGTATTCAAGAATGCAGTTCTTATAGATTAAAGTAACTATTTGTTAAAGTGGAAGGAGCTGGAAATTAAAATGGAGAATCCTTTGATGAACATTATATCCAAATCATTAGAATTTCATATAGATGTAATTGCTCCCTCAGAAATAGATTAAATATACACAGCATTTCAAATGACATTTTTACATTGTTAAAGCACAGTTGATTATAAATTATGAGTATTTTAAACCAGGCATGCTTCCTCTCCATCAATCAGCATTATCGTGGCCATCTTTTTAATAAGATTACTTGCTAATGCAAAACTAAAATGAGCAATGCCCGAGGCAGCATCAGCACCAAGGGATCAAGGGACAGCACACCCATCACTTGGTTCTCTCACCAGGGCATGGTGTCTGGAGAAATTTGTTTCCTTTCATTCACACACCTGGGTGCAGCTTCTGCTAATAGGTGCTTTTTTCAGATGAGGAGTCGTGAGTGCCTTGAAGGCTTAAGGTGCTAATCATTAACAGTTTAGAAGCATCCTGCAGAACAAACTCTGATACTCCCCACAAAAGCCAAAAGGTTGAGCTGCTGCAGGGCTATTTTGGATGCTGGGGTTTGACATTTATATTCATTCAGATTAGGAACATAGTATATTAAGCTGACAAAGGAAGTTTGTCATCAGGCTTTCAACCATGCTGTATGGCGGGCCGTTCATCTGAGTGTTTGCCATAAGGGTCCAATGTGCTATGTGTGTGCATGATGATATATGGTGAAAATCTCCCCAAGGAAAGAACACGGAGTGCCCACAATCCCTAAGGGTGAAATTATTTTTATTTAAAAAAAAAAATCTGAGAAGAGCTGATGTGTTTGGGATGAGAATAGGAGAAGGGGAGTACACATATTCAGGAGGCACATTGGAGAGTTCCCAGGCTGAGATGTGTCAAGGACACATCTCACTGATGCTGCCCATCTTACAGTAGTTATAATGTTCACAATACAGATGGCTCCACACATGCGAGTGACATGAAATACAAAGACTCATTCCAGAATAAAAAGGATATTATGATAGTGGGCTATAAAGCAACACTATATTCTGAGGAACAAACAATGAAAAGAGCCCAGATCTTCACTCTTGCTGAGTAAAAGTGGTCCTTCTACCTTCAAATTCCTGGCTGCTCTGCATCCAATAAAGGGAAATTATACTTCTGCCTCCTTGTGTATGGTCACAAATGATGAAAAAGTAAAATTAGCAGAAGAGGAACCAAGACAGATTATTTCTATCACATAAGTAGGTTTGAAGTGTTTGGGCTCATCTAAGAGAAAGGCTCTCAGACCACAAAAAGGCCACCTGCAATACTGCAGAAAAGGGAGTCTTATGAAGCCAGGTGATCAGCACAGAAAAGTCACAAAATAGCCAAATGCATCCCGGCAGAGCAAGCACAAATGAAGAAGAACAGCAGTGGTGACATCAGATGACTGTGAAGCCAAATACAGACAGGGGATGGCAGTGGGTAACAAAACAGGCAGAAGAGAGTCTAACCAGGGGGATATCTAATCACCAAATCACTCAGCACCAAGGTTCATTATAAAAACTGTCAGACACATAAGACGGAATTAGCGAGTTGAATATATTATTATAGCCATCAATGGAACACATTACAAAAAAAATAAATAATAGTGTATAGAGAAGCTGAGTAACAAGGAAGACTTAATTTACACATGCACAGCAGTCCCTCTACCTCCCACACCAAGGACTATTCTATTCTTCGGGTCCTCAAAACATTTACAGAATGTGACATATCAGCTATAAACAAAGATTCAGTCCATTCACCAAAGCTGAAATGGAACCAGAACAGGTTTTGTTCAAATCTGGTGAGAAGATACATTTCAAAGTTTATAAAAACAACAGAAAATACAACTGTGAGAAAATATCAAAACCATTTCTTAACTCATCAGACGACAGGCCAGGAACAAAAATATAGACTTCCAAATGACATTCAAGCTTCTGAGGGGAAAAGCAAAATCATGTTTAAAAGAATAATAGATTTGTATTAACTGGCAAATTGAAAAATTATAGAACTAATCAGAAGTAAGTCCATAGCTGGTTGGCAGAAGGAAAACAATACATTGTTAACTAACTTAATCAAGAAAAATACAAGCAAAATAATCTATTAATTGACAATGCATACAAATGCAGTAGAAATTGAAGACCGCTGTTTCTCTGCTTTGTATGAACATAGCACACTACATATCTAAAGAGGATGGAGTTTGTAAAGAAACATAAGACTACAGAAAATTATATAGAGTGATTTCTATAAAAGAAATTGTTTCAAAGAACAATTCTGATGAAATGTTAGATAACTCCTGTATTAGTCAGACCATCTCAGAATATGAGGAAATGAAGAAAAGGTCTGTTATATAATAAATCTATTGCCCCTCAGTGGTGATCTGTTGCCATGTCTTTCTAGGCATTAGCTTACATTTTTGGCTAGTGAACCTCTCCCAGCTGCAGACCCAGCCATCAGATCTAGTCTTGCTGACATCCGGTCTCACCATACCCTTGTCTCTTCCTTCACTTGGAAGAGTATGTACCCCAAGAAAGTCTCCCCGGTTAAAAACCTTTAATCTCGTCACAGAGTTCTTTTTGCCGGGAAAGTTAATGGAGTCCCAGGTAGTGTGAATTAGGATGTAAACTCTTTAGGAAGCATCACTCTGCTTCCTCTTCCATTTTACCAGACACTGCATTGGTCAGTTTCATGTGGAGGGAAGGATATGGATCCTCCCCTATTCTTAGACATTAGTGGAGGTTAGTCATAGCTTTTATGCATAGTTACTGTGGTTATTCATAAGACTGCATTTACACTTCCAGAAACTTGTCTCACAAATCCATCCATTCGTGGTCAAATGGTTGTATATACATGAGTGTGTACTGCAGTGTTTTGCAGCACAGATGAATTAATTGCAAATAAGTAAGTCGGCATTAAAAGAGAAATTGCTACGGAGCCAGGAACAGTGAGGAATTGAAGCTTTTCATGACTGATCTTATATGTTCCGGAATGGAAAAATCATCTCCGAGATATGGATCATGAGAGGCACTTCAGAAAATAACAATTAAGCATTTTAACATCTCTGAAATCAGGATGTGTCTTTCAAATAATAATAGCCTGTCATGCTTTAAATGGCAGACATGTTTTTCTTTTCTGGTAGTAAGATTAAAACACTGTGTCCTGTGTTTATGAAACATATGTCACTATGTTTATGAAAACATAAATTTGAGGAAATGCTCTAGTTAAGTGGGGGGAAATTGAGTTTAAATATGTAACCGTGTATCCTATATACCATATATATATATTACCTATAATATATATAAAATTTCCCTTTTAGATAGATCCTTATGGACAGCATTCCAACCAGCTTCTTTTTTATCTCACTCATTAAGAAATCTCTTGAATACACCCTTCTTTAGTTTCTGTGCCTCTTCTTGGTTTTCTTTTCAGCAAAACTCAATGGTGTTCATCTATGCTTATTTTCTCTTCTCTTCTTTCTTCTCAATCAATTCTAATTCGTTTTTGTTCCACTAAAGCTCTTCTCATCAATATTACTATTGACCTAGATCTTGAGAAATCCTTTAGAGTGTTAGTCACAATTGCCATGCCTCCTGCTGGAAGTGTTTTGCTCCAGGATACCACCTGCTGGGTTTCTTCCTCTGTGTTGATGCTCCTTCTCAGTCCCTTTGCTCTGGGTTTCTTCCTCTGTGTTGATGCTCCTTCTCAGTCCCTTTGCTCTGGGCTTCTTCCTCTGTGTTGATGCTCCTTCTCAGTCCCTTTGCTCTGGGCTTCTTCCTCTGTGTTGATGCTCCTTCTCAGTCCCTTTGCTCTGGGCTTCTTCCTCTGTGTTGATGCTCCTTCTCAGTCCCTTTGCTCTGGGCTTCTTCCTCTGTGTTGATGCTCCTTCTCAGTCCCTTTGCTCTGGGCTTCTTCCTCTGTGTTGATGCTCCTTCTCAGTCCCTTTGCTCTGGGCTTCTTCCTCTGTGTTGATGCTCCTTCTCAGTCCCTTTGCTCTTCCTTCCTGCGCTCTTTTACCACCCAGTGTTGAAGGATCCTCATTCCCTTCTGCTTCTCTTATGGAAAAGGGCCTGTGGGTTCTATTATGGTGGTACCTCAGAATTCTCTTCTAATCTCATAGCGTCACTACTCGCCATTGAAATTGCTACCTTCAGCTCAAATCTATGCCCTAGTTTCACAGTAGTAATATAACCAACTGCCTAGTCTGCATCTCCAGATTGATGATAATAAACATCTCAAGCTCAGGGTGTCTAACATGGGAGTGGAGGGCTTATCCTTCTCCCTTCTTCCATCTTTGCACCTATGGTGCTCCTGTTCCACCCTTTCCATTGCTCTGACTTCAGATCTTCACTTCTCACTTCTTTTTGAAGACCACATGAAAGCCCCAGTCTCTTCTTGCTGACTCTGCCTTCAAAGTCTTTTCTTGCCACCTGTGACGTTCCAGTCCAAGCCTCTAGTCATCCTATGACCAATTCTCTCCTGTGTTCATCTCCTTTGCTTTTATTTAGGCTGTTATTAAAACACAGCACCCAGCATATCCTACCAGGCTAAGTCATTTATGGAAGTTCTTAGCCATGAAGCTCAGGTTAGACACTAAGACTGATTGCTTTTTGTGGAATGGGATTTATTAGAAGACCATAGCCACAGAGGAAGAAAGCAGATGGTAAGAGCTTAGTTATGGTCCCATTGCTGTGAAAAGACACCATGACCAAGGCAAGTCTTACAGAAGAAAGTGTTAAATTGGGGCCTTACTTACAGTTTTAGAGGGTTATTAGTCCATGATCATCATGCAAGAAGCAGACAGGCATGGTGTTGGTGTAGTAGCTTTACATCCTGACCCATATGCAGCAGGGAGAGAGGGAGGAGTAAGGGAGGGGGAGGGGGAGGCTGGGCCTAGCATGGGCTTTTGAAACCTCAAAGCCCAATCCCAGTGAGTGAAACACCTTCTCCAGTAAGGCCACACTTTATAATCCTTCCCAAAGAGTTCCACCAACTGGGGGCCAAGCACTCCAATGTATGAGACTCTGGGGTCCATTCTTATTCAAATGACCTCAGGCACTGAAGAGTATTCAAGCCCAGGTGCCACAGAGATACAGACCTTATGACAGGGGTTCTGAGAGTTCAGGCTAATAAGGTAGAGTGGAAGGGCTTACTTAAAGGTCTCAGAGAAAGAAGAAGGTTTCCTGAAGTCCGGTTGTCTCTGAGACCCTAGCTATCATTGATAGAAAGCCAAACATCTGTTGGCATCATGCCATCATCTCTACAGTCAAGAGTGGAGAGAACAGAATGGACCCATACTGCCTACTTGCTCACTCTACTAGCTTTCTTGACACTTACACTATTCAGGACCCAGCCTACAAGATGGGGCTGCCCACAGTGGGCTGGGTCGATTCACAAACATGGCAATCCCTCACAAACATGACCATAGGCTAAACCCAGTATAGACCAGCCCTTACTGATGTTTCCCAAGTTATTCTGTGTTGTGTTCAGCTTACAGTCAAAGCTAACCCTCATATATGTTATGTCAAATGTTTTATGTTGAATTAGTTACTTATTTTCTACATTTGTTCCCAAGATCATTCTTCTTAGATGCTTTTCACTTGAAGGCACATAACTCACTCTCTTAAAAGCCTGGTTAACTATCTTTCATTTTTCATGTTTTTTCCTTACACACTCTTAAATGTGCCACCCATTTCTACACTTTCCCAAGACTTCTTTACTCTCATTCCATTTGACTTTTCTCCATAATAACAACCACCTTTCAATAAACTACATAATTAACATATTTATCTTATTTATTTCCTGTCTCTACATATTAAGATGTATACTCCTTGAAATCATGGAATATTGACTCTTTTGTTCATTCATATATGTATTATACTTAGTGCCTGACACATAAAATATTTTTTAAATTTTTTAATGATTTGCTTATTTTTTTATTTTATGTACATTGGTGTTCTGCCTGCATGTATATCTGTGTGAGGGTGTCAGATCCCCTGGAACTGGAATTACAGACAGTTGTGAGCCTCCCTGTGGGTGCTGGGAATTGAATTCAGGACCTCTGGAAGAACAGCCAGTGCTCTTAACTACTGAGTCCTCTCTGCAGCTCCTAAACTATTTTTTTGGAAGAGTTATTAATTACTCATGTGCTCATGACATTGTTCTGTAAGGAAACATAATAAAATGATAACAAAGACTCCTCTTTGGAGGAACTAGGTTTTAGGGAGACAATGAAGAAAGGAAGTTTACTATTTATTTATCTCATAAGGTTCTTACCATTGAGTTTTACAAGTTATGTTAAATATTGAGGCAACCAGTTGTGATTATTAACAAATAATTACATAATTTTTGATAGGGGGTATATTGTCAACTGCAAAATGCGATGGAGTATCAGTTTTTAAACCAAGAATATGACGTACATTTGGAGTCACAATTATCTGTTTTGCTCTGGATGTATCTGTATCTCCTCTAGCTATAAGGTAATTCAACATAAATGGTTCATTGTTTCTTATCCCATTGACCCACCCACATTTAAGGACAATACATAGTATTCATGAAGGTAGGCTTCCTGAGATTAAAGTCAAACCCACACTGAGTCACAGTGAGCAGATTTCATCTTCTCCAAGTTAATACAGAGGCTGGCCTGAACTCAGCTGAGATGGTAACTGCTCACAAAATGGACCAACTCAGCTGCTGGCAGCAAGGCTGGGGCTGAATCGATACTTGATTAACCAGGTGCCAGGTGCCAGGTGCCAGCTAGCACACAGCTCTGAGAGGCTGGGAGAGACAGTTGTGATGTTGCTAAGCAAAGGCCCTTTGTTAGCATTAAGCATCTTCCCTTCCACTGAAATATAAATCCACAAGGGGAAACAATCCATTCTTATTTTTAAAGGAACTTTCTGTCTGGAAAACAATTCACTGCCCCCAGGGATGTGTCTTTTCTTAGAAAAGTGTGTAATTGGCTGCCATTTGACATCATGTGGCATTATTAACGTCTTAAGGGTCCCTTAATGTGCTTTCCTTTCTGCTTGCCCCTTAACAACGTTTGCACAGTCCGTAAGACTCCTCTGCTCTTCTACCTCGGCTAGTCTATTCTGCACTTCTTAACCAGGGACGATTTCAGAGATTGTGGGTTTTGGTACAACTTCACGGGATTGAATGATTCAGACTTATTACCCAGAAAAGGTGGAACTATATGTGATCGCTAATCTTCACACTGTTGACTTGACTAGGTTTAGAGTCACCTAGAAAGCAAACCTCTTGATGTGTCTTTGAGGGTGTTTTCAGAAAGGTTGAACTGAGGAGGAAATCTCTACCCTTTGTGGATGGCACTATCTGATGGATTAGGTTCCTGGACTGAATAAAAAGAGGAAGACGAGCTGAGAACTGAGATCCCTCTCTTCCTGCTTCCTCACTGGGAGCGGAATGTGACCAGCTGCTTCTCAGACCTGCTGCCACCATTCCCCACCATGATGACCTATGGTTCCAAACTAGAGGTCAACTTTGCTTTTGGCAGACATTGTCACACTAGCCAGAATATAACTGATGCATCATGGTTATTATTATTATTTCTAGTTAAGTTGAAATTCTGGCTTAGTGTATTATCAAGACTTTGTCAACCAAAAGATGAGGTATAGGTGTGAAGCTTCTTTGTGGTCTTCTCTCTATTCTCAGACTGCTATCACCACTTTCCTCCCCATGACAACATTAACGGAAAAACCACTGGGGGGGTGTGCTTGTTTAGGATTCGGGTCTCAGGTCTCTCTGCTGACCCACAGCCTCTGCCCTGTGACTGTGGTGCTCACAAAGGTTTGAGACATGCTGAGTGAGAAGATGGAAAATGAACAGAAAAGGATATATTTGTTCCTCTATGATGTATGATGTCATCAGTGAAGACAAACTGCTTACCAATGAAGTAACTTGATTTTATTAACAAACAATATATCAACAGGACATCAGGCACTCAACGAAGATCTGTTCATTGAATTTGTGGGTGGATAGATGGATGAGTTCAGCATAGACTAGATGTACAATGGCCATGTTTATTTCTCTTTCTCTCCTGTCTCTTGCTGCTCTATTTTCTGTGTGCTGCTTTACTTCCTCAAGGTTAACAAAATGATCCTTTTCTCTACAAATCAGTCTGGGCTTTGTCATCTTTAGAGTTACAACACTACCTTTCTGAAATAGGGTATGTGGGGCTAGAGTTGTAGCTTCATTTATAGAGTTTGCCAAACATGCATGAGGCCCTAAAACTCCAGAAGCCTGAAAATGAACAAAGAGGAGGAGGAGGAGGGGGAAGAGGAGGATGAGGAGGAAGATAAGGAGGAAGAGGAGAAAGAGGAGGAGGAGGAAGAAGAGGAGGAGGAGGAGGAAAAAGAGGAGGAGGAGGAAGAGGTAGAGGAGGAAGAGGAAGAGGATGCACAAAGACAGCAGTTCTGATGATGGCAAAATGTACAAACTGCTTCATTCGTTTTGAGTTCATCTTGGTTAATATAAATAACTCCTAAAGATTTTAATCTCAGAATAGTGTGTCACATTCCAATCACTGGCAAGGAACGAAGGAGTAGAATTTACAAATTTGAATTTAAAGGGAGAGAAAACATAGATAAAAGCAGGATCAATGGGAACAATAGTAAAAGATGATTAAAGTCTTTTCAAGTATTTCAGTGCTGTTAATTGGTACAATGAAACCAAATGCCCCAGCTTGAATGCAGAAGTATTTTGAGAAAAAGAAAACCAAGCTTCAGCTAGATTGTGTTTACAAATTGCACGTCTAAAATATTGGAAGATTAAAGCATACAGGAAACACATACCAGGCAAAGGGCAGCCATGAATGCACTCGTGGTTGAGGTCAGGGCAGAGACAGTTATTTACCTGTAGCTGTAGGAGTTCTAACTCAGAAACATTTCAAAGCAAAAGGAGGCTGTAATCAAATATCAAGGCTCCAGGATCATTTCAACTAAATCTTCAGACTTATTTTAAATTCTGAGGTCATTTTTTCTAGAAGGATGCTGATTTCAAAGTTTACTACCATTAAATAATTGTTCTTTTGCTCAAAGATATTTTATTTTTTTTACTAATGTGTAATAAGTGAGTATGCATTTAATTTGAATTAAGTTTTCAGTAGAAATTTGGAACCTAACAGTTTTCCACTGCATCTCATGGACCTGAAAGAATGCTGTGATGCTGAACCCAAGTCCAGTAAAATCTTATTCCAGGAAACTCAGGGATGTAGCAGCATCCTTAAACTGAGGCTCTCCATGACTGGATGGGTCAAAGGCCCTGGAAGAAACCCACTACTGTTAATCTGCTAAGAGAATATATACCACCTAAGTTCTTAGCCCTGTACCTGTGGATCAGACTACTACTCAGCCCTCACAGAGAAGCTTCTTTTTGCAAAAAATACCAATTAACACAGAGACCCACAACTGGTCATCATGCAGAGACTAAGAATGGGCATCTATATCACACCCCCTCCTTACTGTTTAGAAGAATCACTGAGAGGAAAGAGGAGTAATGCCCGACCACACTGAAACAGGGCAGTTACACACATGAACTCAGTAGTTGTGACTGTGCACACAAGATCAACCCAGCCAAAATCCCAGCCCGTGTGGCGTAGGGGTCACAAAGTCCCACCCCTACCTTAGGTGCTATCGGCAACTGATGGCTCCTGAGAGAGGGAGAATCAGTGTTCTTGAGGAATGTGGTTCCTGAAAAGCTGCCCATGTTCCCGTAGTTCTGAAGAGCCATCCATGTTCCTGCATCTATGTGTGTATGCAACCCTACATGGACTTAGAGGGATTTAAACACAAACAAACATGAAATGGGAAGGAAGTCTTCTTGGGGGTGAGGTTAGTGGAGGAAGTGGAAAGAAGGAAATGGGGAGTGACAAAAACACAAGCATGTGTGAATTTTTCCAACAATAAATAGAACAGATAAACCCAGGTTCAGACTTGCAATGATGAAGTGGAGAGGATTCTAAATTGGAAATAGGACGTGTCCCTGTACCTTTCTCCACAAAATGTTTGCAGAGAAACAAGACTAACTTTTTAAAAGAACTGTGCACTTCCCCATCAGTGAGAGCTATGGGATAAGTTATAGGAATAAGGGCTCCTGTATCCCTTCCAAAGCTCAGCTCACCACTAACTTTGAACATGTGAATCTGGCAGTGTTAATACCGGAAGAGATGTCAGTCTCCTCATGGTCAAGCCAGTGATTAATTCCATCGTCTCAAACCATCCTTTGCTGAGTTACTATCAGGAGTTGATCCACGACAGCCGGGTAAAATGGAAAACTCTTTGAGAAGTTCAAAACCATGCTGCGTAAACATGAGGGATATTGAACACCGTTCAGAAAACCCTGTTACTGGCTCACTCTGGTCCGGCAGGCAGTCCCTGCACTCAGCACCTATCTGGAAAAGAAAAGATTTAAGATGACCCAGCTTCAGTGGAGGATGGGGCCATTAAGCAGCCCCCATTGTTCTCTTGTAGGAACACCAGGCATGGTGAGTGAAATCCCACAATGACAGCAGAAATGCTGCTTAGTGAATATCCCATCTATTAGTTTTTGAAGTACGGAAATGGGGGCATGTTTCTTTTTAATTTTTCTAGTGCTCTCAGTCTATGTACTGTCTGAAATAAAACCAAACCACAGCTTGTGGTCTTGTCTTTGTTGGACTGACAATGAGTGGGCTGTGAATCAGGACATTGCCCAATACCTCTAGGTTGTAATATACATTGTGGTGAGGCCTAATTTTTGAAGATTTATCAATCTGGTGCTTGAAAAGGCATATCACGGGCAATGTTTTGTGCTTACAACTTCTTCTCCAGCTATGATTTGTTGGAGCATGGCGCTATAAATCATGCTTTTTTGATTCCCACTTCTCTTTGGGAAATAGGTGAGGCATGCTGTGAAGCCAGGTTCATTCACCTCTGTTTCTTCTTTCTAACAGTTTCATTGAAAACCTTGTTAGAATCTGCCCCAATCCTGTTCATTTTTTGCTATTAATTCTTATGTGAAGAACATTACTGTATATTGTATATCATGTAGGACATACAAAAAGTAAAATGAAATTAAACACCTAAATTGTTTATAAAATTCATATTTTTAATGAATAAGCAAGCCATTGTGGTGCTTAAGAATATGGTGCTTGTGAAATTTGATCTTATTTTGAAATTTTTCCTTTTTCTATTAATGTAATTTTCATTGAAATTGGAAAATATGAATTCAAATTACAAGTCAGGTTACAATCCATGTTATTTTCAATAAATTTTTTAGTATCTGTTAATTATACAAAATAATGATACCAGTGTTCATTTTTAAAGCCACAATTCTAGAGAACCAGAGAGGAAATAATCATGTTTTTATGACACTGCAGGTAAACAACAATCATATTTAGGAACTAGAAGATTTTAAAGCGAACAACAGGGTAAATCAATAACTCCCACATGGAGGAAAAAGATGATTTTCTAGTCAAGATATCAAACAAAGCTAACATGATATTAATGGCTGTGTGAACAGGCTTCCCATTTGCACTTTCGTGAGGGGGAGGTTAAGGATTGGCAGTTGCTCATATAAATCACGTCTGGTAAGAGCCATATGAATAAGTGTTTGACATTTTCAGTTGGAAAGTAGCAGCTTGTCTTCAGTTCTGAGCAACCTTCCTCCTGTGATAATTGTCTTTGTTTTTCCCCTCTTTTGATGAACCAGAATTTTAATATCAATTTAGCATGTGCAAATGTGTTGGTGCCCAGGGGGCAGAGCTGTCCAAGGTGGCAGTGTGGCCGAGATGGAAGGGTCAAATGTGACCACACTGGGCCATCAGCACTAAGTCTGCTGCCATTGTATTTGCTGGTATATTTTACTTGAGGCTTTCTACTCGCTTAGGCTAAATCTTGTGATTCTCCAATCTGGAGGAGCCAAGAGAACATGGTGACATATAAATCAGGGTGTTGTCTACTGTCTGTCAGTTCTACCAGCAGATCTGCTTTCTGATTGATTCAGAAATGGAACAATAAATAACCCAACATTGTTTTTGAAGGCCTATTACATATCTACATATTTGTGATTTAGATCTATGACGATATATTCTGCCTCCTAAGTATAAAAGAACCCTCCCCGCATCTAAATTCAACTGTCTCTACCAGTTTCATGATCACTGTGAGCCACCTGATATCTTATTTAAACAAGAAAATTTAAGTATTTTCTTCTAGATCAAATATCATAGTTTCAATAATCAAACAATTATTAAATAAATATAGTAAAAATAATATAATTAAAAAGAATCAAACATTATTCTTTCTAGGCTGAACTTTCCAACCTGTCAAGCAGGAGGCAGGCATAAACAGAAAGACCAAAAGCAAACAAATGAAGTCCAGAAGAACGGTAGTCACAAAATGTGGTGAGGAATTTAGGACTTAGGGATCAAGTCATTGTAAAAGTGCTGGCTCTTCTTCTGGTTGACATATACGACTCCATGTTTATTTGATGAACCAGCTTTCACAGAGCGAGGTATCGTAGATGAGCATGGTGAAAGTTACCTTGACAGAGTCAGTACACAGGCTTGGGCATGGACAAAGAGGG
The DNA here is from genome assembly GCF_007827085.1 of Peromyscus californicus insignis. Taxonomy (NCBI): domain Eukaryota; kingdom Metazoa; phylum Chordata; class Mammalia; order Rodentia; family Cricetidae; genus Peromyscus; species Peromyscus californicus. The sequence goes on along the minus strand of NW_026294413.1, from coordinate 5,134,607 downwards.
AGACGGCAAGACCAGACCAATCGAGAGCAAAGATTCCAGTACATTCTGGAGGACTAACTTCACAGTAACACGTATTCAGTGTCTCAGATGCATTTGAATGCATTAAGTGTCCAGCTTGACTCTCTGGAGGAGCCTCAATAACCACCCAGAAACTTCCTGCTTTGTCTCCAGTATTGCTCTGGAGTCCCTCTGGCAGCTGGCTATGATGTGGAAACAGCTTCCTCTGAACCACTTTCTCAATGATGTCCACTGTAGTGTGTTCATCTTCAGATTCTTTCACTGCTGCAGACAGATGAAACATGGTATATTATTTTATAGCCTGCAGTAACATCTTCTTTATACTAGTTCAAAGAAAAGAAGTATTATGAGGGAAGTAATCCTCTAGAAATTAGAAGTTTCATGGCTATCTATGTCAAAGACTCACTGAAATACAAAACCTGCACTTGAAAACTCCTCGGCTCCACGCTCTCTGCAAGCAGAGAAGGTCTGCTCTTTCCAAGACCCAGAGAAAGTAAGAAGACTAACCAGGCACTTCAGTGTAATTATACATCTGATCTCTATTTTTTCACATTTAAATTAACTTATTAAATGATACACAGAAATTGCACATAATTATAGGATACCACATAACATCCCCAAACACTGCTAGAATTGGGATGAACATACTATCTACTCGAATGTTTTTCACTTTTTCTGGGGAAAATATTCACATTAGTTTCTTTCAGATTATTTTCAAAATATATAGTGTCTATAGTCACAGCTCATGAAAACATTTTTTTTCTAATTTACTCAGTGACCACGGACAACCCTTCCTGTTTCCTTCCACTCCCCTCACACTCAGGTGAATGTCATTCTACTCTCAGCTTCTATAATGTGTCTCTTATATCCCAGACATGTCGATCCTAAGTCTTTTCATATGATTTTAATTTTGCATTATGGAATTGTAAACTTAAAGGAAAGCTAACTTGGGGCTGGAGAGACAGCTAAGCAGTTAAGGACATGTGCTGTTCTTGCTGAGGACCAGAGTTTAGTTCCCAGCACCCATGTTGGGTAGGTCACAACCACTTGTAACTCAGCTCCAGGGTATCTGATGGCTTCTTCTGGTCTCTGTAGGCATCTGCAGTAATGTACACATACACATAAAGAAACACACACATACATAGAATTTAATTTAAAAAAATTAAGGCTAAATAATGCTTAATAGTTGAAGTTTTACTACAAACTTGATGTGAGGGTTTAATAAGAACAAAGAGAATAATGGATGAAAGATATGCACAATGAATACTGATGGTACCAAACCTAGAAAGCAAACCAAACTTCCTGTTTCCAATGCTCTAGGTCAAACAAAGCTGTAGGTATTTCCCCTGGGACATTGAGCTTCCATTGTTTTACATCAAAAGTAATATCATTTGAGTTTCAATGTTAATCTCATATGAAATCATGAAGTATCATTATAAATTAAAGGTGTAACATTTAAATATTTGCTCTATGTTAACTGTGATTTTGAAAATTCTATTTGTTGGTCATGATGTTGTTAGAAATTCTAGTCTTATGAATGGAGCCCCACCAATTGATTTACAAATGCATGAGCAATGTACTCACACAGGAGTCAATATTCCTGCTGGATCTAACCTCACTGATCAAAAGTGAGCAGATGGCGAGCATCGTGGAAGGCTGGAGGGTTCTCGTGCCACCGATTCCTGCCATGCTTACTGATAGATGTTTTTGATTTGATGTCAGTTGTTTGTCAAGGAATTATAATAATATTTTTCAAAAAGCTTTGGTTTGACTTCCATTTTACTGCGAGACTATTTTTTTCCCAACCTCCCTACCATCTGTCTTGATTCTGCTCTGGAAAGTCTCCCTGGTATCCCATCCAGAAGGGCTAAGTGAACCAATATGGCAGTAGCAGATTGCTGATGCCTTCCAGCTTTTAAGTGGGATGTTATGATTAACAGTGGCCCGGCTCTTTACCTCTCTATTATCCCAGGGCCACCTCAGAACATTTCAGACACTCATCAGATTCAATTAATCCTATATGCTTCCTGAAAAATTCAAGCATACTGTTAGAATTAATATGAAGGAAAAGAAATCATGTTTAGCTTTTGATGGGACTGTAGTAATATGGGTTTTCCTTTTTGCTGTATTCTGCATTTTGAATGAGCAATATGTAAGACTATATTGTATTTTAAAATAGTTCTAATAAAAATGGTTGTAAGATCTATTCTTTTATATGCCATATAATTAGCTAGAGTATATACAGAAAATCTGAGCTGTTTTCAACATGATTATCACAAATAAGAATCTTTGAAAAAAACTTTTTACTGAAATGTATGTAATTTTATAATATATGGCATAGCTATTCTGTGCAGTACATTGCCATTGATTTTTTTATAGCTAAACCACCAATAGAGTATATGTCTATAATTAACATAAATTGGCTTATTAAAGAGCAAATTTCCTAATGTAGCAGTTGTGGATGATGAGAGGCTCTTCTTGTGGTTTAAGAATAGGTAATTGAGGCTAAGGTGAACCAAAGACAGTCTGGTCAAGTATGAAGAAAGGGACCATCAAGTGAGAGAAAGGGGGCTGGAAGAGTTCAACTGTTGATAAGATACAGTGTGACGAGAAGCCATGTGACACTGTCACAGCGAACTCCTTTACAACCACAAAACTTAAACACGCACACACATACACACACACACACAAAAAAAAAACAGTGATGCTAAAAATGTTACATGGATCATTCAGACATGGAATCTCTTAGGGGTAGGATAGGTGTCATGGAGAAAGGAGATGTTTGATTAGAAGAAGCCTCAGAGGTTTTAATGAACTGACAAAATGAAAGTTACTGGATCCTATAATTGAGAAGGCTAGAGGTGGATCCCACTTCACCCATGATTGGGGCAGTTTTCTTGATCCACCTGTAATGTTAGTTTATCCTTTTTTCCCCTTGTGTGTACCCCTCTCCTCTGTTGCAAACAAGTGCTCTCCACATGGCACAAGAGATGGCCATGAGTGTCTTCAGATTGTCAACTCCTCATTTAGCAGAGTGTGAGCAGAACTTGTATCTCACAAAACCCACATGTAATTCCCAGGACATGGTAGCTCTGCTTGGGTCTGGTCTGCACCTATTACTATAATGGAGATATGAGGATCATACACCTGCTTTACCTAGTCAGGCTTGCATACTGGGAGAGTTGTATTAAAAAGGGTTACTGGGTATCTTTAAGACAGTGGAAGTGAGGAGCACAAGCCAAAATCTAAAGTTCTCGATTGATACGAAAAGACCTCTTGGCCCTAGCTTATGACATAACCATGGATAATCTTACATAAAACCAATCAGTACAAACTGTGTTGTTATGTTTAGCTACCCAGGGATAAAACAGTGTGCAAAAGTCTCAAGTTCAGTCTTTGAATGCACACTCCTGTGTGTCTCCTTTTCACAAAGAGTTCCTGGTCTTGTCCATTACACAGTGAATTTTCAAGCTTCATTAAGTGCCCATGCCTTGCTTACTGCTCTTACTTGCCAGTAAAATACAATAAAAAAAAAATGTGAATAACATATAAATTGTGTTTATTTTTCTCCTTTTAAAGAGCAAATGGTAAATTCTAGATGGCCCAGAGTGCTGCTAGTGCTTGCCATCTTAACTGGTCATTCGCATATGCACTTGGTCACCTCCTACACTTTCTGGCCTTTCCTAACCTTACGCCACCCCTGATTTTGGAAATGAATTACACGTGCACTAAATACCTGGATCTCATCAGATCTTTAGTCACCTTTCACTTGCACTAGAAAATTGACAGTTCTATCGCTAATTAAAAAGTTATTGGAATTGACTAAAGATGAACAACAATCAGGAATTTGGACTTTTCCCAATACTTTTAGAAATACGTTGCCTGCTGAACATAAGGACGTTATTTCCCATGTAATACAAGATAAAAGAATAATCTGCGTGCACTAAACAATCAATCCCTCCTTTTTTACCAGGTTGGTGGAGACTTTGCCTATTTAATCTCTCAGCTCTGTTTTTTTTTTTTTTTTTTTGGATCTGTTTCATTAATTTCTTTTCTCTTTCAGAAATTGTTTTCCATATTCTCTTTAGCTCCATTTTCCACAACAATCATTTAATCTATACTATCCCTAGGTAGCATACTCTGTAGGTAGTAAATTAATAGGTTGTATAGCTGTGACTTTAGTCCACCCACGGGCATGGAATCAACCACGGTTGTAAGTCTTGGCTCTGAGTAATTAAATGGAAGAAGAAACTATTTTGTGTTGCATTTTCCAGAAGAACAAAGAACTTTAAGGAGGTTTTTGTTTTTTGTTTTTTGGTTTCTTTGCCAAAAATAATTGCACAGGAAGATGAGCGAAGCAATGCAAAGTTTCAAACGTCCTCATTTGCATATGTAAATTACTTGATATCAAGAAAAAGACCTGAAGCAGTTATTACTCAATGCCAGGCTGGCAACTGGTAGAAAGTCACAGGGTTCAGGGGAAACTGATTTAGATATGCTGCCCATGGCTATAAATTCAGAGGAAACCCAAGGACTACAAGGTATGCATTTCTTACCACCACAGTCTCCATAGGGAATGCATGTCCCACCCACCACAGCCTCCAGTGACACAGTCACATCATGACTGTGATGTTTTTAGCATCCCTGGGATCCTTATCCTCAGGAACAGGCTTGCTTAAGCCACATCCCAGCTTCACCAAGCCTGAATGTCTGAAGTGAAGAAGTCACATGTTACATGCCATTACTCACTCTGTCATTCCACAGACACAAACATTATTATTAATGAGCCGATTGTTTAAAGTGTTTCAGAAAAAAAAAATATTCTCATAGAAGAAATGTTCCAGGGCCCTTTAACACAGGTGTGTGTGTGTCTGGTCACTGCCCCTCTGTTGAAGGAGGAGATCCACACTGCAGATGTCAGGAAAGAACAGGTGTTGCCACAAGTAAGAGACCAGCTGGAAGAACACTCCATGAAAGGGCCTCAAACTCCCCCTAAAATGGCCAGCTGAGGAGTTGGGAATGTGAGTGAACATTACGAAGTGCAAAGAAAACCTAGATACTGTCTCTAACTTTAACATGATGAGCATTTAACATCTTAATATTTTCTGCTTAAACAGAAACTTAAAGTACCATGAAAACATCCTCAAATAATATGGGAAAAATAAAAAACTCAAATTCCTTACTCTCTTCAACAGATCAAAATCCTAGCCAAGTCAATGTTGTTTTCCATCTATCTCTGGTTTGTTTACCTGTGTTTTTGCATTACGAGGGTACAAACTCTCTTTTTCCCATCACATGCTCTGAATATTTTCCTGGATTTTAAAGTAAAATTACTGTAACTTTTGGACTGTGGCCTTCCACCAGCAAGTGTCCACGTGGAGCGTGTGGCTTTATTTGGAAATTGAGTTTATGTTGATGTAATTAAATTTAAAATATCTGAATGGTCCATAAATTCAATTTTGTCATTATAAGCAAAGGAAATTAGAAAAATAGAGTAAAGAGGGGAAAGACAGAGGCAGTGTTTGGAGGAGGGGCAGCCATAGGCCTGGAGGAGGGACAGCCACCAGAAAACAAAGGCAAGGGACAGAGTGTCTCTCAGAGAGAGCATAGACGCAGCACCACAGGGAAAAACAATAAATTCTTCCTTTTTAAGCCACCATGTTTATAGTATTTCATTATGAGAGTCCCAGGAACTTAATGTCCTTATACGTTCATGGAACCTGACATAAGTAAATATATTTTTAAGTAGATTCTCAGTGCCGCAACATTTTTAAAGGTATATAAATAATCACAACCAATGAAATTATTTTCCTGAATATTATGTTTAACAGCAAAAACTGTACTTCCATTGTGTGCACGTCTGTGTTCATATATAGATATGTACATCTATGCATAATATGTATACACTTGTAACAGATATGGTTCTCTTGTTCTTAGCTTTAAGTTGATTGTTTCTAAGATATTACTATTTAAAAAAAATTGAGGGACAATAAGGTGTTTCAGTGGGTGAATAAAAGGGTTTGCTGTCACACCTAACAACCTGAGCTTAACACCCAAGACTACATAGTGGAAGGAGACAACCAGCCCCTGAAAATTGTCCTCTGACCTATACACACACACACACACACACACACACACACACACTAAACAAACAAACAATCAAACTAATTAATTAATTAACTAAAAGGAAAACAAAAGGACATTTAGAGTATCCTTTTATTGCACTCTGAAAATGTCCCTTTTCTAGGTTATCAACAATATTTGTCATGAGAAAAATTAATGTGATGTTCTGGAAGAACCTTCAATTATCTAACCATTGTACTTCTGAAAGGCAATTACCTACCCTCCTAAGAGTAAAAGTCTTCCAAGTTTTTGGTTTCATTAAAGTGGTACATTTCCATGGGAAATTATTATTTTTTAATTGTAGGGATCTAAAAATAGAAATAAAAGCCTCCCTGCTCAACCTTTAGATGTGAGCTCTTACAGAATGCTTTCTCTTCCTGTGCTCACAACTGTGAAGTTAATTGTGTACGCCTGTCTCCAGTTCCTGATTTACTGACTTTACATAGAGTTATTGACTTCCAAAGAAAGCTGAAGAACTTAATAGCTCCCGTTTCTCCATTTTACTTGACTACAGTTATATGGCTGCTTTTGTATTGTTGAGGTTTATACTAAAGAAAACTCAGTAAATACTTATGCTTTGACCGAGGGGTGATTTTATAAGTTTAAAGGTTATGTTTAAATCTGCATTGCAGTGTGGGATTACATAAGGAAATATAAAACCAAGAAGAGTGTTTGGAGTTAATTGTGAGAATAATCTAATCATATACCTTTAAATCATGCAATCACAGATCATCACATTGCTAGAGGGAACATCTTCCATGTATTCCAATCTAATGAGCTCTCTTTTTAAATTTAAATTTTTTATCACTTAATTGTATTTACAATATTTTAATTTTTGTAATCATCAAGAAAGCTTTCTGTCATCTCTTTCTCCTCTTCTTCCTCCACCTCTCCTGCCTCCTCCTTCTTCCTCCTCAGCCTCTTTCCCCTTTTCTTCCCCCTCCCTTTTCTCCTCCTTTTCCTCCACCTCCTCCTCATACTCCCTCTCCCCCTCTCCTTGTTTCTTTGGAACCGAAAACCTCCACAACAAAACTCCTGAATTCTGATTCTGAAAATGTGCTTTCTCTTTCTCACTGTCTTTCATCTGTAGGTAGGGTGAGTAGGAAGACGTATGTTGAAAATGACTTCCCCTTCTCTTTAAGGTGTTAGTATCCTTCACCATCCAGCCCTCCTCCCGGGATACCTGATGTGGAGCTTCCATTCTTCATCTGTAAGCTACATTCTGGAATTTCTAGGGTTTCACTGAACCTGTGAAATTCTGAGGCAGTTTTTAATCAAGGAGCAGATTAATATCCAAATGTTACATAAGCAGTTGTATTGTTAATTACTTTGATGGTTTTATTTTCTTCCCCATCCATTGGAATTGTTTTTCTTTGTCATTTCGTATTTTCATTAGCTCTGGTGGCTCCTTGGGTAAGGCAGCCTTTCCTCCTTTAAGTCAGGGATACTTATATGTGTAGAAGTTCTTTCTTCTCTGGTTGAGTTGTTTGTATCCCACTGCCATTTTCTACATGAATTTTGTTCCTTATTAGTTTTAACTAGGGATAACTACAATCATCTCTGCATCTGCCTTCCAGAAAGGCATCAGATAACCACTCTCCTTGGAAGAAGCAGATGAAGTGAAGGCCCCTTGGTGCCCTTGCCATTCCTGCCTTTGAGTTTCTCAGAGACAGACATTCATGGAAATATGATGTAGCTCTGTTCCTGTGTTCATCTTCTAGCTCACATGTTGCCACAAATGAGATATACTTATTTTTTTGAGAATTGCCATTTATATAAATGTTACATTGTATATTGAAAACACACAATTTTAAAATGCTTGGTTTTACTTTCATTCAATCCCATGTTTTTGAGATCTTGGTATGCTGACGTACCTACAGCTGTAAGCATGCACACACACATACACATACACACACACACAAACACACATGCATACACATTCGTGCACACACATACACACATTCATGCACACACAAGCATATGCACACCTTTTGTTTTTGTCATTTTCTTTGTAACCATCGGAGAAAAGAAATGTAAGCAGTTTGCTCAGCCTTCTTCTGGAACTCTGAACCCAGTAACACCTTTAGAACTAAAAACCAGGGTGGTGAGATAACTCAGCAAGTCAAGGTGCTTCCTGCTAAACCTGGTAGCCTAAGGACCTGACAATTTGATCTAATTCCCCCACGAATTCCACATAGTGGAAGGAGAAAACCAATTTCTGCAAGTTGTCTTCTGACATCCAAATGAGTACAATAGCACATGCATTTACCCATCTGCATACATACATACACACCCACCCACATGTATACATAGATGCACATATACATACATACACATAAGATAAATGAGTGTGAAAATTTAAACTAAAAGTCAATAAACCAGGAAACAAATGGACAATTATTATGGCATATTTGTGAAGTTATGCTGCTGACAATTGAGATCTACAGGTATTTGAATAGACACTATCAGCTGAATGTGTTCTGGACACGGTCAGTGTCAAGATGGGACCCTGAACCTTCCCTTTGCCTTTCCTCAGGACGAGAGGAAGCATGTTGAGCTGTGCTGTTCTCTTGTAGGCTGGTTCTGTGTGGACTTCAGCTGGAGATTTATCCTCTGTTCTTCTCTGTCCTTGCACCCTGCGGATAAAATTAACAAATGATTATTCATGGGCTCAATGGCTTTATTCAAGACTGTTTCTTTTTGGCAGAACAAGGTATATTTATTTGAAGTCCAACCTGTTCTTTAACCACTCAAGTCACTGAGTCTAAATAATTAGCAGTTACTAAATTTACCCTGAGAGGACTGAACTCCTCAGGAGGCTTTTGCAGCTGAGAGTTCTTTCCCACACTTCCTGTCTCCCTCCACCGTCCTTTCTTCCTTCTCCTCATCTCTCCATCTCCTTGTTTTCTCTTAACCTGTCTTCTCTCTGTTTCTCTTCCTTGTATTTCAAGAAATGGAAAGTAACTGGAACCAACTTTGTGTCATCTTTATGAAAGGGGCAACATGGCTCTTCCTGAGAAAAAGGAGTCCCATGTATGAGCTAGTGCATGCTACCCTCTTGGAATTTTTGCAGATGAGGTCCAAGCAGGAAAAGAAATTCTGAGAAAAAAATGACAAACTGAGAAGATTTCAAACCTGATAATTCTACAAAAATAATTTCAGTTTCACTTTCACATTGACACAAGGCAATATAAAACAGTGTGTTAGAGCTTACTCAACTAACATGATCCAACCTGACTCTACCACTGAGAACTCTATGGCTTGGAAAAGAATCTTAACCTTCTTTTGTTTCAGTTCCTTCACAGATGCATTGGAGCTCCTAAAAGTACCTACAGTGCACTGTTGTTGGTTAAATGTGTTAACATTTGTAATACATTCAGATTAGTACTAGACATCTCATAGTGATTTGTAAATTACTAGACTATGTGTGTGCATGTACATAAATGTTGTGTGTATATATACATAGATAAGCATATATATGAGACAGAGATAAATTTTGACAAGGAAGTAAGATTCAAGGCATATAATAACAGTGTGGATTTCAAACACAGTTGTTCTTAAGTAACTTTGAGGTTATAAAATATTCAGATTAAAAACTGATGTAATAATTAGTCCTAAATGTCAAGTGGAGATGGCTCTGTGTGCATGCCTATAGAGAGTTATTGTGGTTGTTCTAGTTTGTGTGGGAAGACCTGCCCACTGTGGGTGGCACCACTCCCTGGCTGGGATCCTTGACTGTAAAGAGAAGAGACCTGAGCAGCAGTGTGTATTTGGTACCTGCTTCCTGAGTGAGGGGGTGTGACCAGCTCTTTCAAGTTCCTCTTTGCTCAAAACTCCCCAGGATGGACTTTACCCCAAAACTGAAGTCCTAAATCAACCTTTGAGTGGCTTGTCAGAGTATTTTACCACAGTAACAGGAAAAGAAACTACAACAAATGGTATAAAAAACAAATCAGGAGAAATGAAAATCATAGAATGTGTGACAGTTATAATCACAGAATCGTGTGCCTTGTCCTTCGACTAAGAGCACTTCATAGTATTCTTAATTCAACATTTCCTCATTCATTGCTCTGGAGGCTAAGGGCTTCCTCACACATTGCTTCCCATAAAACATTTCAAAGCTTGTTCTATGGAGTAAAGGAATAATACTAATTTTAGCTCCAATTGTTATACTTCCAAAGGAGCTTTAAAAAAATGTTGAGTTCGACTGTTTCCAAAGAAAAATTCTATAACAGAAACTAGACTGGTTGGAAAGTGATTGGTCTTAATAACTGGAGAGTTCAGCGAGGCCTGGTGGAAAAGGAAAAGAGGAAAGAGCAATGGTATATCTCACACTTTCATCTGAGGCTCCCCAGAGCACCCGAGACCAACGCTCATTACCATTTCCTTAAATAGACGAAGCTGCTGAGATAGTGAGTTAAGTGTGCTTCCCAAGGTCACACTCTAACTTGCTAACATAGCGATAAAAATCCAATATTCCTGATAAGTGCCCACTGCCCACTCATCCTCTTGGTATCGATTGGGTGTGAGATGCACAATGCAGATGGATGGGAAGGTCTTGGAAGTATTTCTAGCCCCACCATCTTGCTTGGTGCCCCCTCTTATGAATCCCTTATGGCACCGAGACAAGCCTGCCATCACTGGCTTCTGTTCTTGAAGGATCCTGGCTAGTTGAGAGGGCAAAAAGACATGCCTATTTCTTGTCTGCTCTTTGATTCTACTCTAGCACTTCCTCACACTTTCAGCTCTCATGGAAGAAATCAGGTCCCGACTCATGCTTTTGGTTTTTGCTACATCTTTGTTTCATTGGTTACTTTCCCTTGAACGCCTGACCTATTTGTGGTTGCTTGCAGAAGTCTCTGAGAATTTCAGTACCACAAAGTGACTTTTTCTTCTAAATTCTCCTGTGTTTATTCCATTCGCCACGTCCTTAAGAAGAAAAACAGATAAAGACAGAGATTCTGTGCAGTCCAACGGGGTGGTCCTCAGCAATAGGAGTCTGGTGAAATTGAAACCAAAAGTCACAAAAATTAAGAGTTCAGTCCCTCAGTAGCACTGGCCATATTTGAAACACTCGGTAACTCATATGATGTCTCCTGGCCTTGTCCTACTCCTCTTTAGAGCATGGAAACTGGATTCGTTTGTAGCCAGATCTTTTCCTGTGTCCCAGTCTGCCAGCAGTCTGGACAAATCTCTCCCACTCACATCCCCCGAGTAAACACACAGAGGCTTATATTAGTTACAACTCCTTGGCCATTAGCTCAGGCTAACTACTGACTAGCTCTTACACTTAAACTCAGCCCATTTCTGTTAATCTATATGTCACTACGTTTTCTGTGGCTTTACCTGTGTGCCATTACATGCCGCTCCCTGGACAGCGGGCTGGCATCTCCTCACTCCCAGCCTTCCTCTTCCCAGAATTCTCTTTGTCTGTTTATCCCGCCTATACTTCCTGCCTGGCTACTGGCCAATCAGCTTTTTATTAAAAACCAGTATACAAAAGCATTATCCCACAGTATTTGTTGAATGTGAAATTCTTCTAGCACTCACATTCTATCATTTCCCAAGGACTTCCCTGTGGTCTAGACTATGACCTCAAGCTCTTAGAGAGTTTCTCCTAGCAGAATGTTTACTCACATGCTGGAACCAAGCTCACGACAAAGAATATGGTAATATATTCAACAGGAGCATTGTGTATTCAATATAGACTCGGAGTCTTAAAGAGCAATTTTTCCCTTTTATGAGCATTGGCAGGTGTTTTACCATGAAACAGTCTTCAGAAAAATGATGAAGACGTGCCCTATTTTAAGATGAGAGCGTAAGATGATCTGATGTGTAGCAACGCTGTTGTAATAAACGTGTTGTCATTAGTGGAATCAAAGAAGCCCTTGACTTTTACCTCATCATAGGAAGCAAACTCTTCCAGATTTTCACACCCAACCTTTGAGCATTCACTGGCAGGCGAAGCCATTGTTAGTCAATCAGAACCACAGTTTGGTCTCTGATCCATTCTTGTTTTTTGGTTGTTTTTTTTTTTTTAATTATTCTTTTTTTATTTTAATTTTGTTGTTGTTGTTTTCCCACTCCTAATGGTGAGGGAAAAAAAGAATGAGAAATATAGAGATTCAATTTTTGAGTTAGGATTTTTTTTTCTGCTTTGGAAGAGTAGCAATAAATTATCCAGTGAGAAGCACTTAGAAGCCTTAGTTCACAAAGGAAAACAAATGATTAAAAAGAAAATGTATAATGCAGAATTTTTGCCAGTGCTCCTTGGAAAGCAAATGTGACAATATGGTGTTAGTCATCTTAAAAAGAGAAAATGCAGACCCCGAATACGGCAAATTTCCAAAGCACTCATTATACGTGCTAATTGTCTTTTACGTTTTATTTCAACCCCATAACTAGGATGAGTCTCAGCAGCTGTCTATTCTCCTCTGCTTTCTTCAGGCAGAAATCCCCTCAGGGGAAGTTGCCTGACAAAATCATTAAGTAGCAGTTTTAGGAGCCTAGGTGGGATCACGTTTGGAGATGACTGATGACATGATTGTAGTTAATTGTTTGTGGGACTTGGGAAGTCTCTGACATCTTTAAGGGGAATCCTTTTCCTTGCAATCAGTACTGTACCATTCTCCAAGGATCATCTTCCTTTGGGGTTCCAGAGAGAAATATTTCTGAGGTGACCTGTGCCACCTTCTCTCTTCTTTCTTGATAGAAAACTATCCCCCTTTGTCACCCAAATTTAATTTCTAGTGAGCAGGCTATTTCTAGCTAGGATGTTTGCCCTTCAGCGAGTTTATTTGAGATCTCTTCTGGTTGCATGCAAGAAATTACGTCCTAACCTTGTCCCATTAGAACCCTGCTGGTCTGAAAGAGCATTACACTTAGCCAGCAGGCTCAGCTCACCCCAAGGGTAGCTTGCTTTTGAACAGAGCTAATTTGTGAGTACATGTTCTTAATCACGTTCAGTATTAGCTCTCTTTGTGCAGAGTATAATTATTACTCTCTATTTTTGGCAACTATAATCATAAGCTTTGAGGTGGATACCTTAAAAAGTTATACTTAATAAGTAACCATCAACTATTAGACAACATCTATTGTTACTGGAATCCTCAGCGACATATCAAGATCCTATCCAGTTGCCTTCTTGCTACATAACTACAAGAGAATAATGCAAGTTTTATAACAGGTAGTCAGAAATGAGTTTCAATTAATCAATGGACTTCTAATAAATATTTACTATGCGTTTCACATTGTGACTACCTTAGGCACTGTAGTGTTGCCCACTCACAAAAACTCACACATAGGCACAAGCATCCAACCTTCAGATTTCAGAAAATGGAGACTGTCCCTGTCTCAAGTCATTTGTCAGAAGCTGCACCTACTTCATATTACAAATGTGATGGCTGCAATCATGAAACTATAGCTTTGTTGTAAAAAATGAGAATTGCCAAAATAGAAAAGTAAAGTGTTACCTACTGTAACCTACTCTACATCTTGTTCCTAGTTTCCAAGTTGTTCTGATGCCTTCTCAATATATAACCATGAAATAATCTGGCTATTTTGTAGACATTGGGAAGAACAGATTTTGGTGAAATCTGTTCTCGTGGATGATCTGACCGTTGGTAGATGAAGTATGTGGCATGGTTTATGATGAAGAAGATAGAACAGAGTATAAGGAACACACATTGTGGTATGTGGTGATATATTGTGTACCCTAGTAAAGCTTTCCTGAGGATCAAGACAGAGCCAGCCACTAGATTAGACACAGAGGTCAGGCAGTGGTGGCACACACCTTTAATCCTAGCATTCAGGAGGCAGACATCCATCTGGATCTCTTTGAGTTCAAGGCCACCCTGAACTACATGAGATTGACTCAGTCTAGGAGAGAAACAGAGCCAGGCAGTGGTGACACACCTTTAGACCCAATACTTGGTAGTCACATGCCTTTAATCCCAGCACTTGAGATCTCATGACTTTGCTTGGGAAGCACACACGCCTTTAATCCCAGGAAGTAACGTGGCAGGGCAAAGAAAGGTATATAAGGTGGGAGGAGACAGGAACAAAAGGCTTTTTTTGGCTGAGGATGTTTGGGTGAAGACTCAGAGGCTTTCAGGATTGGCTGAGGAGTTGGCGAGGTGAGGTTGGCTGTGGCTTGCTCTGCTTCTCTGATCTTTCAGCTTTTATCCCAATATCTGGCTCAGGGTTTTCTATTAATAAGACCATTCAAGATTTGAACAACAGTGCCACATGGCCAGTCAGGTTCACCTTACAGTCCAAAGCTCAGCAAACCCACTGGTAAGTAAGCAGGCAACAAATTGTGTAGGAGGCTGAAGGTGAAAAGGGAGAGCTCCAGCCAAGGGAGTCCATCAACCAGGCCTGACTTAGAACCCCATGTCATTCAAAGAAGCTAATTTTGAAATCAGGTCACCTCCTTGTTCTTCCACCCCTACGGGAAGTCATAATCTGTTTGATTTTCCCTTTTAGCCATGTGTGGGCTGGACATTGGACAGTAAGTGCCCCTGAAACCCTACCACCTTTTCCTTTCTTCTCTCTTCTATTCAAACAGACAGTAGAATCTGAGATTCATGCTCTCCTCCCCAGGCCTGAAATGAAGAATGCTTTCATTATTTTTCCAATCACTAGTCCTAGCCTCACTCTCTTTGTTTAGCTCGCCAGTGCTCGGATGGTAGGGCACACTTGCTTGGCATGCTGATGTCATCCGTAACAGCCTTTGAAGCCACAGATTAAGGGAAAGGGAAATGAATACTGTGTATGCAGAGGGAAGAATGCTTACTGTCACTCCCTCAGCTAGTTGACCATGCAGAAAAGTAATTGCCAGCAGTGATTTGGGGCCGGCATTTTGCAAGCAGTACATTTAAGTACATGCATAAGCCTTTCTTAGCAAATGATTACAAACTCTATGTGACTTTTGTATTCTTATCCAGCTTTTTATTCATTTTGCCTCAGACACAGTTGTTAGGTTATAGAATTCTAACACAAATATTCAACTTCCACTTCTTGTATTCTCATTGCAGTGTGATTAAACTTAGGATAGGATGATTTCTTTCTGACCATGTAAGTCACAATGCATGACAGGGAAAGCATCTTCACGCCACTTCACTTCCTTAGATTCCACGAGCACACCCTTTATAAAAAGCAACTCACAACCTCTTCAGTTTCTGTGCCAACTATGTCAGGGGTTGATGAGCCTGTGTCTGGACTCTGAAACACCAACGCTGGTGCCATTTAGTGCACGACACCTGGCTCACTTGTACTCACCTGTGGGCACCCGTGGCACAGTACGGACCTGTCTCCCCTAGTTGAACAAGTCTCTAGACCTTTACCTCAGGACAGTGTAATTTGGGGAGCTCTACCCCAGAAATGTAGTAGGTGAGCAAGGTAGAAACTCTGAGGTGCTGCTGCTGCTGCTGCTGCTGCTGCCCCCGACTGTGCCCTGGCTAAGGTCTGCCTTGATAACCCCCCACTTGCAGGTACCCAAACCAAGACACACACATACACACACACACACACACACACACACACACACACACACACACATGCACACACAGATGTATGCACACTCACACCACTTTTATTTAAGGTGCGGGGGCTTGGGAGGATCATTTCAGCATAGGATGGCAACACTTATTTTCCTTACAAGACATCTTAGCTGCCTTCACGGAAATAGCAGAGAGAGTTAGAGGGCCATTAGACAGACCATTGAGCACATCCCTTGCTTAAAAACCCCAAACAAAAGAGAAGCCTTTAATGCAGACATCCATTCTGTTCATACCAGGACCAGAGGATTGCTGACACATTGTTTTAGAAGGGCCATTTAAGACCTCTAATCAATTGGCCATTATTAATATTTATTACTGTTCTGATGAAATCCCCAGCATATATTTACTTTCTAAGGGTTGGTGATAAAAGCAGATAAACACATAGACAATTAGTCTTTGGGGGGCTTACCTCTGTTTAATTTATGTCTTATTCCTGACTCTCGTGTGTGTGTGTGTGTGTGTGTGTGTGTGTGTGTGTGTGTGTGTGTGTGTGTGACTGTGCACATGTTTATTCTAGTTTTCCCTGGAAAGAAGTAAATTACTACTCCACCCTAACCCTTTCTTATTTGGAGCTACACAGTAACTTCATTAAGTTAATTATGCCAGCAATTAAAAAGGATCTAGTTATCTGAGAACAGTTATTGAGAATGAATTGTTCTCTAATGCTTCTACACATGGGCTGCTTTGATGGGAGAGGGAGAAGTCTGTAGGTCAGTGCAGTATTTCTTGTTGCATTTGGCTGTCAGGGGCTTTCACTCCTGCCCTTGAAAGGCTCAGAAGTACTGGACAAACCACATTATACCAGTCCTTATCTTTCTTATGGGTATTAGGGACAGATATTCTCATTAACTTTCAGCTTGTGAGTTATGGGCCGGCCATTTACTGTACAGAATAATAAATTGTGCAGAACATGTGTGTACAGCTGTTGACTCTGCGTGTTGGCTTTCCTGCCCAGTGCCACTCACTTGTTTGTAGAAGCCAGGCTGGAATTCCTGTGGATGAACTTATTCATTGAAAATGGATCCTGATTGTGGGTTTTGCCATTTACCAATCCTCAAACAACTTCTCTTGAGTGTAATTTTAATATTTCCATGTTCTCATTTTTAAAATGACCACAAACTTAGACAAATATAAATGAGACCTAACCCTTTCATGTTTTACTTACATGTCTGCCTTCTGGAACCAAGTGATTTTTAATTGGATTTTATATTTTCCTGACATGAATGGCAGTTCTATAAGACACAGTTTTGCCTGCAGCAATATGTAGAAAACTGTAATGTGAAGTGTTTGGTTTTCTTAGAAGAAATGTAATAGAAGGAGATATTGGAGGGGGAGCCAGTGTATTCTGTGGCACACTCAAAAATCAGTAAGTAGATGTTAATTAATTATTGAATAATGACTATCAGAAGTTAGTATGAATTTGAAGCAGGGTCACTTTTATCAATCATGGATTGGAATCTGAAATCTGTGGTCATCCTCTATGGGACTCTTCTGAATGTTTCCCATTGATGGTGAAACAGAGACTTAGAAGCTGATTTTGCTACGATGCGTTGGACTCCTCTCTTTGGCCCATGAGGTAACTGACATGGAATGAAAACCTGGCATCTCTGCCTTCATTTACTGTGTGTCTCCTTTGCTTTGGCTGCAGGCACAGAGATACATTATTGCCTTTAACCTCTCCTCTTGAGTCACCTTAAATTACAAGAAGAACAAAACATCACCAGATAGCCCTGCCACACAGAGATTAGGATAATTCCTCATGAGGCAGTGCTGCACCCTAGAACAGGGGCCATTATCTCACCGGAACCAGACTAGTCCCCTCAGCAATACAGGGACTAATGGAGTGACAATTTTTGATGCATGTATACATGGAATTCCATTAAACTGTAAAGGAAAATGAAATTATTTAATTTTCAGGAAAATGTAATGAACTGGGAAATACTACAGTAAGTGAGTTAACCTGGGCTCAGAAAAACAAATGTTATCTCTTCTTTATTGTTTGTAGATCCTAGCTTCAAATGTTTAGATTTCTAGGCTTAAGTTGGAGTGAGGACCTATACAGGCAATAAAGTGAAAAATGGAGCCCCTGAGGTATAAAGTAGAGGGAGAGAGTTTAGGAAGTAGAATAATTTAAATGGAGCAGGGTCAAGGAATGGGACAGAGCAGGAGTAGTGGGAAAATTTACAAAACAAAGGACATAGGAAAAGCTACAAGAAGATACAGACTATGAAACAAAAATTGGAGCCCCAGAAATGGATCACCTTTCAAGGTGTCAGAGTGTCCTGAGACCCCAAAACCATATAGGCTGTTACCATTACTCTGGGTTGCCTGCCAGAAGTAGATATGAGATAATAATACACCATTCTTGAAGATATTTTGACTGCAGAGAGAAATCAAGCTGGAAGTTTCCTTTCTGGTGGCTAGCTTTCATGGTACCAGAAGGTAGTATCTAACCTCCTGGGGTAGAAAAGGCATCAACATTCTTACTCAGTTGTGTACTGTTATACAGCTTAAATGTCCAGCAAGACCTGTCAACATATGTAATAGTGGCATGGCTGTAATGGGTAACAACTTTTGGATTCTGTGTGAGGTCCATTTCTTCATAGGAAGGGATTCATGCCTGGGACTATAAACCCAGTCAAAAGCCCATGAATAGAGAAGCCATGGGCACTGGGGGATAAAACTAGAAAATCAACTACTGTTTTCCTAAGTGGACATGTTATTCCCATGAAACTACTTTCTAAATATTTTTGTTTATACCCAAAAGTTAATGTTACTTTTAGAGTTGGTCAGAGAATCTTATTTTTACAGTAAATACTAGTAACTATAGAAATTTATAACTGCTCAGAATGCTGCAAATAAGTAACTGTTGAACATTAAGCATTACATTGTACATCTCTATAACCCACTTAAAGACTAAGAGAGCACCATAGAGAAAAGAGCAGAGAGAATATAAGGGCCAGATGATGGAATAAGTGTTTTGGGATGTAGACTTCTGATAGCATTCATTCATTACATTCAGGAATACAAAGCATCTGTGGTTACTTGTACAAAACTTGCTCAAGATTGAACTTCTCAAAATTCCAGCATTTTAGTGACATTGAGCTTGCAAACTCACAGAGACTGTGACTACGTGCATAAGACCTTCTCAAGATTAAGCCAGACAAAATTCCAGCATGGATAGGAGGGGCCTATGAAGTTTCACCCATAGCTGAGGAACTATTGGCAACTGGTGGCTGCTGGGAAGAAAGTCAATTTTCTTCAGGGATTCAGCCTCACAAGAGGCTACCCATGATCTAGCAGATGTTATTGTACCTATGAACACAAGACAGCATTAAGTTGATTCAGTAGGTTAAAAATAAATAAAGGGGACATGAAATTGAGGAAGACTCATGGTGGGGGCACAGGGGAGAAATTATAGGAGAGAGAAATGGTGGATGAATTTGATCAAAACATTTTATATGCACATATGAGATTTTTAAACAATAAAATAATAGTAATAATAAAGAAACAAAAGAGTCTATCATAGAGAGGCATTAATAAAGTCCTATTCTTCCCTGAGGAGCTTTTGGCAACTAGTGGTTGCTGGTGTAGGTACTACTCTAGTGAATAGTTTCTCACCCATATTGACACAAGCAACCCAAATCAAACTTCAAAATTTCAATTTCCCCCTCTCTCTTTCTCTCTCTGTCTCTCTGTCTCTCTGTCTCTCTGTCTCTCTGTCTCTCTCTCTCTCTCTCTCTCTCTCTCTCTCTCTCTCACACACACACACACACACACACACACATGGGAGGGGGAGGAGAAGGAAGACTACTTGGGAATAAGAAGATACTCAGTGGGAGGAGGAGGGAGATAAAGGGTGAATATGATCAAAATATAAGCATGTCTAAAATTGTCAGAAATGTGAAATACTAAAATAAAATAAAATTATGGGACCAGCCTGCAGGACCAGAGTTGAGAAGATAATCATCATTGGTCAAGGATGGGCAGTACTACATGTTGACCATGTTGACATAAAAACCACAGCTCTCATTTTAAAGGGAGTGAGAGAGAGTTTATTCTGGAGCCCTTTTGAGTGACCATAGTCCAAGAACACAGATTTAAGTTATCCCCAATTCCAGGTTCCAATGCAAAAGCAGTCTTAGTTTTGGGGTTTGTAGAAGCAAGTGGTCTGCTCAATTAGTAGGTTCCAAAAGATTTCCATCTATTAGTCACAAGACGTTACTTCAGACACAGGTGAGCAAGGGATGGCTGTTCTGGGGGCTAGACTAGCACAAGACAAGGTAATTCGCTTCCGACCTGTAACCTTCCAATCCCTCCACAGGACTGGGGTTCTAATCAGTCTGTCCCTATAGACACTGCCTCTTTTCAGGAGTTTATTCTCAACAACTGCTGTGGTGTGCGCCTCTCTTTCCCTCTATTTGTACTTGACCCTCCTGCCTGGGCCACAGAGACAGACCTGGGGTCCCTGGACCATTTTCCTCCTTTTTGCTCAATGCAGCCGTGTTGAGTAAATGCCCTCGCTGCTCTCTGCACTACTCATCCCCTTCTCTGTGTGTTAGGGCAGGTGGCCCACGCCGAAGCTACTGAGACTGCGCAGGCTTTTATGGCAAATACCCAGGTAATGAGGGTGACTAGAGTCAGACACGTGACTAATCATGATTTTCTGACAGAAGTGTCATCCCAGCAGCTTCTAAATCTGCTAGCCCAAATAAGATGGTGCAGGGAAACCAGGAGGCAACCTTTGAAAGAAGTCGGGAAACCTGGATATAAGCATTCTTAATGTAGTCTTTCTACTATTCATAGCAGGATCACATAAGCAGACCAAAAATGGCTGAGGGGGTAGGAGAGGAGAAACCTAATGATCCCAGCTCCGAATTGAGAGAGCATATGTACGTTTTAGGAATGTTGTAATAAACAATGTGCGTTGTTGCCTCTTTCAAGGTGCCAAGCCTTCAAGATTTTGGCAGCTCTGTCCTGTTACACAGCAGGCGTCCTGTCTCCTCACACGCAGTCAGAGCAGAGCCTGACAGGGCTGCTTCCTATACTCATAATCGCAACTTGATGGGAAAAAATCCAGAATAGATTAAGCATCAACTAAAAGCAAGACTAAATAGGATGAGCCAACCACACTCACACAGGCACACTCCACCACCACCACCACCACCACCACCTGCAGTGGGTAGCCATTCCAGCTTTGATCTGGAAGTTCCAACCCCCATTGAGGCTTCGGTAAGTGTCACGCCTACAAGACAGGGCAAGAGAGGACCCTGAAGACCCAAGATCTGGATGCGCTGGCTCTCTTGGTTCCTGGACCCTAGACGCTGGAGGTAGACTGAGCAGAGCTCTCCAGAGAACACTGCTGGACTGCGCGACACCTTTCCCAGACCCTGTAGCCTATCCCTTCACTTGTAAGTTACCCCCACAAAATAAACCTCCCTTTTAACTACGTGGAGTCACCTTAATATTTTAACCAATACCTGATACATAGCATGATGTATCTATCAGCTCCAGGTGGAGCTTTATCCCTCTCTCTACCCCTCAGGAAGGATCCTGCAGCCTCATCCAGATGAAAGCTTAACTCCAGCATCCCTAGGGACTCAGGAAAATTAGCTTGGTGTTTGGAAAGCACCGGTATGAGTCTTTGGGGTCCCAGGCTTCAGTGTGGCTTCATAGGTAGAAGGCAGCTAAAAATGAGACATGAAAAGTAAATGATATTACCCATATTTCCAAAATAGTCTACAGGATCCATTTGGAGCCTTAAAAATAACTTTGGTCAAGTCTGGTGGTGGTGACACATGCCTTTAAATCCCAGCACTCTGAAGACAGAGGCAGGCAGATCTCTGTGAGTTCGAGGCCAGCCTATTCTGCAGAGTGAGTTCCAGGACAGCCAGCATTGTTACACAGAGAAACCCTGTCTAAAAAGACAATAACAACAACAACAACAACAACAAAACCCAACATGTAATTGGTTCCTAGAATTTAGTGTCAGAGAGAATGAGAAGTTTGGGTGAAGAACGGATTTGCAAATCCCTGGGGATTGCTGGTCAGTCAGCCTAGCCTACCATGCAACTTCCAGGCCAGTGAGAGGTCCAGTCTCTAGAAAGAAAGAGTAGATAGGGTGCTGTGGAATGGTCTTTCTGTATGCTGTGAATATGTGTTGCTACCATTAGTTAATAAAGAAGCTGCTATGGCCTATGGCAAGACAGGTTATAGCCAGGCAGGAAATCTAAGTATAGAGACAAGGAGGAGAAAGTGGGGTCAGAGAGACGCTGCCAGCTACCGCCATAAAAAGCGAGATGTAAGGTACCGGTAAGCCACGAGCCACGTAGCAACTTATAGATTAATAAAAATGGGTTAATTTAAGATATAAGAACAGCTAGCTAGAAGCCTGCCACGGCCATACAGTTTATAAGTAATATTAAGTCTCTGTGTGTTTACTTGGTTGAGTCTAAGTGGCTGTGGGACTGGCGGGTGAGAGAGATTTGTCCTGACTGTGGGCCAGGCAGGACCAGAAAAACTCTAGCTACAACCACCACCACCACCATCACCACCACCACCCATATACACATTCTTTTATTCCTGAAGATCTATGAAATCTATCTGTGAAGCATTATAAACATATATGATTTAATCAGATTTTGTTTAAGCTTTTTATAACTGTCTGGTGTGAGGTTTTGTTTTATATTTGGTCAAGTTTTTTCTCCTTTTGCCAATGTTTCAGTTTTTCCAAGGGAAAGCAGAGGAGGACATCTTGGTTCACACATAAGATAGATTTTCATGTACTAGACATAAACCTCTGGGCAACCAACCTGGTATCATAGGCCCCTTAAATTCTAATGAGTGAGACATCTAAGAAGAGTGTGAAACAAGTGGGGCTTCAGGACTGGTGCTACTTAAGTCATCTGCCTCACCCTCTTGCTCACACAATCTGGATATTTGCTTTCCAGAGGCAAAGAGATTTGCCTGCTTTAGTTGGGTTTGTTGTATGCCTCACTTCGCTGCTTCCAAGACATGGACAGCTATGAGCCCCAGAAGGATAAAAGACATCGTCATCCAACATGTAGATATTACAAAACAAACATAGGTATAATAAATATAAAAGGAATAAATCAAAGATCACTTTGTTGGAAATACTTATTTAATAAATTTTAAATTGTTGTATATTCATTAGAAATAGTACGTGGTTTCATAAGGTCATTTTCATGCAAACATATAAGATGTTTTGCGCTTATGCCTTCCATAATACATATCTTCTCTTTTCTCTTGCCTTGCTCCTCCCTTTAACACTCTATCTTCATGTCATACATCTATATAATGTATTTATGTACATAAATGTATATATATACACTTATATACACATATCATGTCATACATATGTGAGTATAGATAGACATGATTGCATATAACTAAAAAGATTTCCAAATGAGAGAAAATATCTAATATTTATATATTTTTAAGAGATTTGTTTAAATTGTGGCAGGGGAAAGGGGGTGTTTGTACATGGTCTATGGAAGCCAGAGGAGACTATGAGATGCCCTGATGCTGGAACTACAAGTGGTTGTGAACCATCTCATTTGAGTGGGTTCTGGGAACCAATGCAAATCCTCTGTAGGAGTAATATGTGCTTATAGTTACTGAGTCATCTCTCCAGCCCTAGTATTTGTCCTTTGGAAACTAACTTAATTCATTTAATATAGCTTTTTCTATTTGCATTCACTTTCATGAAAATGACATTATTCTTTTTTAAAGATTTATTTTTTATTGTTTTTGTTATGTGTATGTGTCTGTGTCTATGTGTGGGTATGTGAACATGTGTGCAGGTGCCAACAGAGGCCAGAGGTGCCTAACCTAGACACTGGGAATCAAATTCAGATCCCCTGTAAGAGTAGCGTGTATTCTTAATTACTTACCTATTTCTATGGTTCCTGACTGTATTTTTTATGCCTGAAAAAGCTCAGTCCTGTATATGAACCACATGATTTATCCAGTGCTCTGCTGAGGGGCACCTGTGTCAATTCCACTGCTTACCTGTCACGAGTAGTGCAGCAATAAACAAAGATGTGCCAATATTTCTGTGATATGTTGGCCTTAAGTTCGTTGAGCAAGTACTCAAGAATAGTGTGGCTGAGTCAAAGGATAGATCTGGTTTTACTTTTCTGAGGAACATCTATACTGATTTCCACAATGACTGAACGAATTTTCACTTCCAGTAGTGGTAAACAATGCTTCCTTGTTGCTCACATCACCAGCACCACATGTTTGTTTTCTTAATGACTGCCATTCTGACAAGGGTGAGCAAAAATCTCTGTTTTCCTTTAATGTATTCTGTGACAGTTTCACATACGTGTACAGTGAAATATGACCCAATTACCCCTTTGCTAGTGAAGTTTACCATTTTTCATATTTTTTGACCATGTGTATTTCATCTTTGAGAATTGTCTGTTCATTTCAACATCCCATTTATTGATTGTGTTATTTGATTTCTTCTGTTTATCATTTTGAGTTCTTTGTATATTCTGGATATTAATCATTGCTGGATGTATAAGATTTTCTCCCATTTTACAGGCCACTTCCTCATCTGATTGTGTCTGTTGCTGTTCAAAGGCTTTTTAATTGTATAAAATTGTACTTGTCAATCAACAACTTGTTTCTTGGGCAATTAAAGTCCTATTCTGAATCCCTTCCCTATATCTTGAAGTATTTTCCTATTTCCTCTGACAGTTTCAGAATAGTTCTAACACTTCTCAAACTATTCAATAAAATAAAAATGAAGGGATTTTACCAACCTGTATGATGAAGTTAGTATTACCCTGATACTAAACCAGAATATTCTCTCTTTCTCTCTCTCTCTCTCTCTCTCTCTCTCTCTCTCTCTCTCTCTCTCTCTCTCTCAGGCCAACAGTGAATGTATATGTAAGAATTCTCAATATAATGTTTGAAAGCTGAATTTAAGAACACATCAATGTAGCTAGAGTTTCCCTGCCTGGCCCACAGTCAGGACAAATCTCTCTCACCTGCCAGTCCCACAGCCACTCAGACCCGACCAAGTAAACACAGAGACTTATATTGCTTACAAACTGTATGGCCGTGGCAGGCTTCTTGCTAACTGTTCTTACAGCTTAAATTAATCCATTTCCATTAATCTATACCTTGCCACATGGCTCGTGGCTTACCGGCATCTTCACATGCTGTTTGTCATGGTGGCGGCTGGCAGTGTCTCTCTGACTCAGCCTTCCACTTCCCAGCTTTATTCTCCTCCTTGTCCCGCCTACATTCCTGCCTAGCCAATGGCCAATCAGTGTTTTATTTATTGACTAATTAGCAACACATTTGCCATACAGAACATCCCACAGCACATCAACAAAAGTATTAACCTTAGATGGAAGTCTCAGATCTATTAGACATTATACAGAATAAAAATGAGGATCTGGTGTCGTTTTGCATATGGATGTGCACTTTTCCCAGCACCATTTGTTGCCTTTTCTCTAATGCAGTGTTTTCTCAACCTGTGGGCCGCAACTCCTTTGGGGATGAATGACCCTTTCATAGGGGTCGCCTAAGACCATCAGAAAACACAGATATTTATATTATGATTCGTAACAGCAGCAAAATTACAGTTATGAAGTAGCAATGAAAATAATTTTATGGTTGGGAGTCATCACAATATGAGGCACTGTATTAAAGGATGGCAGCATTAGGAAGGTTGAGAACCACTGTTCTAATGTATCTTCTTTGAAATCTTTGTTGAAAACAAAGAGAATATATAGATGTGTGGGTTTGTATCTATTTGATTCCATTAATCTGCTTCTGTGTTAGTACCATCCTGGTTTTGTCACTCTGGCTCTGCAGTGTAACCTAAATTCAGGTATGATGACACCTGCAGCATTAACCATTTTGTCAAGTGTGTTTAGACAGTGAAAGACTTTGGTGAGCTTCTATATGAATTTTAAGATTGTATTCTCTATTTCTATAAAAAATGACATGGGGGTTCTGGTGGAGATTTCATTGAATCTACATGTTTTAATATCACACCTATTTTCATAATATTGACTCTTCCAATTCATGAGTATGGGAAGTGTTTTCCTTTTCAGATTCTATCTTCAGTGTTTGTAAATATTTACTATAAAAGTCTTTCACTTTCTTGTTTATGTTTACTCCAGGGCATTTTGTAGGCATTTTAGAGTAGAATTGTTTTTGCTGATTTCTTCCTCGGTACCTTTTTTGGGAATATATAGGAAGGATATTGGTTTTCATGTGTTACTTTTGTGTTCTACCATTTTGCAGGAAGTGTTTAGCAGACCTCTGAGTTTCCGGTTGAGACTTTCAAGTCTCTGTTATTTATAAAGTATTATCATCTTGAAAAGTTTGGAATTCGTTCTAAAGTAATGAAAGACATGTGAAATTCATTCTGTGAGAATTTCTTCTATAGGAATGTAAATAACATCACTTCATAGAAACTTTTTTAATGAGATGGGGTGTTGTTGAAGCCCTTTGAGGACATCAACAACTATGTTAGAATGCCACATTAGAAAGAGACCTCTCATTATAAAGATAAATGAAGGCTATCTGGAGGTCACTTGGGGATGGGGAAGACAATGAGCTGGGTACCATCTGACTATGAGGAACTAACATAGTGCCTGCTCCAGGGTAGATGTGATAGTGGAAACTCGCTACAGGAGGAAAAGACAGAGATGGAATAGTAACTTGAGGAGGGCGACATGAACTATGTAAGTGCAAGTGTGAGGCCAGATCAGTGAACATCAGTGATTCACTCCTGAGTGCTTGACTTGCAGGTATATTTTCTTATTTTCAAAATGCTGTCTTGCTTATATGCTCTCTTAATCCTTGATATCCTACTTACCAAGACTATTATTCAAACTGAGAGCTGAAAAGAAGCCATGATAGATCTAGTAAATGTAGACCTTTGGACAATCCCAAACAGAAAATGCTATTAGCATATTTTACTGAGTGACAGATTATTTTTTGATGCTTTGGCCTAATCTTATCAGGATGAATAGAAAAGGATGTTTGGATGAGGAAATAGGGCAGACAGCTTTGTGAGATTAGTCAGTGTCAGTGACAGGTGTGGGGCAGAGCAGGGACTGTGGAGAGGTGGGGAGTCACCAGAATAGATACTGTACTAAGTATCTGCCCCAGTTGACACCAAGAGTGAGCCAGCCCAACTGCTATGGGAAGAGATAAATAGCAGGCACAGAACTGGACGAAGAAGTTCTTGACACGCTCATTCCAGATAAGAAGTCCATTTCCTAAGGCCAAGGTGAGATCATCCTCTTGAAACCTTTTCCCTTCCTTCTCCGGTTTAGAGCAGTACCTCCTCACCTGGGAGTGAGTGCTACAGAGTCAGGCCGCGGGAGCCGCACAGGCTCACATCTGTTCCAATGTTTCCATCATCGTTGCAGTTCGCTGACTCTTCTCTGACAGCACTGGTCTAGGATGGGAAAAGTCTGATCCTGCTGCGGCTAAGACAGCTGCACTTGGAGAAAGGTCGAGGCTACGTGTCCACCTTCCATGTGTGCAGCAGGCAGAAGGCGGCGTGAATGTGAGCAGGCCACCCAGCCTCACGAGTCTGTAGCTGCGCTGGTTCTAGCAGAATGGCATTCTTTGTAGCTGGAGAATTTTTCTCCAGCTCCCACCGCCAAGTCCCGCCAGTCCCAGAGCCCACTTATAAAATAAACACACAGACTCTTGCATTATTTAAACTGCTTGGCCATTAGCTCAGGCCTGTCATTGTCTAGCTCTTACTCTTATATTCAGCCCATTTCTATTAATCTATACTTTGCCACGTGGCTCATGGCTTACCGGTACTTTACATCTTCCTTGTCTTGGCAGTGGCTCCAGCTGGTCTCTCTTTCCTTCCTCCTTCCTCAATTCTCCTCTCTCCTTGTCCCGCCTATACTTCCTGCCTGGTCACTGGCCAATCAGTGCTTTATTTATATAGAGCGATATCCACAGCAATTCTTACTAGAAAGTAAGGGGAGGAAGAGATCACTGTATATGAAATTGGCACTCCATGACAATAGCCTCCAAGTGTCACAGCCTAGTCCACCTTATATACGTCCCCTTGTTTGTAAACATTATTACACCCAACTTATTGATGGGCAAGCTGAGTTAGGGGAAAAATGACTTTGATTATCTTACGTGGAGCAGCTGTGATTATGTAGCTGTGAGAAAGTTCATAGTTCCATCATTCCCATCCTCTAAATATGGAGACGTGTTTTTTTTTTCCCTTTACAAATGTTAATCTTAACATTAACTTTCCTATTCCAGGTTACATGCCAAGCGGAATAGGGCTGCCATGGCCCTGCAAAGTGTGTGTGTGAAAAAGAAAGAGGCACTTCTCCTCCCAGGTGGTTGTCACCCTATGCCAGGGCACGTGGCTGGCAAGTAGAGCATGGACTGGATTTCAGCCCCCTGCCCTTTGTCCAGCTATCTTAATGAAGTGAAAAACCTGCCCAACCTCACGCAGCAGTCCTGAGAAAAATTCTCCAAAAGCTGCCGGGTTTGCAGAGCCACAGGCTGGGCTTTGTTCTCGGGGAGACTGTAGCGTACCCATGCCAGTTTCGCACCTCCTTTGATATTCACTGGCTGTGCCTTCTTAAACAAATTGCTCTGGAAGTTTTCTCTTTTGAAGAGAATGCACTATAAAAATGGAAAGATAAGACTCTCGACAGAAAACCGGGGCAGATCGTAACTTGGAGGCAGTTCAGCAAATGAAAATATATCAATAATGAGACGAAACCCAATTCAAAACAACTTATGTTGTCTTTGGGCCTCAAAAATAATCTCCTTCCCATTATTAGGGAAAACGCTAGTCCTTTTTTCATTTCTAGTAAATTCAAATCTTGTTTTCAAGAGATGATCATGTCTAGCTAAAATTGCTTCCACTTAGCTATTATAGTGGAATGACAAATCTGTTATTGTTGGTGTTTATTGGTATTATTATTAGTCATTGTCAAACCTTGAAGGAAAAATCATGGACTGAAACCCTGAAAAAAGTCATCTTATTTTCATAAATACGTTTCCAAATAATTATGTCCAATATCCACTTCGCCTTAGAATAGACTTCTCATGTGAAACAGAAATGGCTGTAGATGACTTAGAAATCTGCCAGGAAAACAGATAGAATGATAAGGCATATTTTGCAATATATTAGCATCCATATTGATTGTGAACTTTAGAGTCTGTCTAAGCCCCACTTTTCTTTCTTTCTTTCCCAAGCACTGATGACTTTCTTCAAAGAACATAACCAATTTACCAATGGAGCCCTGAGGCTGCCCCCAATTTCCTCTGGTAATATATGTTAATGATCAAGCAATGATGGCTTCTGAATTATTTAAGAAACGGGAAGAAATGAAAATTATCCCAGTGTTACGGGTGCCAGTTTTCTCTCTGCCCTCCACAATGGTGGCCATGTGCACATCACATCAACTTCATTACTTCTCAAATTCAGTCTCCCATTGGACAGAGATATGAAGTCGCAAGCCTCTCAGTGCCCACCAGCCAGCTGTGAGAGTGAGAATACACTGAGAGGTAGTTGGACTTTGGAAGCCTTTTGAAATAAGGGTTTGGGCTTCAAATGGATAGCACATAGAGAAATAGAGCATATTATTGTCTTGGGTGTGCCCTTAAGTTCCATATCCATGGCTTTCTCTTCACACATCTTTGCTACTGGACAAGCTGACCTGTAATGAGATATAACTGTTTTGTCATCACTTCCTGATACAAGGAGAAGTTTTATTTCAGACAGATATTTAGCTCTGCTGTTGAGCAGAGAAAGATAATATGTCAGGCAGAACCTCCCTGTCGGCCCATAGCGTGTGGAGGGAAGCTTGTCTATGTTTGCTTAACGTTCTTCCTCTCCCATGAGAGAGGAAAAGCCCCCTAAACACCTCAAGTGGGCAATTTCCCATCTCTTCATGAAGGAAGAAGGAAATGAGCAGTGACTAACAACTTCAGGACAAACAGACTTGGAGAAGCCAGAGGTTGTTGTGTGGAAGAACAGGTAGAGGGACCAGACTGGACACATTGTGTAAATAGTTTAGTAAATTCTTTTGAGCCATGCAATCTAATGAGAACAACTAGAGCTTATTATTTCCTGAAGGAAAGAGTAATAGAAGCTTAGCAACAAAGGGGATTCAGAAGTCTAAGATGAAGTGTAGGTGAGGACCACTCCTCACCTCCTCTGCATGCTGGGAGCTATGCTGAGACCATTTTCCCCACAGGAATCAGTTGTGTCCAGTCTCCTCCTGACCTGAGCGGCTTTGCCCTTGTGTAAGGTGATAAATCTTACTTCTCATTCCATGAGATCATCTGTTACCCTAGAAGGGTAACTGACTTTTTTTTTTGGTCCAATATTTTAATGTCACACAGGCTTGTAGTAACTTCTGTACATTTTTCATCCTATCTTAACTTCTATTATTGTCGTTCAGTTTCAAATTTGGAATAGTTCATACTTTTTTATTGAGAAATTGTGAGTCTTGGAAATGATTACCCGTGATGTCTCCTTCTGCCATGGGTATTAGAGAACTAAAGACTTTTGCTCTGTCTTGTAAAGAAGCAAGGAGAGTCTGCCAGTGGACAGTTATTAATACTCCAGTCTACAGACAGATTAGAGTGAATGCATCTTTGTGGGGCAATTTGAGACAAAGTGAAGCAATGTGTTTTACTGGGAGATGGGCAAATGGTTCTTAGAAATGAGAACCCCAGAATAGAAAGACTAGAGAGGTTTTAAAAGGGCCTGGTGGGTGAGAAATTTGCATCACAGGACCCCATAAAAGCAGCTATTGATTAGCTTGAGAAAAGTGTGCCTTAAAACCATCATACTCAGTGTGCCATTGATCTTCAGAATGTCTCACCAGGCTACGGCTCAGCGCTTATCAAGGAATTTAACAATACCCCGAAGAAAGAAACACTCTGTTGGAAGAGCAGAGGACAGCAAGGCCCTGGAGGCCTCTCCTGATTTTCATATTTTCAAGATCTTCCAGCAGCTGTGGTGCTTTGATCTGCCACTACTGGGAGATTGGAGACCGAGGCTAAAATTCACTTCTAGCTGAAAAAAAAAGGCACTTTGATATGAATAAATAAGTAGCATGTTTATCTGTATTGATATCTGCCATGCCTTCTTGTGGGATCTGGGGAGACAATTAATAGTGGTAATGAAAACTCTTTAGAGATGACATGGCCCACCTGCCTAACCTGTCTGGCTCAAAGCTGGTGCTTTAAGCTGTGATTAACAGGTGCAGCAGCAAAGAGAAGAGAAAAAATAATGTCCATCTATCTGCCCTTCAGGAAATAGGCCGCAGGGGTACATAAGTTCTGTTGCTTATGTTTGTCAGTAGTGAGAGAGACAGATCAAATACCATATGCACATGTGTTATCATACACATGCAACATGGTGTGACTCCGTTAGGCTCCAGTTCGGGCCAGAGTGTGATCATGTTATTATTCTTTTATTGCAGACAGATGAAATGGCTTGGCATTGCTTAGAAAGCACTAGAGAAATGGATTTCTATCTGAAGCAACTAATTACTCAGCTAAAATATTGTTCAAAATGCATTTTGCGAGTGTTACATATTATCCTCAAGAAACCATAAATGAGCTGCCACAAAGGAACAGTATCAGTTGACCCAAACTAGCTAGGCTTGACTTTCTAATTTGAAGCGACTTCTAGAAAGCTGATATTCAGAAAAGTGAGAGAAATTATGTTCCTTACATTGAAATAATAGACTTTATTCCTCATATGAAAATAGGAGAGTATAAGTGCTTTCGCTCTAGAACTCAGTATTCAGCAAAGCTGTTTTTCTGTTGCTGCTGTTTATTTGCTGTTCTGAGATTCAAATTACAACATTTCTCCTGCCATTCCCTGCATCCAAGTTCTCCCCCATAACCCCAACACTGAAAACTTGTGTTTGATGATTGATATTGTGATGTTTGTTAGAAAGATTTCATGCAATTTATTGGTGACAGAAGCAGTGTGCAAAGACATGTACATTCACGTGCACTAGTGAGAAAGTATGTGTCCTTGATGAACACCAGTGTGGTTGAGATCACAGGATGAATAATTGCCATGGCCCTAAATAACCTGTCGTTGATCAAGTGAAGAATTAAGTCTAAAGAGTTAAGGGCAAACTTCTGTATTCTACCACGTGCATTCATAAGAAGCTGGTTCCACCTAATTCTCCTGTTTGTGAACTTAAAAAATAGTCGTTCGTGAAGGTACAAACAAATCCATCATGAACTGCCTTCTTCCTGGTCCACTGTTGGAAGTAGGGACTGGCAGCTGATATTGGGGTTCTGGGTGCTAGCTTGCCTGTTCAAATCAGACAGATTAAGTAAAAGCTGAGCTGTAAGAAAAGAAATCGAATTGGGAAATTCAGACAAATAAAAACGTAGCAGACATATAGTGAGAGGTACCCAAGGGGAGAATGGAAGAACATATGTAGTCAAACACCTTCTACATTGCCTGAATAATTTTAGATACCAATGAATATGCATACATATGCATAAGTATGTAAAATATATGTATGTGTGTCTATATATGCATCTGTATACGTATGCATATGTGTGCATAAATTCTCGCTAGTTGAATTCTGGGGGATACATAATAAAACAAAAACTAATGCTTATGGGAAAGATTTTTAAGGAAGAGGAGGATATGGCAGGGGTGAGAGGAATAAACAAGGATGGGTGAACACCAGAACACATTATACGTGTATGCGATTGTCAAAGAGCAAAATGTGTTAATAAATGGTACTGTTTTGTAAAGATTGTCCACAACATGGCATACACAAAATCAATTTTAATATAGTTTATCAGACTGGAGGGAAGCTCAGTGTATCAATCATTTGATCTGCAAGGTGAGTACTGGAGTTCAGATTCCACAGGACCTACCTGAAAGCTTGGCAGATGTGGCAGCCACCAGTAAGAGACAGGGGATCAGCGGCAAGCTGGCTGACTAGCCCAGGAATCCGTGAGGTCTAGGTTCATCAGGAGACTCTGCGTTAACAAAGCAGAAAGTGATTTTAAAAGATACTGGGAGTCAACTGCAGGCTTACACACACACACACACACACACACACACACACACACACACACACACATGCACGCACACCACACATGCCATGCCTTTACTGGGATAAAACTACAAATTTAGGATAAATTTGAAATGGTGATAGAGTTTATTTTTTATTTTTCACGTTTGCACACGGTCACACTGACATCTTTGGTAACAATTCACTGTTTGCACAGGTGGACATTCTTATAACAACTTTTACAATCAGAAAAGGAAAGCATTTTAAAATTCAAAAAACCTTACTTACGCTGATCCTAAATCAAAACTTTACCTCATCTTTAGCCCTGGAACACACTGAGATGGGTGTTTTGGAATGTCATTAAATTAGAAGAATGCAATGTATGTCATTATCAACTTCTCCACTTAGCTTAATTCTTCTGAAATCCATCCAATTTGCTGCACATATCGATTGTTTCATGTTAGTATTGGTGTAGGGCATGGTATTTGTTTCTTTTGTTATTCATGGAAACTTGCATATTTCTAATTTTTAACCATTATTGATTGGGTAGCTATAAGCCTTTATGGATGAATTTCTACATGAACCAAAGTTCTCCTTTCTCTGAAATAAATACGTAGAAATGGGATGGCTAGATCAGGCCAAGAAATAGCAAATGCAGTTTTGCATTTCACATTAAAAAACTGCCAACATTTTCTTCAAAAAAAAGCTGTACCAGTTTTCATCCTGCCAGAGCAAAGTGTGAAAATTACAGTAGCTCCCAACTTGCTAGCACCTGGCATGGTCTTTCTCATGTGTATGTATGCATTTATATGTGTTACATACATAATGGGTGCTTATTTATAATAGCCTTTATAACAGATTTTTAATAGCATATCATGATTAAAATTTACATTTATTTAATGGTTACTAATTTGGGGAATATTTATATGCTTCCTTTCGTCTGTGTATCTTTATTGTCCACTCAAATATCTTACCTATTATAATTGAGTTGTTTGTTTTAAGACTGTATTGTGAGAGCTTATTATTATGTCATAATCAAGGTTTTTGAGTGACATGTAATTTGCACATGTTTTCTCTCAGTCTGTAGCTTATCTATTCATTCTCTTGACAGCATAACTCACAGAACAAATGTTCAGTTTCGGTGTTTTGATGTTCAATTGCTCAATGCTTTTCTTATGGGTTATGCTGTAGGTCTCACATCTAAGACCATGACTAAGCTGAGCTTGGTAAATCTTATACCTACTTTCTTCCATAAATTTTCTAATTTTTATTTTAAGTTTCAGTCAGTGATCCAGTCTTAGCCATTGTATGAGAAAGTGGTGTGTTACTCAGTCTTCTGTTGCTGCAACAAAATGCCTGACAAAGTCAAGTTAAAAGAAGGAAGACTGATTTGGGCTCATGATTGTCAAGGTTTCTGTAGTGGGTAGCCATTCCAGCTTTGATCTGGAAGTTCCAACCCCCATTGAGACTTCGGCAACTGTCACGCCTACAAGGCGGGGCGAAAGGAGTCGCCTGGGGACCCGAGATCTGGATCGGCGGGCTTTCTCTCTGTTGCGGGACCCTGGACTGGAGAGGTGTACCAAGCAGAGCTCCAGAGAACACCGCTGGACTGCGATACACCTTCCCCAGACTCCGCGACCTACCTATCCCTTAATTTGTAAGTTACGCCATTAAATAAATCTCCTTTTAACTACGTGGAGTGGCCTTAATAATTTCACCAATAGTTTCACTTCATAATGCAGTTACTTTTGAGCCTGTAGTGTGGCAACACATTATGGCATTTAGGAGCATGTGATAGACAAGGCTATCCCCCCACACGACCCCTAAGAAACACAGAGAACAAGAAAGGAGAAGACTGTTTCAATATTCTCTTCAAGGACGTATCTCCAATGACCTGACCTTCTTCTAGAATGCACCTCCTAAACATAACCACTTCCTGATAGTGACGAAGTCTGGTGACCAAGCCTTCAGCATGTGTGACATTAGAGTGCACTTAAGATGACCCAAAACTTCACAGCCAGCTTTAGATTCATGTTCATGCTTTTTCTTTGTTCATTACTTTATTCTTTGACAGTTCCACACATTATAATGCGTTTTGATCCTTCTTATGCCTGCTCCCGCCCCCCATTTTTCTCTCTCATTACCTATCCCACTTCCACTGAATTATTTTTGCTACCCCAAAAGTTCAAAAGTTTCCTTCCTCCTTTTATGTGCTTGGGGGACTTTGTTTTGCTTTTTTTTTCTTTTGTGACCCACTGTGATTAATTGGGATTGTTTGCATGAGCATGGGCCAGGAGCTATTTATTTACAGGAAGAAGGACATCTCATCATTGGCTATACCACTAAGCTCTTTGGGAGATGAGTGAAGCCTTTTGAGCCCCTCTCTCATGCATGATGTAATGTTAATGGTCCCCTAGTTCTTCTTCATCTTCTTTTCTGTTTTTTTTTTTTAAAGAATTATGATTGTGTGATTATTTGGACACACTACACCTCCTCATTAAATTGCCTTTCACCTTTCTCAAAAATCAGTTGAACTAGGTATTCTACCTCCACAGTCTATTTTCATCTATTTTATATGCCTTTGCCAAAACATAACTGTCATGGTTACTATACCTTTGTAATAAGCCTTGAAGGTACACACTGAGAGTCTCCCAACATTAATCATGACCCAAATTGGTTTGGAACACTCCTTTGCCTTTCTATGTAAATTTAAAAAATAGTTTGCCTGTAACTGTGAGACATCCTATTAGGATTTTGTTTTATTTTGATTAAATGCACAAGTCAAACTAGAAAGAAGAGTTAATATGATTACTTTGGGCCATCTAATCAGTGAACATGAGACATCAAGTCAGCAATGAATTCTTTGATTTCTTTTATCAGCCTTCATGGTTTTCAACACACAGTTTTACAACTAATTACGGAGCATTCTGTAAAAGTGAGATCCATTGGTTGATGGTATTGTCAATCCAGATCTTTCTTCCTTTCCAGTTATGTATTGCAGGGATAAATGGTGGAAACATGCTCAATTTGGATTGCTCATTTCCCCTTCAATGATGTATTTTTGTTTGTTTGCTTGTTTTCTATTGTAAGATTACATACACTCAGGATTAGTATGGATTCCTAGTTCATTGACCTCTCATGATATGCAATTCCCTGTTTTTAACCCTTGGTAATTTTCTGCTCTGGAAGCCTTTGTCTGAAGTTATTATCATAATTCAAGCTACCTTGTAATTAGTGTTTGCATGGATGTCTTCTTGCATCCTTTTACATCCAAATTACTGATGTCATTATGTTTAAACTAGATTCTTACAAACAACATATAATTGCATTTTCCATTATCACAATCTCCTCTAATTGACATGTAGACCATTAGCATGTACTTCAGTTGACACGCCTGGATTTAGTACCATCATTTTTACTTCCTTTTCGTTTTCAGCCACCTATTCCCCCATATCTGATTCTTGTAGATTAATTGAATAATTTTGTTTATACATTTCAATTTATCCATTGAATATTAAAATATTTCTCCTATTGGTTTTTAATTTTTATCTACAGATTAAAATAAAAAGGCTGATCTTTAGATAATATGGCTAGAATTAACATTATATCATTTCTTCACAAAGAAGTTATTTTTTCCTTCCTCCTGTATGAGATATATATATACAGAGAGAGAGAGAGAGAGAGAGAGAGAGAGAGAGAGAGAGAGATACCACCTCTATGTACTGAAACCCTAGTTATACAATGCTGGCCACACTTTTGCTTTCAACTATCTTTGAAATTTAAAACATGATATTAAAAAAGCAGTATATTGTATTATCCAGATATCTCTCTTGTTCTTCCTGTGTTACTGGCATTCCAAATTTCATACTGATATTTTTCTTCCCTTAAAGAACAATATTCCTTTAGAACAGGTCTGCCAAGGATGTATGTTCTTAGTTTTCCTTCTTCTGAGACAATCTATCTGTATTTCAATTTATTCCTAAGTATATATTTATTTTGCTAGATTTAGATTTCTCAGTTAAAGATGCTTTCCTTTTAGAATTTAAACAATGCCACTACATTGTGTCCTGGCTTCCATAGTTTCTGGTGAGAGAACTACTGACATTTGAATAATTCTTTCTCTAAATATAATTGAACATTGTAGCTAGAGTTTTCCTGCCTGGCCCACAGTCAGGACAAATCTCTGTCACCCGCCAGTCCCACAGCCACTCAGACCCGACCAAGTAAACACAGAGACTTATATTGCTTACAAACTGTATGGCCGTGGCAGGCTTCTTGCTAACTGTTCTTACAGCTTAAATTAATCCATTTCTATTAATCTATACCTTGCCACATGGCTCGTGGCTTACCGGTATCTTCATATGCTGTTTGTCACTGTGGCGGCTGGCAGCGTCTCTCTGACTCAGCCTTCCACTTCCCAGCTTTATTCTCCTCCTTGTCCCGCCTACACTTCCTGCCTAGCCAATGGCCAATCAGTGTTTTATTTATTGACCAATCAGCAACACATTTGCCATACAGAACATCCCACAGCACTTCCCCTTTTTTTTTTCAAAAGGAAGATTTTAACCTTAACAAAGTAAAATTACATATAATTTGGGAATTTGGGCGTAGCTTCTCTTACTACTTCCTGCTGGAGGGGGGTGCTGTATCTTATGGGGACACAAAGAAAATTTTAGGATCATGGAGTAGTTCGTGAGACTGTATCATCTGAGCCAGTTGCCTTGAAACCATTCTGGATGTGCTGGATCATCTGGGCCTTGGTGTCACCTTTCAGGGGGTCTTGGCTGGTCAAACCTGATGTATCTTAATCTGGAACAAATCCATAGCCTCTGGCTTTCTGTAGAAACAAAAACAGAGACTCTTTTCCAAAGCAACATATCCTTACATCCAAATTTTGAAGTCAAGGTACCTTTAAAATATACATTTTGGCATAACTCAACAGCGTTTATAATCAAATGTTTTTCTGCAGTTAAAAATCCCAAAGACAACACAATCCAGATTCTCTGTGTAATATTCATCTTTACATGGCTTATTTTTATATTAATTTTACTGTCTCTTTAAAGACTTTATTTTTTAAAACTATGTATTTGTTTCTATAACTGTATATATCACCTTTTTTGTCTCTTTCAAGCCTACGTATATTTTACACACATTTAAACTATTACATCTGAATCTGTCTTACTGTGAATCTATTGCTTTAAACTGCAGCAGCTGTGGCTGCTGGCTCCGCCCACCTCAGCTTCCCAACATGGCGGTGGTTTACCACCAGCTCTGGGAGCTGTCGTGGGTCTATGCTTTTATCCAAGCATCATGTAACCCAGAAACCTCTTTTTTTGTTTTGTACTAGCAAAGGCTAAATCCACCACGCAGCTTAATGTGCCACTTGCAGAGGCCTCATTCCCACCATACTGCAGGTCAAGCATGCACACCAGAAACTCACAAGTAGCTCAAACCGGCAGCTGCCGCTCATTTGAGAGAGACAATTAGGAACTGTTTTTAGCTCCGTTTTAGAATCTTTTTTCTCAGTTTTTAGGTGGAAACTCTTGCCACCACGTTGGGTGCCAGAACATTTCTTCTCTGGTTGTTTCTAAGATTTTTTTTTCCTTCATTTTTAGTAGTTGGATTAAAGTGTATGTGGGTGTAGAACTCTTTGAATTTGTCAGGCTGGGAACTTATGAGTTTCCTAAATCTTAATATTATTTCTTGTTAAATTTATAATAAATTGAGTCATTTTTATTACTATTACTATTATTGTTATATTATTATTTGCATCTCAACCACAATTGCAATTTCCACTCCTTCCTCTCATCCCAGCTCCTTCCCCCACCTTCCCTCAGCCCCACCCCCACCTATATCCATTCTTCCTCTGTATCTATTTAGAAAAGGGCAGGCCTCCCATAGATATCAACCAAACATGGCATATCAAATTGCAGCAAGACTAACAACCTCCACTGTATTAAGGCTCGACAAGGCAACCCAGTATGAGGAATAGGGTCCCAAAAGCTGACTAAAGAGTCAGAGACAGTCCTGCAAGAAAACCGAGCTACACAACTGTGATATAGATGCAGAGGGCATAGGTCAGTACCATGCAGGCTTCCTGGTTTTCAGCTCAGTCTCTGTGAGCCCAGGTTAGTTGATTCTTTGGGTTTTCTTCTGATGCCCTTGACTCCTCCTCCCCATCTTCTGCAGGATTCCCTGAGCTCTGCCTAATGTTTGACTGTGGGTCTCTGCATCTGTTTGCATCTGTTTCTATCAGTTGCTGAATAAAACCTCTCTGATAACAATTGGGCTAGGAACCAACCTATGAGTATAGCTGAACATCATTAGGCATCATTATATTGACTTTTTCTTTTTTGCCAGTCCTGTTTGATTCTATTCTGGGTCTCTGGGCTATCCAGCCACTGGGTCCTGGTGCTCAGGCAGTGTCATGGGTGGGCTCCATCTTGTACCACGAGTCTCAGGCTGGAGTAGTCATTGGTTGGACACTTCTACAATTTTTTTGCCATCTTTACCCCAGCATATCTTGTAGGCAGAACAAATTGTAGGCTGAAGGTTATGTGACTGGGTTGTTGTCCCAATCCCTCCACTGGAAGTCTTGCCTGGTTACAGAAGATGGCCAGTTCAGGCTACATATCCCCTGTTGCTAGGAGTCTTAGCTTGGATCATCCTTGTAGATTCTTGGGAGGTATATTACTCTGTGTTTGGGTGAAATGTTCTGTAGATATATTTTAGGTCCATTTAGTTCATAATGACTGTTAACTCCATTATTTCTCTGCTTAGTTTATGTCTGAGAGTGGGGTATTGAAGTCTCCCACTATCAATGTGTGAGGGTCAATGTGTGATTTAAGCTTTAGTAATGTTTCTTTTACAAATGTGGGTGCCGTTGCATTTGGGGCATAGATGTTGAGAATTAAAAGGTCATCTTGGAGATTTTTTTTCTTTAATAAGTGTGAAGTGTCCTTCCCCATCTCTTTTGATTAATTTTGGTTTGAAGTCTATTTTGTTAGATATTAGGATAGCTACACCAGCCAGCTTATTAGGGCCATTTGCTTGGAAAATATTTTTCCAACCTTTCACTCTGTGGTGATGTCTGTCTTTGATGTTGAGCATGTTTCTTTCGTGCAGCAGAAGGGTCTTGTTTTCACATCCATTCTGTTAGCCTGTGTCTTTTTATTAGGGAATTGAGTCCATTGATATTCAGAGATACCAATGACCAATGATTGTTAATTCCTGTTATTTTATTATAGTTTTTTTTTTTTTTTTTGTGTGTGTGTGTGTGTGTGTGTGTGTGTGTGTGTGTGTGTGTGTGTGTGCTTTCCTTCTTTAGGTTATGCTGGTGTGAAATTATTTATTGGCTGTGTTTTCATGGGTGTAGTTAACTTCCTTGGGTTGGAGTTTTCCTTCTAATACCCTTGTAGATCTGAATTTGTGGATAGATATTGTTTAAATTTGACTTTATCATGGAATATCTTGTTTTCTCCATCCATGGTAATTGAAAGCTTTGCTGCATGTAGCAGTAAGGACTGGCATCTGTGGTCTCTTTGAGTCTGCAGCTCATCTGCCTAAGTCCTTCTTGCCTTTAGAGTCTCCATAAAGAAGTCGGGTATAATTCTGATAGGTCTGCCTTTATGTGTTATTTGGCCTTTTTCTCTTAGTGTTTTAGTTTTTATGTGGTGAGGGAACTCTCTTTTCTGGTCCAATCTATTTGACGTCCTGTAAGCTTATTGTACCTTTATAGATATCTCCTTCTTTAGGTTAGGAAATTTTTCTTCCATGATTTTGTTAAAAATAATTTCTGGGCCTTTGAACTGAGAATCTTCTTTTCCTATACTTATTATTCATAAGTTTGGCCTTTTCATAGTATCCCAGATTTCCTAGATGTTTTCTGTCAGGAAGTTTTTAGATTTAACATTTTATTTGACCAATGTATGTATTCTTCTCTTGTGTCTTCAATGCCTGAGATTCTGTTCCATCTCTTGTATTCTGTTGGTGATGCTTGCATCTGTAGTTCCTGTCCACTTAACCTCGATTGTTCCATTTCCAAAATTCCCTCAGTTTGTATTTTCATTATTGCTCCTATTTCCATTTTCAAGTCTTGAACAGTTTTCTTCATTTCCTTCAACTGCTTGTTTTGTTTCTTGGCTTTCTTGGCATTCCTCTTTAAGGATCTCTGTCATCGTCATGACGTTGGTTTTTAGGGTCAT
Organism: Peromyscus californicus insignis; assembly: GCF_007827085.1. Classification (NCBI taxonomy): domain Eukaryota; kingdom Metazoa; phylum Chordata; class Mammalia; order Rodentia; family Cricetidae; genus Peromyscus; species Peromyscus californicus. Next base: position 5,093,648 of record NW_026294413.1, on the reverse strand, counting down.
TTTCTTGCGTTTCAGCTGTGTTAGAACAGTCAGGGCTTGCTGTCGTGGTGTGGCTGGGCCCTAGTGGTAGCATACTACCCTGGCTGTTGTTGATTGTGTTCTTACACTGATGTTTAAGCAACTGGATTTAGAGTGAATATAGGTCTGGGTGCCCATTTCTGGGTTTGTCTTTGTCAGATGGGTGTTTTCTTCCTTGTTTTCTCTTTTCTCTCTGGTCTTCTGGCTCGAGTGGACTGTGATTGAGCAGAGGGTCTCTGCCTGAGTATGGAGCTGGACTTCTAATGTCCTGAATGGTCTCTGGTTCAGCTAAGGTTGCTGCCCAAGTTGGAGGCTGGAGTTTTGATGATATGCATGGCCTCTGATCTGACCAGGGGTCCTCTGAGGTTCGGGATCTTAGCCTGGCTTCTGGTGTGGTAGGAGGCTTCTGCCTGGTATTCAGGGAGCTGACCTGGTCTCCCGGTTCTGGATGCTGGTCTCTGGTAGAGTGGGAGGCTTCTGCCAGAGGTATAGGCTGGGATGTGGTCACAAGGAGAGGAGGGGCATTTAAGGTTATACTGGACTGGAACAGGTGGGGCAGGGGTTGTGTGGTGTGGTGGCTTACCTGGTTTTCAGGATGTTGGCCTGGCTTTGGATGGGGTTGGAGGCTTCTTGGGTTCAAGGAACTGGCCTGGCCTCTGGTGGAATAGGAGAGTCATTGTTTCTTTTTATGATTTTTTATCTTTTATCTTTTTCCTTGAGGGATTTTGAGACATCTTGTAGTTCTTTACATATTGTAGGATTTATCATTGGGTTCTAAAGATTTTAAATATTGCATTATAAGACTGTGGAGACTCTTGATATTTTTAAAAATTATTTAACAGGCAAATTACCTTATTGTGTATAGGCTAAATGTTGCTATGCACCACTTGCAAGTTATGATTGTAGTATCAGATCATTTTCAACATCTGCAATAGATTTGCATCTGTCACATCTGTAGGTCTCCTCATGACCAATCTTTGATGTGGCAGTTGCCTATCTGATACTTCTCTCAAATCTTCTGATATTTTAATATTCCCTGGATTCAGATATGTTCATACTTTGTTTGGCGGTGATTCCAGAGTTAATATATAGCTGTACTGGACTGCTTTATCTGGATCTTTTCTCTGTAGCCCCACCTCCTTCATACTTTCTTGCTCACAAGATTTCCCTTGGATACCTACTAGGTGAGAAACTCAGGACTGAGTTCACTGTCACATAGTTCCCCAAAATGCCTCTGGTTTGGGTCCAAGAAACAAAATAAGCACAGTAAGCACACCTTTTTATGTTCTTAAGATGGTAATTCTTTAGTTAGAAGAAAGATTCCTCACTCAGGTGTCCGGCTCCCATCAAAACCTTGGCATTTGCTGAATATGCTCAGGCAGATGAGACCAACAATGGCAACAACAATTACATCTTCTCTCTACTCTGTTCCACAAGGACCACCTCTCCCACTGCTCTGTAAGAGAATATTCTGCTTGTCTAGGTGATCGAGGCTGCTATGAGTACCAGTGAAGAAGAAACAGGAGGCAAAAATACACTAGGAACTGATGGTCTGCTGGGTTCTGTTTTTCATTTCCAGCTCTAATGTCATTAACTTTTCAGAATTGTTGTGTAGTTTTTCCGTGTATTCTGTCTTATGTTTGTGGTTACATTTAATAAGAGACTGGGAAGAGTCTATTAAACGCATCTTAATTAGGAGCAAGCCCTCAAAGCTGTATTATGTTTTACAACTAGGTACAACTTTAACTAGATCAGAGTTTAAATGAGACAACCCAGTGTGTGCAAATGGTTGTGGGTGCTAATCCTAAAGAAAAGAAGAAAAGCAATGGGCTGTGTAGGGAATTCTAAGTTGAAACTCTGCATATTTGGGTTATTTCATATTTTTCAAAGTGTTATTCTGAACTGAGGAAACATTATTGTCCCCAGAGGTAAGCTCTGCTGCTGACCATCTTTTATGATTCATTGTTTGGACAGCTTTGTTGTCTGTACGGTAACTTCATAGTAGAACTTTAAAGCCATGTGCACATGCACATACAGACACCCTTCTCCTATACCATGTCTTCTTAAAAATGCCCTTCAACTGAAGAATGGATAAATAAAATGTGGTACATATACACAATGGAATACTACTCAGCAGAGAAAAACAATGACATCATGAGGTTTGCAGGCAAATGAATGGATCTAGAAAAAAATCATCCTGAGTGAGGCAACCCAGACTCAGAAAGACAAACATGGTATGTACTCACTCATAGGAGGATACTAGATGTGGAACAAGGATGACTGGACTGCTACTCACATCACCAGGGAGGCTACCTGGAAAACAGGACCCCAAGAAAGACACGGGGATCGCCCAGTGACGGAGAAATGGATGAGATCTACATGAACAGCCTGGACATGAGTGGGGGTAATGAAGGGCGAGGGTCGAGGGAAAGAGAGCTTGGGGGAGCGGGAGATCCCAGCTGGATCAACAACAGAGAGGGAGAACAAGGAATAGGAGACCATGGTAAACGAAGACCACATGAGAATAGGAAGAAGCAAAGTGCTAGAAAGCCCCACAGAAATCCACAGAGATACCCCCACAATAGACTGTTGGCAATGGTTGAGAGATAGCCTGAACTGACCTACTCTGGTGATAGGATGGCCAAACACCTTAATTGTCATGCTAGAAACCCCATCCAATGACTGAGGGATCTGGATGCAGAGATCTATGGCTAGGCCCCGGGTGGAGCTCCGGGAGTCCAGTTAGCGAGAAAGAGGAGGGTTTATATGAGCGAGAATTGTTGAGACCAAGGTTGGATAAAGTGCAGGGACAAGTAGCCAAATGAATGGAAACACATGAACTATGAACCAATGGCTGAGGAGCCCCCAACTGGATCAGGCCCTCTGAATGGGTGAGACAGTTAATTGGCTTGATCTGTTTGGGAGGCATCCAGGCAGTGGGACTGGGTCCTGTGCTCATTGCATGAGTTGGCTGTTTGAAACCTGAGGCTTATGCAGGATCGCTTGGCTCGGCCTGGGAGGAGGGGACTGGACCTGCCTGGACTATGTCTACCAGGTTGATCTCAGTCCTCAGGGGAGGCTTTGCCCTGGAGGAGGTGAGAATGTTGGATGGGCTGGGGGGAAGGGGAGGGGGGGCGGGAGGGGGGGAGAACAAGGGAATCCGTGGCTGATATGTAAAACTGAATTGTATTGTAAAATAAAATAAAATTAAAAAAATGTTCCACACACAATTTCTTTTTGCCTGAGAATTTTTTCAACCTCAGGTATATATTTGTATGAAATAGATGTGCAAATAAACAGTTTAGTAATGATAAATCATAAAGAAATTTATTTTCAAACACTTCTTTTGTAGACATAAATTTTTAGCACTTAATAAATATGAAAGCAAATTTGCATACAAATAGATGTCTGTGCTTATTTACTTTTACATAAAGAATCATCTTGGCTGAAAATTGGACCCTATGGATGACAAGCCTTTCCAGTTTTTCAGAGTTGATCAACATTTTGATTTTGAAATTGTCAATTCTGAGAATGTTGCCCCAAATAAATAATTAGTATAAAACTGCAGAGATGTGGTTAGGGCTATGTTTCAGAAATAAATTATGTTCAAATCCTAAGCCAAAATTCACTTAATTTCTTTAATAAAACTCAAGAAACTTAAATAGCAATTAAAAATCCTTCCACACAATACAGCCCATGGTATGCTATCTGACAATCACAGCCCAGAGAATGGGAACAGAAATGTATTCATAGTATTTGTTTTCTCTGTTAACATTACACCAAGTGCAGTCCTCACCTCACCCTTCATCAAGAAAATTTCTCTTTGCAACAGACGGAAACCACTACAGAAAACGACAATCAATCAAAATGCAAAGCTGTGGAGCTCAGTCCCAATATACATATCTAAAGCACAATTCTGCTTCTAAGGCACAGGGAACATCACCAAAGAAGAGAAAGACTGTAAGAATCAGAGAATCAGGGACTCTTCTTTGAAATCGTGTCTCCTAATAATATCAAGAGCTAGCCCTAGAAAGTCTCACTAACATGGCTGCCCAAAGGATGACATGCCAAACTGGATGGGGAAAAACCCATGAGGCCTCAACCCTACACAAAGAACTATAGGCAGCTGAGGAAAGCAAGGAGGTAGGTGCTCTTCCTCAGAGAAGTGTTAATCAATTGGTCATCCAGTGCCAAATGATCAACCCTGAAAATATACATACAAGAAACATTACATGAACTGAATGGGCTATATTTGGGAATACATGTGTATGTACATAAACACATACATATATACATGCAATTACAATTAGTGGAAAAAGAGACCATGAATTTGAAGGAGATGGAGAGAGGTACATGGATGGGTTTGGAAGGAGAAAGGGGAAGGAAGTAATGTAATTATAATCAACAGAGAGAGAGAGAGAAAGAGAGAGAGAGAGAGACAGAGACAGAGAGAGAGAGAGAGAGAGAGAGAGAGAGAGAGAGAGAGAGAGAGGGAGAGGGGAGAGAGAGAGCATGCTACCAGTGATATCCTTACTGGTCACTGTCAATCATGAATCACTTTGTCCAGAGGTGTTCCTTCCTCTCTGCTTCTGACTCTTATTAGACACAGTCCAAGGAGGCTTCTTCTTCCTTCAGCTCTTTCTAGCATCAAGCCCCAAGTTTGGCAATGGGAAGGAGTAAAATAGATTCTGCTTAGGTTGAGAGATGCCTCCCTCATGCAGCAGCAAGAACTTCCTCAGATTCCTGGAAGCTCTCAGAACTCCTTTGTCATTAGGAGGCTGCTTTGTGTTGTGCTTGTTTCTGCCCTTCTGCCCTTTGGTCTTTGGTGCATGCCAATTCTCTCTCCTTCTTCATCTATAACAACTATTTAGTGACTGTCTGTGTTGTGCAGGGTGAGATGTGAAAATACACACTGTGTAATTACTACATACCTAACTTTTGGCTGCAGCAGATTCCTTGATTGATTGTCCCTGGTCTCTGTGAGCCTAGATGAAACCTTCCATACACAGGTGGTTGATTTCAAGCCATCAGACATGAAACAAGAGTGAACTATGCCAAACTATAGAAAGCAAAGATGTATATAATCCGGGAAAATAACAGCCTTTCTAAATCTCATGTGAGAAGCATTAGTGATGACAACCTGGTAGAACAAAAGACACACACAACTTTAGCCTGAAAATACAGTCCTGTCCAGATCTTCTTTTTGGTCCTATTGCACTTCTCACTGACATTCTGTCCCTAATAACTGCTTTAATTTAATGGGGACTTATAGGTCTATGTTAAGAGATCTATCAGTTTTCAGTGATGTAAGGACTTTACAAGGACTACTGTAAGCATAATTATTTCTTATACCTTTATTATTTTAATATATAGATAATTTAGACAAATGGGTTGCAGATATAGTAATATATATTCCGTTATATGAATGTAATCATCTTTTGTGGAGAAGGAACTTAGATACTGGTTCCTGGGGACTTTGCTGTCATTGTGAAAAGGGGTTGCCCACAGTTTCACAAGACTTAAACTAGTGTTCACACACATGAACTACAAAAAAGAAACATACTTTGATCCTGCATTTGAAACCTGAATGGAGGCTTGGATAGTTCCTTGGGAGTTCACAGGCCTGGCCCACTTTGATATTGCAAAAGAAACAAAATAAAATTTAAATTGGCAGCGTGTGGCACTCCAGGCTGTACTTCGGGACACTTCCTGGTTCGTCACACTCTTCAACTTAGCTGCAGTTGTCCTTGGCAGTTGCTGATCCCAGTAGTCCCTCACCCACCAGAATCCAAGAAGAACCTGTGAAATAGTCTGTTGCTTGCCAGCAGACAGAACCTGAGAAGCTGGGGTGTTGACTTGGGTCCATATGTATGCAGATTTCTGGCTGAGAGGAAATTTTCCACCCTGTGCTTTGGCCTGTAGAGAGAGGCCAAAGTGGTCCAGGTCCTCTTTCCCAGAGAGAAGGAGAGTTATTTACCTTGGGCATAAATTATTTCAGGTGCAGCAGGGGCACCTTTCTCTATCCAAGCTGGCACAGTGCTTTGTTTATCTGGAAAAATTTTGCTCAGTGGCAGCATGCAGTTGGACTGAGAAATTCTTGATTCTGCACCACCATGCCTCTTGTAACGTGAAACTTGTGGTGACATATGCTTATTAATCTTAGTTAAAAGACACCTGCCCAGATGGTTTATACCTGGGAACATTCCCCGTCATCAATCCTTCTCTAATCAGCTAGTGCTCTTCCCTCTCGGCAACACACCAATTTGTTGAGCAGACCAAAAGCTGCTTCACCTTGATCATGTGTGATTCATGCCATGGATGGGAATGAAACACGTGCTTAGCCCTGAGTAATCAATGTGCGTGTGTCCTGCTAACACACTGTGACCCTTGACCTTCAGTTGAAAGAATGAATTACCCATTGTTCTTCTCCTTAGGGTCTCCAAATAGGGTCCTGAGGTGCCCTCTACATTCTCTGTCCCAGGCTGTGCTGAGAACAGCTGCACACAGCAGGATTCTAATCACACCTTCAAGAACTGGGACTGACAGGAGAATGGAAGTGGGTGCCAGGCTGTGATTGGAGAGCCTCTCCTACCACTCTAGTGTGTATTAGCATTGCTTCCTGAAAACCCCAGAGTATTTGTTGCTTGCCACAGGGGCTAGACTTCTATAAACAGAAACATTATTCTAGGGTTAAATTAGCAAAGGTATTAAAATGATAAATGCAAAGTGGAGCAGACTTGGTAGTTGGAAGACAGAGAATACGCAGCAATGATCTGTGAAATATGAAGCAGTCCAGAGCATTACAGAGGGTGAGCTGTGAGGCCACCAGTGGTGACATGGTATTTCCTGCATCTCGTTATGTCAAAAGGGGATTTATTGTGTTTTTACCTCATGCTTCCTTCTGGCTTGTAGGTCTGAGGATCGTAGTGTGTGCCTTGATAATTTAAACAACCATCACTAGCCAGTGTACATTTGATGTCTAATTAAGTCTCTCGTACCACAGAATCACAAGCATGCTCCATTATCCGGGATCTTTAGAGCCTGCTACCCAACCAAAAGGCAAAGATGTATAAATCTGCAATCAATTCTCAAAAGGCTAGAACGCTAGGAATTCATTTCCGCTGTGATGCCCTGGGACATGTAAGCTGGTTTTAAATGATCCCTCAGGAGGGAATAAGGGCATTGATAAGGGCCTAAGGGTCATCTAGCCAATATGATAGTGTTTAAAAATAATAATGCATTTCATTTTTGTTTAGTCCTCTTTGCACAAATATTTTCTTATTGACTAAACACTGTGATGTGCTGAGGAAAATTAGAATTACTGAGGAAGATTTTAGACATGGATTTCCTTCTGTTTCTGATTTTTCATTTATGACAGCTTTCAAGCTCCTGTGAAAAAACAGCGGAGGGTCACAGGCTTTTTGCTTCTGGAGAGTAAGACACATTGTGTCACCCTTCCCATGTCAGCTCCTCTATTCCAATCTCTGATCAGAGATTAAAGAGAAAAGATGTAGATTTTCATTTTTTATATAAAAAGTTCAATTCCTGAATTTGTAATTAGGCATTCATGTCCTATGTGTGTGCAAAAAAAAAAAAAAAAAAAAAAAAAAAAAATCTGATAAGTTAGTGCAGATTAGAATTCTAGAAAACTATGTCATAAAAGCTAGTAGGATCAAGTTTATAGTCTCTAAAAGAAACCAGACATTTTTTAATAATGATTCTTTCCAAAGTTTAGATTTCCTGAATATTTATGGCAAATTTTCTCAAAGGATGCCTTTTAAAATATCTCTACATTACTTCAGTGCTATAAAAACAAAAATGAGGCCGGGCGGTGGTGGCGCACGCCTTTAATCCCAGCACTCGGGAGGCAGAGCCAGGCGGATCTCTGTGAGTTCGAGGCCAGCCTGGACTACCAAGTGAGTTCCAGGAAAGGCGCAAAGCTACACAGAGAAACCCTGTCTCGAAAAACCAAAAAAAAAAAAAACAAAAAAAACAAAAATGAAGCTTCTATCTGACAAATTACTTTGCCTGCAAATAAGATACGTGACCAATGATATGGGGTCTTTTCTTCCTTATGTTGGAGACCGATAATCAGATCTAGATTCTGGCAATCAGGTGTTAACTTTTGATAAGAATCTGAAATGTCAAGAAAGGCTGCTGGCTGCTCCATAGCAAATTTTGGTCACTATGCCACCCTCTGAAATGAACACCTGAACCAGTAGGAAGGGTTTCAGCCCTCCATGCCTGATTTGCTGCTTAAGGTCATGGGACGAAACGTGAAGCAAAGATGGCTTTTCAACCAGCTGTGTGCTTTGGTTCCGGCTGACTGGCAGTACAAAGAAAATGTGTCAGTCATGAATATTAAGTGTCTTTCTAGCATTTTCTTCCAGATGGAAGCAACATGCACATTGTAGTGAAGCTTCTTCCGGTGAATGAGTTTTCTTATTTATATTTTGGCAAATCATATTGCCTTTCATCTGTGATTTCCACCGTCATACCCTACTGAGGAGTTTCTTTGAAAAACATGTTCACCTTAGTTTCTTTCAAAATTCTTCACGCCTCACCCCACCCCACACTGTGTATAGCAAAGTCTTGCCACCACAAACTCCTTCATTAGCTCTCAAGCCCTTTACACTTTTAGTAACTGTCAATACATGTCACAGGCCCATGTTCTTTTTTTTTTTTTTTTTTTTTTTTTTTTTTGGTTTTTCGAGACAGGGTTTCTCTGTGCAGCTTTGCGCCTTTCCTGGGACTCACTTGGTAGCCCAGGCTGGCCTCGAACTCACAGAGATCCGCCTGGCTCTGCCTCCCGAGTGCTGGGATTAAAGGCGTGCACCACCACCGCCCGGCAAGGCCCATGTTCTTAACCCACTGATAACAAAAGTACCTGGCTACATCATCATAGCATTATAACACTTCTAATGACCAAATTTTAACATCTATTTTGATGTATTTTTTCTGGGTACTATGAATATGCTTGCTGTCCATAAAGGTCCTTAATCCCTCTACTAGTTCTGTGAGCTAAACAAGATTATTTTTTAAATATTTTTTTGCTTTTTATTTGTGTGTGTGTGTCTGTGTGTGTGTGTGTGTGTGTGTGTGTGTGTGTGTGTGTGTGTGTACTACATATGTGTATAGGTACTTGCAGAGGCCATAAGGGGCCATCTGATCCCCTAGCACTCTAGTCACAAGCCATTGTGAGCTACCAGAAGTGAGTGCTAGACCCAAGCTCAGATCTTCGGGGATGAACCACTCAGCCATCTCTCTGTCCCCAAACCCGTTTATTCCCATTGCATGCATGAGGAGATTGAAGGCATGAGAGGTCAAGGAGCTTCCCCAAGGTGGAACAGCAAAGAGTGGCAGAGGCTGGATTTGAAAGCTGCTCTTCCTCAGTCCTCAGTTCATCCTCGTAGTTGCTAAGCTACCAAAACTGCATTACTGCGGTGACTTTGTTACTCTTTCATTAAAACACCTTTGAATTTTTCAAACAAAAATACAATAAAAGTGTAACTATAAAGAATTTGTATAAAAGTTATACTTGCATTCATTCAAGTTCCTGGCTTTTTTTTTAAATTATTTCCAGCCTTGTCCCCCGAGAGCCTGAGGAGAAGCTCAACTAAAGAAAAAGGCTTCAGGTTGGGAGACCAGTTTTCACTGAAGAACTTTATCTTTCTACCCTCACCCCATGGCAACAAACACCCCTTGTGCAATCCCAGCAAATGGCAGGAAGCCCATTTCTGGAGGAGCTGCTTCTTGGTGGTAATGAAGCAGAGTTATCTAGCACATGGGTCATCAATGCACGTCCAGCTGTGGTCTGTTCCCTGGCACATCTGTAGACTCGTGATCTTTGGAAGGAAAAGAGCAACATAAAGTAAAATTGCCATTAAGGTTATGCTTGCTGTGACCATTAATACTGACAAATCTGCTCCCTCTCATTTCTCACCTTTCAGAAGCAGATCCCATATATTTTAAACAGCAGTCAACACATATAATCCATCCAGCATTTACTCAGCCTTTAGTTTGTCTAAGTCAATCACTAAAAATGAAATCTTGACTTTTGATTGGCTACTGGCCCTTATTTGAAAGAGAAGAAACTTTATATATGAAGGTTTCAGGCCTCATCATATTTTCCTTTTTTGTGTGACATTGATAAGCAGATCTTAGTAAAACTTCAGATGCAAAAGACATTTTTTTTTAAGTAAACAGCACTGGCATTTTCTTTGAATGATATGACAATAAACCAATAATTCACAGAATCACTAGGCACCTAGACTTCTAAACAGTAGTTCAGACTACCACCATAAAGAACCAATGTGGTGAAGTTTCTAAGGTTGACTTCTTAACGAGAGAACAAATTTGCCCCATGTCAGTGCTGTTGGCTGAGATGATGTGCAATGTCAGTGCTGATTGGCTGAGATGTTGTGCCCTGTCAGTGCTGATTGGCTGAGATGATGTGTGCAATGTCAGTGCTGGTTGACTGAGATGTGATTTAGTTGACTGAGATGTGATTTAGTTGACTGATGGGGAAGTAATATCAGACTTAATGGGTCTAAGACTTTGGACTTGATTTCATCAAGTTTTGGGTTTCTTAATAATGAGAAAGAAGTCATAACAGTTCGAACAGTTTTAGCCAAGAACAGGAGTGACATACAGAAGGAGAAAGATACCTGTCTCAGTAATTATCCAAGAGGTTGGCTACCTCCTGATTTTCTTCCATTGTTATTATTGTCTACCTGAATCATTGTAGAAGGACAGCCAAGTGGACAGGCATTCCTTTCGGGGGCCCTATTAGTCAGACAATAACACAATGCATATTATTTGTTAGCTCTACAAATAGAGGTGTGCCTTTCATTGGTTGAGGACTGACTACAACTGACTAAACATCAAACTAGGCAAATCAATAGGCTGAGGACATCTGCAACCTTTCACAGACTTCATGATTTTAAAAATCCATTTATGAGTTGGAGACGATTGGCCCTTCAAGGGAAGACACTCAGAGAAAGATCCAGTTGGATGAGCCTTTTAATTATATTTATTGACCCTTCAGCTGGAAGTCACCCAGTTCCCAGGAGAAGATGCGCAAGGGAGATTTTTGGCTCCACTTTTAATGGAAGGAGAGTGCTGCAGGGGAAAACAGGAAGACCAGATGTTTGCAAGACCATAGAGTATATGGCCACGCTGACACAGGGACCATCTCATGACAGCACTGTCCTAGTAAGTGTGATCCTGCTCAGAGTCCTCAGCTAAGCACTTTGTTGCTACACTGGCAAGCTGTAATCCCCTGGAATGATCTTGCCTGAGATGAGAACAAAGGCTGCAAGAATAAACAATTTGGTTAATTGAGTTTTAAAAATTCTAATAAACCTCAAAGAGATAGTGGGTTTAGAGCCCTACAAACAACAACAGCAAAGAGCTGTGATGTCATAGCACATTAGCTGGGAGCCTGCTTCAGAACGTGGTTGTGGGAAACAGCTTCAAGTGCCTTTCAGAAAGTTGTGTTTCCACAGCTTCAATATTTCACCATTATCTTTAGTTAAAGGGTAACTTAGAATTCCTGTGCACTTTTTAAACATTTACTGGGCATAGTGACCCCAAGGAAGTCACTTAATTCTTTGAACCATGGTGTTCTCATTCACTGTAAGATGAAAATTCTAACACCTACCTTTATGGTTAAGAAAGGATGAGAGAGAAGGGAGGAGAGGAGAAAGAGAGGACAGGAGAGAAAGAAGAGAGAGAGGAGAGAAAGGAGGGAGGGAGAAAAGGAAGGCGAATTAGCTTGCTTGGGCTGCTGTGACAGTCTTAGGAAAGAAGGCTTAAAGGAAATGTCTGTGTAAATATTACATTTATGAAGGCTAAAAGATGATCAAGGCCTCAGTAGGTTTAGTTCTTCCTGAAATTTCTCTTCTTACTTTATAAACAGACACTTACTCACTGTGTCTTCATAGGGTCGTCTCATCTTGCAGTTGTCTCTGGTGTCTCTTGTGTGTCCATTTGCTCCTCTGAGAAGGACACACAAGAGATTAGATTGGTGTCCACAGGAACAGCTTCACATTAATTGAGTCAGATTTTTAAAACCATCTCCAACACAGTAACTTCCTAATGTGCTGACACTGTGTATTTGCACATGTGGTGTATGTATGAGCATAGGGAGGAAAATATAGTTCAGAACTATTGTTCATAGAAGATACTAAATGAATAATAATCCTTTTTCCTTTCTGGGGCATTATTGTTGCTGCTGTTTTTGGCATACAATTTGATTTTCATATCATAAATCTAACATTAAAATATTATTTAATAATTTGTATACAAGTGGAAAAAGGATAGTGACAACAAGATCAAATGTGTGCCCTGTATGCTATGATGTATATCAGATATGAGCAGGGTGGGAACCTCAAGTCTTCTAAGCCTGTACTGTTTTCTTTCTATTGGGTCACCACCAAATATTTCAAAAGTGATCATAGAATTGATTTTCTTATTAAGTCAGTGATTGTTGTGTCCCAAAGTGTTTGTACTACATTGAGTCTAGAGAAGCTGCCCATTCAGGGCTCACTGGACAATTAGATTGTCCTCTAATTACAGACAAATTCTATTCTGTTCTGTGCTTTTATCTAAGAACCAATAATTTGAAATCTACAAAGAAAATGTACAAGATAATTTGCTTCATTTCTGGGAAATTCATTTTTGTTGTCTTTCTTTTTTTTTTTGTCATATTGTCTAGGATAGCAACCCACAGATAGAAATCCACCTATTTTCTCAACAGTAAGTCTATCAATATACCTGTGTCTGTCTGCACCCACCCCTCATCCCATATTGGGATAATGAGTAACATTTTCTGAACATTATCAAAGGTCAAATATCACATTATTATCTCCATTCTCAAGGACCATTTTCCTGCCACCACCTTGCTTCTGTCTGACATGTCAGCTTCTCCCTTGTATCATTTGCATTAGCTCACAGGCACATTTTTTCATCTCCTGAAGAGAAGGAAAATAACCTCGGGCTTAGAGGTTCTCATCGTTGCCCTATTTCTTTTTATCATGATATAAAGATAATCAAAATATAAAATGGGTGTATAGCTATTATCCCCAGTTTATCAACCTCATTTACACCTTAACACAATCCAATCATGTTTTCATCTCCTTTCTTCACCAAAGTCCTTATGGCCATTCTCTGTTCTTACATTAAGTTTCAGTAGCAGGGTTACACATGGCTTTCAACTCCAGATCCATGATCTCTCTCTTCTCTTGGCTTCTGGGTTAGCACATTCACTTTGTTCTTCCCTACCTTCATCCCAGGCCACTCCATCTTTCCTTGTTTGATCTTTCTCTGATAATCTCAATGATTCCATATATGGAAGAGACCTCAGAGGTCTGAGAAAAATATTAATACTTTTACGCTTAATTATAGATCAGGTATGAAGAAGTAGGCTTTAAAGTATATGCACAGATGCTGTCCAATATACCATATGCCTTTCAAGGTTTATTTATCCTACTGCTTGAATGGTGTTTATTTTCTCACTTGATTTGTTTTCCTATTTGAAAACAGCTGCCAGACTTGCCTTTGTATGGTATATGTGTTTGCATTTTATATATTACTGCTGAGCTCTCTCTTCCCAAGTATTACAGTTTTGTAAATGTTCTTGTGATCTAGTCAGTAAATAAGACTGAAATGAGACCACTACCTGGGCACCTAGGAGACTGATACTATTCATAAGAGAAAGTTATGCATCTAGGAGACTGATGCTATTAATAGGAAAAAGTTATTGGAAGATGTCCAACTCATTGGCTGGGTGATTATTGTGTCTTTATACAGAGTGTGACTGACTTGCCCAAGTTTTCACTGTCAACAGACAGGATCAAATCTCATGCCTCAGTGCTATTTCTGATTAGTAAATATATAGTTTTACATTTATTTCTGGAACAAACAGAGCTTAGGGATCTATACATGGTTATCTCTTTTGGATTATAAGAATGTCTTACCCACCAACAGAGAACTCAAGTCAACTGTAATCAATAATAATGAGATTTATCATCATATATGAGCAGAACTTCATATATTTATCATGGCCAGATTAGGATTAGGAATTATATTAATGACTTGGGCTCTCTCTAGAAATTCTCCTGGTTTGTTTTGTTGTTGCTGTTGTTTTGTTTGTTTGTTTGTTTGTTTTTCCAGATAGGGTTTCTCTGTGTGGCCCTGGCTGTCCTGGAACTCACTCTGTAGACAAAGCTGACTCTGCCTCCCAAGTCCTGGGATTAAAGGCATAGGACATCACTGTCCAGCTAAAAGTACTCTTTTAGCTTTATCTAAAGTTTATTTTTCCTTTTAATTATAAGTTAGATGAACTAATTTAAGAAACACTTCAAAGTATATTATTTGAGAAAGGATTTCTCAGAAGTAATTTATCAGGGAGGAAAACTTGAGGAGACACTACCCCCAAATAGATATCATATTGTATCTCATGGACAAATATGGCTAAATCCTGACCCATTGATGTGCAATCCTTTGCAACAATGAACAATCGTTAATACCTTAGAGATATCAAGAGTTCTCAATTAATGAGAAGAGTGAAGACAAGAGAATTTAGAACTTGAGCTGTATTAAAGATGAAAGTGTGACTATAGCAGAGACAGTTGAGAGATTCTGCACCACCCTCACAGAATCCAAAACAAAAATGGCTGTCAAGGACTGACTTGGTTGTAGAGAGTGGGAACTATACCATTGGGTTCATGTGTTCCACTGGGAAACTTTCTTCTTTTCTCACTAAATCTCACTTTGTGATAAAAACTTTTTATCAGTTCTTCATATATACTTTTTCTATTCCCAGAAGTCTTATTAACTACTATGTTGGCAAGTACCTTAAATTAAATATGCTTCCTGTGGAACTAGGAATGCTTAATTATCTATCATTCAGTCTGTGACTGTTCTGTGTAGGATTTCCAAATCTTCAAAATGTGCTGGTATGCTCAGGGATTGAATACATTCCAAAACCATCCAGAGGCTTGTGAAATTTTAATTTTTTTCTCCTTAGAAACAGGTTGTCAGAGCTGTGTAGTCTCTGATGGTAACCAACCAGTTGAACATCTTCCAACAACTTCCTCTTCTTAATAGCAACTGTGACTCAGATGCTCTGTGCTGGGCTGGTCTTGCTCTCATTTATAGAATATTCACACTTTCAAATATGCTCACCTTGCTCTTTTCTATGGCTATAAAACAATCTTTTTTTTCCAATGGCATTGCAATGCCTCTCTGTGCTTCCTATTTGGTTATGCAGCAGACCAGATTTTGCCCCAGCTCAAGTATCATATGATGTAATATCACTTGCACCTGGTAATAAGGAAATAGACCACAATTCTGCTCTCCTGACTTCCTATTGTTCTTTATGACAGGCACATCAAAAAGACTTTTAAATAATGACTCCCAGTCTTTTTCCAGCTTCTCTGGTTGCTGGGGTTACCCATGGGATATCATTAGTGCCATCGTCTCCTCTGCCCTTCAGTTCAAGCTAGACAAGAATCTGTTGGTGCTGGTTTTGCACGTGACACATGAAAACCTTCCTGAAAATCCTCGGTACTTTCTCTCCATGGTTGTTACTTCCTGGAATTTATTAAAGTGCAAAAACAATAACACTTCTCATCTTTGCCAAGTTGACAATTAACTAATTAGCCCATTAACTCATTGAACCATATTTGTACCTGAACGTCCTGGGCTTTGGGAAGAACATTAATCCTTGAAGGCCACCGGAGCAACATTTGCAGTTAATGGGCTCATATCCCTACCTTAGTACTGGGGAGGGACTGAAGTATTGTTAGGAAACAGAAGCCATTAATCCTCACTGCACTCAAAGGGACAGGTGATAATGGCTGTGCACAAACTGGTAAGAAAATGTGTTTTGGTTGGTTTTTCTTTTTATTATGACCACACATACACACACACAGACACACACAAAGACCGAGTTAAAACGAAGATTAGGACTCAGTTCTTCTGGAACAAAACAGACATATGTTTGAAATTGAAATCTTGCCAGAATTTGGATTTTATTAATAGTTTTATGTCCAGTTTTGAGAAGAGGTAGGCAGGAAGTTTTGTGCTAGGGCATGCACAGAGTTAACATCTAGAATTTTGACAGGGGAAATCCTGATTCTGTTTCTAGCCCATAATATTCTTAAAGAAGCACTTAGTAAATAAGATGAAATATACTCCACTTGCTATATGTCAGGGTAGGAAGGAATTATCCTAAAAAGACATTTCTGACATTGTGCTGTGGGGATCAGTGAGGTAGGTGGGTCCTCCCCTCAACCACTTGCAGTTCCTCTGAACGAAAGCTAGCATTCATGGGGTTACAGACCTGCAGGGTGGAGTGATGGGAAGGTTGCTGTGTCTGCTGTCCTCCAGGGGTGTCCACTCTGTTGTGCTGGGTAAAGGTATGGGGTGGAGTAACACATCCTTGTATGGCCAGAAGTTGGCGTAGTAGTGAGTGGTGGAGAAACACGCAACTGAATTTATTGGTATATAGAAAAATGAATCTCTGTGGAGAAAAGTGAGGTGTTTGGTAGCCCCAAATGTCCTCTGTGTGCCTTCAGAGGCCATGCGCTATGAGGGGGGAGAAAGGAGGTCTGCACCTGAGTGCTTAAGGGCAGAGACAGGGGCTTACAAAATCTACTCTAAACCTGTGTTTATTACACACAGAGACCCACTAACTCCCATGGCCTCTGTGTCTGGCTGCTCCCCTTTCTTTACCCCATAGGTTCATCACAGCCACTACTGGGAATAAAGAGAACCTGACTTTCTCTTTCCTTAATAATGATCTTCGGCTCCTTATTCACATCAGCACACCATGTGAATTTGAGGCTGCCCAGGGTACAGGACACTCCAGGCATCCTTTCTTTTTCTCCTACTGTGTAATCTGTGCTCTCAGGGTCCTTCCTTCAGGGCAGCTTCCATGTTGAATGAGGAGGAACATCTTCATGGCGACAGGAAGAGCAGCACAAACGATGGTAGAAACCACATTAGCCTCTTTGAGGGTTGGGTGTAGAAACTCCTTGAAAGAGAAGCTTCTGTGGTATTTTATGCAAAAACAAAAGAGTCACAATCAAAGAGTCAGGAGACAGAGGTGACTCCAACTTGGTCCCTTTGGGTACTGATCACATCATCTCTTCATGGCCCAGCTTTCCTTCTGCAAACACTATACAGATGTGGTCAGGCATTGACACCTCACCTTGTTTCACAAAGGCTGGAAGGGTACAACTCCAAAGCATGTATAGCATGAACTCAGAAACAGGTAAATGAGGAAACTGGTTTAAGGAACAACTAATGGTAGGAAAAAATTCAACAAAGCTAAGGTTATTTATAAAGTAGGTTTACCTGGTATCTGTGACCAGGAACATGTCTTAGAGTTTTATAATCCTAAATGCCAAAAAAGTAAGATGGTAATGGTGATGGTGGTGGTGGTGGCTATAATGACGGCACAAATGGACCATACCCAGCCATAGCTCACAGTGTGCCAAACTCTGTGAATCAGCTTTTCACTGATACTCTGTATTGCTTTCACTCCCATATTGGAAGAGACTGTGGTTGTGATATCCTATCTTTCAAGTCAAGGCATTGAAGACTTAATTATTTGAAAAAAATAAGTGTATTTTTTCCACACAAGCAAAACACAGAACTTGCTATTTTCCCTGTGTGGCCAGCAAGAAGTGTGGCCAGCAAGAAGTTAAGGAAATGTAGCAACCAATTTCCATAAAAGTATCTTTACAGTGTATAGTGGTAAGTTTCTCCAATCCTGCCCAGCCCCATAGTCCTGCCCAGCCCTGTGGTCCTGCAGCCACTTATAAAATAATCACTCAGAGGCTTAATGTTATTTACAAACTATATGGCCTATGGCAGGCTTCTTGATAGCTAACTCTTTCATCTTAAATTAACGCATTTCTATTCATCTATTGCCACGTGGCCATGACATTACCGACCTGTTGGCATCTTGCTGCTCCTTGGGCCATGGCTAGGCCTCTCTCCCTACTCTCCTTTATTCTCTCTGTATCTCTGCTTGGATTACCTGCCTGCCTCTAAACTGCCTTGCCATAGGCCAAAACAACTTTATTCCTTAGCCAATGGGGGCAACACATATTCACAGCATATAGAAAGACATCCCACAGCAGCAGTGAATCTAAGACGTTCTCAAATTATAAAGTTATTGCTTGGCATTTGTATCTAAATGATGTTCAATTAAAAATATTCTAAAGAAACTATGCCCTTGTAGTCTAGGTATGTAGGGACTCTAACACTTTGCATATGGTTTATGATATCTACACTTCTGGATAGTTCTAGCCTTAAAAAAAAGTTGCAAAAATTCTATTTCAGGTCCTCTATTAACTTTCTGGTTATGAGTGTGTGAAATTTCTATCAGTCATTAACAATAAGGTTATGGCTAGAGGTATGACTGATCCCACCTTACAAATGTGAGAGACAAGTAGAACACGCAAGGCGCGAGGTGACTGTCAGCTCCCCGAGAATGACCAGCACATTCCTTACAAAACAATTTGAATAATTTCTAAGATCCAGAATAATGGATAGTCTAGCCAAAGTTCAGTTAGTTTTCATATTCATAAACTCATAGAAATGTTATGGAACATTTGTCAGACCTTAGAGACACATGGGAAACCAAATAGACTGAGCCCCTCCCATCCCAGAGCATATAATCCAGAATTACACACCAATGTTTAAATAAATGATTGAAATAAAACACAGTAACAGCTTGGGGGCATAGATTTATGAACACTGAGGGTAACTGGGAGCAGATGAGAGAAGGTTGTTCCCAGTAAATGGCATTTAAGACCAAATCGGAAAGAGCATTACAGTCCGGTCAGGTTATGGCCACAATAATCTTCTTGGAAAAACATCAAAGCAAATGTTATAAAATAATAACGTAGGTCAATAGAAGACATCAGTAGTAGCAAGTGCTCCCTACAGATTCTAGACTTTTAGTAATCAGTTTTTAAAGTGTGGTTTTAGGTAACTGAATGAGCTGACCAACATATATGATTAATAATTATGAGTCAGTTTGTTCTTGATGGTTCAGTTGCAGTTTCATGTGAGACTCATATGTTCTCAGGCTTAGACAGATTCTCACAGATCCACACATTCTGTCATATGATATCTGCTAAATCTGAGTCTTTATCCCAGATGACTGTCTATGAGATCACCACTCAAGGGCTTCCACATTGGAGTAAACCCATAAAAAATAGGAGCAAGGGGCTTGGATCAGAAATACATGGCACCAAATCTATCTCAATTAGCTATGAGGCCT
The DNA here is from genome assembly GCF_007827085.1 of Peromyscus californicus insignis. Lineage (NCBI taxonomy): Eukaryota > Metazoa > Chordata > Mammalia > Rodentia > Cricetidae > Peromyscus > Peromyscus californicus. The sequence goes on along the minus strand of NW_026294413.1, from coordinate 5,074,327 downwards.
TGGCTTAGGAACTCAAATTCTCTCTGTCTTTATTTCTAAGCATCTAGAAAGTGGAAGTGACATCTTAATCATTTGTGAAGAACACGAGAAATGACTCCTGCAATATCATGAACATGGTTTCTAGGAAAGCACTGGAAATGTACATAGATGCTGTGGTTACCATCCATTCCAAATTCTATCTTCCACATGGCACTTGGATTCCCTGCAGAATCATTGTAGTTTACATGGTGACCTCTGAGAATCCCTGTGCTGAAGTACTAGCCTCTATGACCCCAAGATACAGTCTTGTTTGGAAACAAGGTTATTGTAGGTAACTGGATGCCTGACATGGGCATGCATACTATGTCCAATGGAGGCAGAGGTCAGGAGTGTGACATTTTTAGCTAAGAACAGTGGGAACTATTCCAACTGGGATGTATCCTTCCCTGCCACATCTTGATCTTGAGCCTAACCTTCGAACTACAAGTGGTTTCTGTTTGTGCCATTCAGCTTGTGGTGCCTTGTGATAGCAAGCTGGGAAGTGGATGTCCCTTGTCCCCAGTCCCAAGGCAGAACTCTCCCTTTGATATCTCCACCTTCACCCCATTTTGTTTTATGAATATCATTCTTTATCTCTTTCTCCACTCCCTCCAGTTCCGCTCCACTCTCTGCCCTCTCCATGTCTCTTACACCTAATATGAATGTCCCTCTCTTGGGTAAACCATGTAGAGTTAGGTTCTTTAGATTGCCACAATGATCATAGTTGTTTTGTGTTGTTTTGATGTAGGATCTCCCCCTGTTGCTCGTGCTTTCTTAGAAATCCCTACATAGCTCTGGCTTTGAACTCAAGAGTTCCTCTTGCCTAGTCTTCCCAGGTGGTTTCCAATTGTAAGCATAAGCTATATCATACCCAGCTCTCTCAACAATTTTTACAAAAGTTTAGTGTAATATTAGAGTATTGGAATATATATATATATAGTTTAGTGTAATATTAGAGTATTGGAATATATACATATATATATAGTTTAGTGTAATATTAGAGTATTGGAATATATACATATATATATAGTTTAGTGTAATATTAGAGTATTGGAATATATATATATGTATATATATATATAGTTTAGTGTAATATTAGAGTATTGGAATATATACATATATATATAGTTTAGTGTAATATTAGAGTATTGGAATATATATATATACATATATATATATACATATATATATAGTTTAGTGTAATATTAGAGGAGTATTGGAATATATATTGAATAAGAGATATTTAATTCAGGAGCCATTTTCAGTGACTGTTTCCCAGGAACACAGATTTAAGTTACCTCAGATTCCATGGTCCAATGCGGAAGCAGTTTCATGAAGTTTTTAGAGGTTTATAGAATAAATAAATTCATAAATCAAAACAAGTTTAAAATGCATCGGTGGGTACGTCTGAAAAGAGGGCACAATGAGACGGAAGAAACCTTTCTGTAGGTCCCAGGTGCTATCTGATGAGTTTCCGTTCTTAGCTTTTGATTTGGTGGGAGCTAGTGGTCTGCTAAGGTAAGAGATTCTAAAAAGGGTTTTATCTAATAAGTCATAAGATGCTAGTTCTGACACAGAGGTGGGCAAGGAATTGCTGTTATGGAGAGCTAGAACTAGCCCAAAATAAGGTCACTAGGAGAAACCGGTGCTAGGGGAATTCCCAGGAATCCACAAGAACAACCTCAGATTAGACTACTAGCAATAGTGGAGAGGATGTCTTAACTGGCCTTCCCCTGTAATCAGATTGGTGAATATACTGTCATCATTGAGCCTTCATCCAGTAACTGATGGAAGCAGATATAGAGATCCACAACCAAGCACCAGGCCCAGCTCCGGGAGTCCAGTCAAAGAGGGAAGAGGGAGTGTATGAGCAAGGGGGGGGTGTGTCAAGATCATGATGGGGAAACATACAGAGACAACTGAACCAAGCTCGTGGAAACTCACAAACTTTAGACCAACCACTGTGGATTTTATTTTTAAATACGTATTTCCCTAACTGACAACCAATGTCTTCATCTGTTAAAGGTAGTTAATTTAACATTAGGGCCATTCTAAACATAGAATGCATTAGTCAACAGATATGTATTGGGTCCTCATTATTTGGTGGGGTACTGTCTGTCCAATGCATTTGAGATCCGTGTGAAATTCTAACAAGTGCTTCATAAACTGCAGGTCCTTTATAAACCAGATTGTAAGAACATGTTTGAAAGGATTTCCAGAAGAATTCAACCAGCTACATAAGGACTCCAACTCCACAGAGGAGTGAGCATTTGTATCACTGGGACAAAATGGAAATGTAGTTATTATGGATGTCATATTTTAACTATAATTTAGAAAGGTAATCAATGCCTAGATATGCTATTAAATATCTATTATGGGCTCTTAACTGTGGATGAATGACTTTCAAAAGATACAAGTCCTGATCTCAGGGGACACAAGACCTATATGCATGCAATAATAACTTAGAATATGTGTCAGTCTGACGGTGCCAAATAAATGGAACAGAAAGTAAGAACAAAAGAAAAAAGAGACCACTGCCATCCAGCTGGGCTCTGTTGGAAAAGCAACAAAAGAATGACTTGAGCTCAGTATTTAATATTGAAAGGATGTGAAAAAAGAATGTTTGAGAGTCATGAGTGCTTTTAACCAATTTTTCCCCATTTGAGCCACAGGATGGCCTGCCCTGGATTCACTAAGTTTTGTGGTACTGTGTGACTACTTCTGATGAATGAGTGGGTGGTGAAAGTGGCATGTGCTGCTTCTAGGTCAAAGCACATCACTGCTAATGTATCTCTAGAGCCCTCCTTACCCTCCAGATTTAGCCGCCAACATTGGATGAGAGGGCCCTGGCTCAGATGCCTGTGGAGTATGAAGATGAAGTTAACCTCTGCTAACTGATGATGGCCATATCACTTCCATAAATGAAGCCTTAGTTGTTTTAGGTCACTGAGAGTCAGAGATAGGCTAGGAAATGCACATGAGCCAGATTATCCCAACTGACACCGTGCTTACAAGAGAAAAGGGAAAATATGGACCCAGGAGTTTGGAAGCTGTCAATAGGTCACTTCATTGAAAAACTTAATTTTGAAAAGTACATTAAAAAAAAAAACAAGGGAACCTGCATACATTCCAGAGAATCTAACACTAGATCGTGAAGTGGAAGCTTCTTTGGGGAGCCTACTGTTGTCTTGAAGATAAGGCAGTTTTGAAAGTCAATGGGTGAGGGAAATCGTATAAAGGATTCCAAGGGAAAAGGAAGAAAACCAGGCAGGCGATGGTGGGGTGACAGGGTGGAGATGGAATGGGGAGTGAGAAGTTCCCCAGAAATATGATAGGACAGAACACAGCTAGAGGGAGGCTAATTTGTAATTGAAAACATATTAATCCACCCCTAACTATGTGAGCTCTTGCCTTGACATCTTACACTGGGAAACGGCTCTTAACCTGGGCTTGAACATGCAACATGTGTGAGTTACAGCTCACGTCAGCCCTGTAATAATGTATTTCTTTTTTTAAACTGAAGTCTAGTAATAAAACTTATATTGTAATCCAATGCTAACATGACTCTTCCTAACTAAGAATTATGCTTGGTGGATTTAAGCAGCCCTAGAAAAGATTCAGGCCAAGTATTCACAGAGATAAGATTGGCAAGAAAAGCATCCTTATGGATGAATGTTTTAGAAGGGTTTCCTAAAAATACATTGTTTTATCTGTAGATGTAATTCTGAACAGTTTTATTAAATAAGAAACACAGAGCCAAATGCAGAGTTAAAAACCCAGAGATCAGAGAGCAATAGCCAAAAGCTGAGACCACCTTCTTACCACCTGCTGCCGCTGCCGTCCTTCACCTGAGAAAGAGACCTACTTCCTGTGTGTCTGTCTTTTTATTGACTTTCTGTTCTGCCTTCTCATTGGTTGTAAACCAAACCACATGACCTCCTCATCACTGCCTGTCTATATAGACCTCTGTAGTTGGTATTGAGATCAAAGGTGTGTCTCCAAGCTGTCTGTTTCCTTGAACACACAGACTCTGCCTGCCATGTGATCGGGATTAAGGGTGTGTGCTACCACTGCTGGACTTCTGCTAAATGGCTTGTTATTAACTCTGACACCCAGGCACTTTTATTTATTAACGTACAAATAAAATCACATTTCAGCACAAATAAAATATCACCATATTTATCCTGTCATTATATATATTTTTTAAATTTGAAGCTTAGTAGTTTTCAACTTTAACAGTGGTCTGGCAAAACTCATTAGAAAATGGAGAGGAGAGATCACTCAGTAGGTAAAGGTACTTGCAGAAAAAATTGAGGATCTGAGTTTGATCCCTGGACCCCCCCATGGCAGAAGGAGAGAGAAAATTCCCACAAATTGCCCCCTGAATCTCTGCAAGTATCCCATGGCAGGCATCTGTATATACACACACACACACACACACACACACACACACACACACACACACACACACACACACACACACACAGAGAGAGAGAGACAAATAAATAAAATATTTCTGTGTAGAAACCTCATATCCACCACAGAGGGATCCTGAAGCATGTTTGGGAAAGTAGAAGCTCAGAATGCTTAACATCTAGATGCTGCCAGGGTGGTGTGTGGATGGTCCACAGGCCAAACCCTAAAGGTCGTTGTGCAGTCTCTGAGCTCCAAGAGGCCAGGACTGTTTGATCTAGGGTCCTGAACGTAACTGTAATCCCTCTACACACTAGACAAAGCTACAGAAGACCTAAGGACACTCTTTGCATGCATGTGATGTGTGTTTGCATCCTGGCCTCAGCATGTCGTGGGCTATGACAAGACTGTAAGTCATTAGGCCCCTTGAAAGATGAAGACAATGACACCTTCCTTCCCTAGGCTTATATGGCCTTCACAAGGTTCTAAGTGCCCAGAGCCAGGAATTTAGAGTGAGACTTGGGTGCTGTTATGACAGTACCACAGCTAGGATATAAGAATGCTGCTGTTGGAATTCCCAATCAAGGAAGAAGAATGGTCCCAATAGGAATCCAAGTTCCATTTGATTAGGGCCTGAAATGGCTGAAATCAGATAAGAGCTGATTGGGAAACATGGTTTAGACCTGGAGTCCACAGTGAGACACCCACAGCTCCCCAATATGGGAAGAAAGGGTGTAAAGGGGAGCCCTATAATGGTGGCTTAATTTGAAGGTCATTATCTATCCCTTCCTCTAAAGGATGGTTCTATTTTTGTCCCAGGCTCTGATCCATATTAGGAATCCTCTCTCTCTCTCTCTCTCTCTCTCTCTCTCTCTCTCTCTCTCTCTCTCTCTCTCTCTCTCTCTCTCTCTCTCTCCCTCCCTTAATGTAAGGGAGGGAAACAGGGTACAGAAGTGAAAGGGAGAAGCAGGCCTATTTCATGCCCTTACAAGCACACCAGTGCTCCACAAAAGCCCGGCTTCTGGCTTTACTGTTCCCACCTTTGCTGTTAAGACAGCGTGGATGGTGGCAGGCTCTGTGCTGAGCCCTCAGTGTTGGTGCTGTGTCTCTCTTGAGTTCTCACTGGAAACCATTGGAAGTTGGTACTATTTTTATCACCAGTTAGACTCAAGAAAAGCAAAGCTCCAAGAAGATTAAATCATTTGCTCCAGTAAGTGGTGTCAAAGCTTGGCTTCTGGCTAATGAGCAAATCTTAAAAAACCATGTTTAAAATGGATTTCTAGTTAAGTTGATTGTAGAGGGGAATCTTGAGTTGCCTGGAGTGCTGTGTGTTTGCTGCTGAGTTAGTGCTGGGTGTGCGTTGAGAGGTGAGGACACATGGAACATAGATGTTGCCAAAGGCTCTGGCGTTTTTCCCTCTCACTTGTGTTAGTCAAAAATAAGAAATGAAGATTCAGATTTCCCCCCTCATCTTAACCATGTGCCTCCACACTGCGAACAATACACTGGCATGGACAATAGGGTTATCTAAGACTAAATTCTCTAAAGACCTCCCAACTGCAAAAGGTCTGTTGAGGAGAGGTGATAAGGAAACAGTCCTGGGGAGGAAGGAACAGGGGGCCCCTTGATGGTGTGTGAATCGTTTCCTTGTTAGTGAAGAAAAAGAAGCACTTTTTACTGTACCAAAGCCAGCTGCAGAAGTGAAAAGCCATTCTTGTTCCTCACCTTAGGCCTGCAAAAGAAACATTCAGCACCTTAGCTAGGAAGCAACAAGGCACCATCAGGTGCCTGTGCCTGCACTGTCTTGGCAGAGAGGAACAAGACGAAATGGTCCTATTTCTAAAGGTCTTTTCTGCTTCTGATATGATGTGAGCCCTGTTCCTAAATCATCTTTGAATCAGAATAGCGATTCTTTTCCACTCACTTGGTGGAGTGTTAAAAAAAAAAAAAGAAAGAAAGAAATCTTTGGGAAATGTTTAGAAAATGCCTTAAGCGCTATGTAAATAGGGAAAATGTAGTTATTTGTGAAAAGAATATCAAAGAAGAACTTAATATTATTCAACTTTTGCTATGTTGGGAAGAAAATGGACTCATTGCAAAGTACAAAAACATGATGGAATTATTTCATCGAGTGGAACATTCAGTGGCTGCAACAACATAGTAGGTGTTTAAGAATCTCCTACATGGACTAAGGAATTTAAAACATATGAATATTAACACTCATTAAAAACAAATGAGAAAGTGATGCATACAAAATAACCATTTGTACTTACTATTGCAATTTAGTCATTATCACCACCCAAAGAGATCCTTACTTAGTATGTGAAGAACCTTAAAGTTTGAAATGAAAGAGGCAAATCTGAAAGAGCCACTCTGACTGCTGGGCCCACGTCTGCAATGATGTAGCCCGCACTATTTCTATTAGACTGAAAACCATGTATTCAGTCACGTGGGCTGGATCACAGCACACATTAATGGGACAGGGTGGTTACCATTACTTGGGAAGTAGATGCAGAAGGATTATAATTTCAAGGCCCACCTGGATACAAAGCAAGCTCAAAGCCAGCCTGAGATACACGAGATCCTGTTTCAAAAGAAAACAAAACCCAACACCACTCCCTTAGATTAAAAAAAAAGAAAAGAGAAGAATGTGCCCAGAGCAGACAAAGTCATGAGATGCACAGGAAGGAACTACAGCGGAAACTGCTTGTATTCAAGGCTGCTTGAGTCTCCTAGGCAGGACTGGATGAGAGCCAAAGTAGTACATGAGGGATGCCTGAGATACAGCACACACCCTTCCCAAAGCTGCTAGGAACCCAGGATCTCCTTTAATTTCAGGTCACTAAAAATGTTTTCCTGCAAAGAAGTCTAAAGATGGCTCTGCAAGAGCCTGTCAACAGTGTTCCTCCTCACTAGTGCTCCAGGACAACGGTAATCTGCACAGGAGGCTAGACTGCCTGCCAACAGTTATCAGCTTGCCCATTCTTTTCTTTTATTCTCCAAGCATGGAGATATCTGTGACCCCAGCTATGGGGAAATGCTACACATTATAAAGTTTTCCAACAACTACAGTGTCCCTTCTTTTTTGATATAAATAGTTATCTTTGTATTAAAATGGCAGCAAAAACATAACACACAAGCACGCAGGCACACGCATGTCCTTGTGCATGATCTTATGTGCACACACACACACACACACACACACACACACACACACATATGCATGTACTTCTTAGGTTTCAATCTTGGACAGTAAGGGTATATCTTTGATAATCTTAGGATTTTTCTAAAAAGTTCTATACACTGGATGATTCTTGTACAACAGAACCTTAGGGAACCTGGCTTAGAGTTGTGACTTTTCTGTCATTAAAGTTGCTGGAAGCTCAGGTGGTCACAGCCTACATCTTTCTGATGCTCTTCTCTGAACCCACTCCCTGGGAGATCAGTTCTGCCTCTTCGATACTTTTTTTCTAGTCTGGCAGGGGAACTATATTTAAAGTCCTTGCTTCTGAGGCAGTTAGGTATCAAGATCAATTTTGCAATTTACTCCCAGAAAGATAGTAGCTTAAATGCAGGTTGGCCAACCCCACAGCTATCTTAGCATTTGACAAAAAAGAAGAAACCCAAAAATAGGAAGGAAATTTGAGAAGCCAGAAAAGGAGTTTGATATGGACTCTAAGTCCAACCCCAGGATAACTAGTCCTACAAAACGCAATTCGGACTAACCTGAGGGTATTAAAAGGCATCAACATTCCACTCTCTGTAAAGACCCAGTTGGTCTACCCACCCGGCCACTAACATCTTTGCAATAGAATATGGGCAAATAGACCAAATAAGTATTTTTCATTTGATGAGTAAAAGCTTTATTTCTTTCTCCAGCAATGAGCAATTTTGGGACAGTTAGTGCACCCCACCTAGTGTGCTCAGCTCACTGTGTGCCCTGTGTCTTTTGATCTGACCTTCACTCTGAGAGGCTTTCAGGCTTTACCCCGGGCCTTCAAGGTAACTTAAATTTCTAAGCTCATTCATTGAGATGATCTTTTTTATTTTTATATATAGAAAAGGCAAAGAGCAAATATACAGCAAGCATAACTGTATATTAACAGCAAGCAAGTTATTTAACAAGCAGAATGACTGGACTCCCTTCAGGAAGTGCACTGATTCCTTAGGGAGTGTGCACTGATTTCTTAGGGAGTGTGCACTGATTTCTTAGGGAGTGTGCACTGATTCTTTAAGGAATGTGCACTGATTCCTTAGGGAGTGTGCAGATTCCTTAGGGAGAGTGCATTGATTTCTTAGGGAGTGTACACTGATTCCTTAGGGAGTGTGCCCTGATTCCTTAGGGAGTGTGTGTGTGCACTGATTTCTTAGGGATTGTACAGGGATTCCTTCATGCCACGTAAAAGTCAAATGGGTTGTATTTTCTTATGCCAACTTAGGATTTTAATAATGTTGTGTTTTGGTTGATACCTAGCTGTAACTTTCCCTTTTAGCCTTTCATTTTTCTTAGAGTTGTTCACTGTCTTTTTTTTAAAATCATTTGAAGAGATAGATTTTTTTGCCCCTTTCATTATTGTCTAAAATATTCAACCTATGGAATTTCATATTTGTTTTTCCACTCAGACATATTTTTCTTAAAGATGTCCAGGTCATTCTCATTCTGGGCGTTTCTGTACACCCTAGTTTAATTCAGGGGTCTTTGATTCCACTATTAAATGGATTCCTCTATTTTTGTCAAATAATTTTTTTTCTATGGGGAGTGTAGAGTTGGTAAACTTTCTTAGCATATATATATATGTGTGTGTGTGCATATATATATAATATATATATTATATATATATATAAATTTTACCTGTGTGCTTTAGTCAATAACCTGGCTATTCATAGAATTCAATGTTTAAAATCATTTCCCTTTGAAAGTTTAGAGATATGGATGATACATTATTTCCAGCCTCTAGGAGTCTTATAAGAAAATTATAGACAATCTGAATTTTATTTCTTGTTACTAGTATCTTTTCTGGAAGATTTCTATCTTCATTTTTTTTTCCTTTGGAGTTCTAAAATTTTATTTACATTCTTAAGTTCTTTAGGCCTTTCAACTTGAACACATTGTTTCCAGGCTTAGGAAATATTGTATTTTTGCACTCATTATTTTTCCCTTTTTGTTTCATATTTCTCTTTTTGGGGAATTTTCTTCAAAATTAGTTTTGATCTGTAGACTCAATGTCTCTTAAATTAAATTATGTATTTTCTGTGTCTTCTTCCCTTGTATCTAGTAGGCTGTCTGGACCTTCCCGTTCATCTTATCTACTGATTGTTCTCTAGGCCTGTTGTGCACTTGTAGATATGAATGCAAACCAATTTCTAACAACTCTTCTGTCTCCCATGCTCCCTTTCTCTTTAATAGCTGCAGTAATGTCTCTAAACTCTCTCTAATATATTAAATCACCCATTTCTTCCAGATAACTTGTCTGTTTGTTTATTTGAACTAAGATATTTAATAACTTATGATGAATCTGTTTGTATTCACAGGTAAAAGTAGGCTCATTAATGTTGATAGTCAGGCAGATTACTTCTATCATGGATTTCTCCAATAAATATCTTGGTATTATATTCTCAAGACTGCTATAACAAAAATATTACAAACTGACTAGCTTAAGAAGAAGGGATTTATTCTCTCACAGTTCACGACTCTAGAAGTCCAAAATTAAGATATATATAAGGTTGGTTCTTATGAGGGCTATGTGGAGGGATCTGTTCCGAGCTTCTGTAGAAGCTGAGCATATCAGGTATTTCTTGGTATTTAGACCTCTGAATTAACTCCTTTGCATACCTATTTGTCATCTTCTTTATGCCCACCTGTTTTTATCCAAAATTTCCATTTTCTAAGGATTCCCATATTATTAGATTAAGGTCCACTCTAATTCATTCATTCAACTTGACTACCTGCAGAACTTGTATTTCCAGCTAACGTTTCATTTACAGATACTAGCTGGACATTAGCATTGTCTACAGAGTAGAGAATTTACCCAACCTAACCCACAACACCTCTCACTGGTAGATCAATGATGTGTTAGTTTAATTTATTTTAAGGTCAAAATATATTTCAAAGACATAACTTGAACTTCACTAGGGTGTGATCCTTTCCCTTACTGGGTTCTACCTGCTGGGTGTGAGCCTTTCCCTTACTGGGTTCTACCTGCTGGGTGTGTGAGCCTTTCCCTTACTGGTTCTACCTGCTGGACAGGAACTTTTTCCCTTACTGGGCTACCCCAGTCTTAACTGCCCTTCAGAGGTGCCAGTCTGTAGGCCAGTACTGAGCTGAGGTTTCTGGTGCATACCCATAAGCCATAGGCTAGTCTAAATCCCCAAATCATCATTGAAGGCCTCTATCAAGAGAGGTGATGGGGGAAAATTAGAATTGATACCTGAATGAAAAATATATTCTGGGTAGATATGGGAAAGCACAGAAGTGACACACACTGTGATTAAGAGTGGACACGAGAGTCCAGCAGCTTCAGAGTCATGTCTGGCATGTTCCTGAAAATGTGGGAGGCAGCTTTTCTCATCTGAAGAGACTGGGGCAAATTAAACAGTAGAGTGAGGTATTCAGCTGGTGACTGAACTCGGAGAACCACCGACTTTCACAAGTGTTAGCTAAAAATCTAAAGTGTGTTTCCATTAAGATTAAGTACATTTAGCACTGGAGGTGTTTACCAACAATAAATGGTTTTATGAGAGAGAGCTCTGCTGCATGGAACACACCTTGAGGACTTGGGAACGCTGGCCTGCCTGAACCAGAGATTTCTCTAAGTGATGATTCCTACTTTCAAGGAACAAAGGAAAATGAGAGAGGATATATGGAGATCCTATCTATCACTAATCAAGAGAAACCCAAGCTGCCCCAGCAGGTAGTCTCCAGCTCCCTGAACTGGCTGATGATGTCTTCCAGGAGAATAAGCTACCTGGAAAGAAATGCACTGGATTGCAAAGCTGCATTCGCTCCCCTGTCCCCACAGGAATAGAACTGTTACCCAAGTTGACCTTTTTTTGGGGACCATTTCACTGGAGAAGACAGAGTCACCAAAAGGCCATTTAAAGTTAATGTACAGAGGGATTTTCTGAGTTTGCGCTAAAAAGAATTTAAATTGCTCTTTAAAAAGGCATTTTGGGACGTTTCTCAATATTTCCTGTGTAGGGATGATAGGTGCTATTCTTTCATCCCAAGAGGCTGCATCCTGTCTGTCCTTATTTGCCACAACTCCACCCAAGTGCAGCGCTGGAGTCTTCCCAGTCTTGTGGTCTGAACAGAGGATTGACACTGTCTAGTGTTAGAAGCCTCTCTTCTAGTGCAGACTGCAAACACCATCTACACCATCAGGCTCTCAGCAGGCGCCAAACCATCTACAACTAATGGCTTGTAAATTCCCACCACTCCAGAGAGGGTCATTGCATTTTAAGTGCTGTGTCACCCTCCATGGCTGTTTGGGGGTGCACAGTGTGGCAGAGGAAGAGGATAGCCTTTAAAATCCACTGGAGGTCATTGTGTTCCATTACATACACAGCGCTTCAAATGCAGTTTTAACCTTTGACGAAATTTGCAGTGTTGGGATTTTTTATGCTAGAGCAGACACAGGAAATCACAGGTGCAACTAATTTCGGTTTTGACTTACAATCCCTGTGGGCTCCTTGAATATCTATATGAAATTCTACCCTTAGCTTGAGTGTAAAGTGTCAGAAGTCTATAGCTTGTCTCTGTAATGTACATTAATAGGTAATATTGATTTGAGGAAATTAATTGCTAGAAAAACAGCTCTCAAGACTCATCTTGTGTTTGCGAAGATTCTAGAGCCCTCTTGTGGCTGTCATCTACCTAAATATGAAACGAACACAAAGCTTTTAACAGTTTTGCTAATGATGATGATTACATTTGACTACTAGCTTTCTGGCTTTGATTTTTTTTTTAAATCTAGTTGAGGATCCCAATGATACACATCATCTCCATACGATGGTAGCAGGTGTCAGATGCCAATTTAAAAAGGATTGGTGGCACTGGAAATATGACTAAATTAGTAAGTGTCTGCAGAACAAGCACCTGAGTTCAAATCCCCAGCTGGATGCAGTGGTACATGTCTGTGATATCGGTGCTGAGGGAAGGGGTGTCAGGGAGAGACAGGCAGATCCTTGGAGCTACTTTGCTGGCTTCTCTAGACAAAGTGGTAAGCCAAGGTTCAGTGAGAGACACTGTGGGAACAAGTGAGGAATATACCCAGTGTTGACCTCTGGCCCACGCACGCACACGCGCGCACGCGCACACACACACACAGGGATTGATGATATTTTTTTTCCTGATCATCACAAAGAGAAATTATCAAAAAGCAGGAACATCTTTAGGACACTGCAAGCCTGGGGCTCAAAGGATGTTATTCTGCTTAAGAGGATGCCCCTCCCTATTTTAATTCATTTATTGATCAAACAAATGCACAAGTCACCTCTTGCAGCCTCAAACTACATTTATCTTGAAAAATCTTAAAGATTATTTTCTCTGATTTGCATATCGCAGAGAAGAGGGGCAGATGAGTGTTCTCATCTGAGTTTGTTAAAATCTTAAAGAAACAAATGTTGAAAGCATTTGCCTCTCTGATGCATTAGTCATGCCTGAAGAAAAATATTTGCAATTTAAGGTCACTGTGCTCCACACTTGACTTAATGAAAGGAACACCCAAGGCAAAGGAAACAGGACGAACTGAATTTTCGCAGGGAGATTTAAAATGACTGTGCATATATTGTTTTAGATTTCTGTCGTTGCTTTATTAATTAGACAAAATTACAGCAGTGCTCCAGAGCCCACTGCGGCTGAAAGGCTCCCATTGAGTGGCCATGTGGCACGCTGGGCTTCTGGAAGGAACTCATGCTAATTATCGTGAGTAAGTGGATTTTGGAGAGAACCTGATTAGAGCTCCACATTACTTCCAGCATAATTTGGTTTCTCCTAGATTAGTTTGTGGAATGACACTGGCATTTAGTCACAAATGAATTACTCCCCCTGCCTGTGGGTTCTAGCAGGGACAGATGTCAGATGGTGACTGAAGACTAACAGAAAAGGGGAATACGAGAGAGAAACCCCCTGATGTTCTGGGCCTAAAGAAAACATATGAAAGCTAAAGGTTGTGCCTTTATGTGCACCTATGCACAGGTGCAGTCAGCATAAACGGCAGTCCTCCCACCTGGAAGAACATGATGGAGGAGACTGTGGTACACAGGTGATGCTGGCCAAGATGAGATGCTGAGCAGAAGGAAGCTGCTGAGCAGAAGTTGCTTCCTTCTTTGGAAACTGAAGCACTTTTCATGCTCTGTTCTTTCTCTGTCTTCTTTTAGAAGGAACTCTTTCAATATACAAGCACATCTAAGAAGCTCCATTGCATACAACAGAGTTTTATCAGAAGGATTCAGGACCCATTTTGAATAAGCTTCCAATGACCAAATGTTTCATGTTCTTAACATTGATGAGGACACTGGCTGCAGTGTATTTAAAAATATTTAGATCCATGAGTTTATAAAAAATTTTAAAGTCAACAGTAACAACAGAAAGCCCTGTTTGGAAGAGATAGGAAAACAACCCACTATTTGGGAAACCAAGAAACAAAATGAATTAAACATCCATCTTTACTGTTTACCTACACCTCCAGATATCAAGGAGTTGGTAAGGTGGAGTTCCTCCTTACAGAATTATTACAATGAATCAAAAAGGAAATAATAGAATTGCAATGTCTCATTTGCTACTGTCAATGACTTCATCAACGTTGATGGCTGTTTGCATCCAGAGAAGAGAGATCACTAGACATTGCACACATCTCCAGCTCAAAATCCATAGCACTATCTTTTTAAGAATGCAAGTCTAATTGCTGGGTGGTGCTGGCACAGGCCTTTAATCCCAGCACTCAGGAGACAAAGGCAGGCAGAATTCTGTGAGTTTAAAGCTAGCCTGGTCTACATAGTGAGTTCCAGGACAGGCAGGGCTACACGGAGAAACCCTGTCTCAGAAAAAAAAAAAAAAAAAAGTAAAACTTTTTCGGAATGATTCTACCACAATCTTTTAAAATACCAGGAGGAACATCCATATTTTGATAGTTCTAGCTCATTTCCATAAGTCCTTGTTTTCTCTTAGTTTTAAAGAGAAAATGAATTAATATATATGTCCAAAGAATGTATAAGCACATGGTGTTAATATCTAGTTTCCCTTTAATCTTTTGGAGCAAACGAAAGGAAGTGGAGTAGCCACAAATAACCTCAAGTGTCCTTGGCTCAAACTGTGTCTGTAGTGTCTGTCCCAAGTCTGTTACTCCCCAATGACCTAGTAGAGAGGCTCTCATGAATAGCAAGGTCAGCAAATAGGTTTAAACAAACAGTAAGTCGTCGTCGTCGGTGTAGGAGATGAAGGAGGAAAGGGAAGTTCTGTCACCACTACTCCTTGGTTTTTCATCTTAGGAAAGAAAATCCTTTCATTTCTCCAGTCTGCTTAATCTTGTGTACATCTGGAGTAAGAATGTGTCCTTGGCTGTCTTTGACATCCTCTCATACAGAGGATAAAACGAAATAATGCATGAGCAAAGTGTTTTGAAAACGAAAAATATTATACAAATAAAAAGGCACTCTAGACTTAAGAGTCATTAACATAACTTGTTCAATATTTACAGTTTCCCTGTTTGAACAGCTTACTTGGCTCTGATAGGCTTGGAGAAAGGGCGGACCTTAAATGTAGAATGTGCATATGCTAATCTCTTACGTGTTACTACTGGGCCTTTTGTAATTCTTTGTTTAGTTGAACAACTCCCTCAGTCCTATGTGGGAATCATTTATAATTTAGTTAGTTCAGTAAACAAGATGGAGTAACATAGGCTCCAAAGGATCACACCACTTTAACTAGGTCACACTGGAAAGTAAGTGGGTCTGAGTGGGAACCCAGACCTTTCTGTGTTGAAACCTGTTTTCTTCTCACTGCGTCTCAAACGAATTTTCCAACATTCATGAAAGGACATGCTCACACTTTGTCCAAATGAGGTGAATCTGACATGTTTTCTTTGAATTTTTTCTTCCCAAATAAAGGATTCGCAATGGCCAACGTAAGGATCCAGTCAGCACCATCAAGTGCTGTTCTGAATCTTTGCAACATTCTGAGGTGGGATGAGGGAGGGAGGGGAAGGGAGAGCAGGAGAGGGAGAGGCAGAGGAGGGAGGATGGTTACATTAAGTCAAAAAGAAAACCGTGACACTGCAGGAATTTTGCTGCTACCCAGATTCCCTTGCACAGCCATTTCCAAGTGTCCGTTACTGTTATATTACTGAAGCTTTGGGTCTTAGGTTCCTTGGGAAGATTAAAAACGGACACAATCACAGCCATTCTCTGTAGTCTCCCGGGTCCTGAGCGCCAGTGTAAGTCTGTGAGACCATGGTATGGGGAGCGCTGAACTGGGAAATCATTCCAATGAAGTCTGCAAAGCTGTAGGGGTCTAAAGGACTCCCTGGAGCCATGTGAGCCTGAAAGACAGAAGTCCTTCCTTTACCTCTTCTGGACTTTGTCCCTCTCTGTCCTTGCACTGTGCTGCCCAACTGCTGTCTTCTGCTGTCTAGCCACAAATCCTGCCCCTGAGATCTTTCAGAGCCTGGACCACTGAGCTATTAAGTCACAAACCACATCTCCATGGCAGCCTTTGACAAGATGATGGAAGAGCCTGTCAAAACCTACCGCACTGTGAGGAATCACAAACACCATCTGAAAATCTGTGAAACACAGGGGTTGTTGTGATGACTAAATTGGTCCATAGTTGGACACAGTACCCCCTCAATAAATGCTAAGCACTATTGCTGCTAGTGCTGGTTTTCATTACACATGAACTTTGCACATTTCTAATCAGCTTCCCCACTAGTCATTGTCTGGGAATGTCCTCCAGGGTGCTTGCTTTGAAGGGAGAGAAGGGGAAGGGATCTTGTGGAGGTGGCTCAGTAATTTTGCTTAGCATGCTACAGTGATCATGCAGTCCTGGTAGCAGAACGTAGAAAAATCCTAAAATAGAAGAGTCTTTATGTAAGAACATGGCAAAAATCTAGACAGAGATGATTTCTTTCTTTCTTTCTTTTTAAATCCTGTGATGTTTTAGGAAAATCTGCATCAAAGCTGTCAAATGCGGATCTAAATATTGGAACACGTGCCTGGCTCTTAAATACCCTGATTCACGTCTTTTCCTTTCCAAATTGGCCAGCGCTAACGAATCACAAAATAGACACCTCATCGTTCCCACCGTGTGTAATTCTCACATTCCCTAAAAGCAGCGCCTGAGAAATTAGCTAAGAAGAGCACTTGGCGAACACTTTAGGCCTGATAACACAATCGGAGTGTACTATCTGCTGTTCAGCTTTGCCCGGCTGGGATTAGAGCTGCTAGAGACTGAATGGAGCCTTATCTCACTCCAGGGCGGCTCCAAGGCTCCAGGTGGATACCAGCATGCATAAACCACAGCTTTGCTGAACGCCTTGAGAAGTCCTCGTGCCCAAATCCCAGGGACGCAGTGCAAAGCAGGGCGCCTCTGGACCGCGTAATCACAGAAGTCTGTGAATAATGCATGAGGGCAGGACCCTCCTCCGCACATCTGAAAGTGTACTGGGAGGATCTGTGCTTGGCAAGATAGCAAAAACAAGCCCCTGGAACATGCATTCCCTGAAATTTATGCTTGCGGCAGCCACTTGGGGTATGGTGAAAGCAAATGTGACAAGCACCAGAAAATCATGGCATTTTAGTGAGTCTGAGGCTCGTAGGTTCACTGTCAATATAAGGAGCTGACGTGACAGGACTTAAAATCCACCGTACTGATAAATGCATCCTCTTACTCAAGGGAAGTAGGGGTTGGAGAATGAAATAACCTCTATGGTCCTGGCGCCTCTTATTTCCTACTTTTGTTTGGTTAGTTTAGCATCCTTGGCTTCCCATAATTAAAGTTAGCAGGCTGCATCTCCAGTGACTGATTCTCTGGGGACCAGCATGGAACACAAAGGGTGGGAGACTCAAGTCCTTGTGATCCAGATGCCAGCATCAACGCTGCAGCAACCCTGGAGAGTGGGACCAGAGCCCACACGTGTTGAGTCTCTAATTTGATATCCCAGCTGTTCATTATGTGAAGAATAAATCTTTTTGGAGGAAAAATATTGTCATACCAACATGTCATGAAGCCCCACCTGACTGTCCTGGAATGTCCCTGGAAGGCTTATGTTTCCAATAGGCTATATGTCCAGTAGGGAGTGGGCGGAGCCTAGTCTCAACTCCCATTTAGCTTTGGGTGGCCATGTACATTGGAACTCAAGAATGTCAGCCTCATGGAACTATCCCTTTCATCCTACCCTGCCATCAAAAACACTGGTGGTAACTTCATTCAGGTAGTTTGACAATGTAACAGGAGCAATACCCTTGACTGGGAAATTCTATTCCTGTAATTCTTTGTCTGCACAGTATTTATGGCTTGTGCTTTTTTATCACACTCTTGTTAATAATACTTGTACTGCTTAGTTATGCAAAGTGGAGAGATTGGTCCCATGTATTATAGACTATGCATAACTCAAATATTATGGTTTCATAGAAGAATATTGTAGTTCATAAAAGAATAGTAAATAAAATAGACAATTTATCCTATATAAATGAAGCTGAAAAAGGTTAAATTATCTCAGAACTTTTAAAAGTGGTGTTGGGGTGGTTTATAAGAATTAAATAATTATAGAACATTTTAATTTTCACTTTTCCTCTCTCACATGTTCCATGTCATTTGTATATAATGACTATCTATAGCACTTCTTACTAGGGAAAACAATTTTTTAAAGACATGGTTGACCCATAGGGAAAGTGTGAATGCTGGGTTTCGTCCTCTGGAGGGAAGCTCTTTGGGCCCCCCTTGCATGCCTCACTTAGTAGGTCAACAGAGTGGAGACCCTTCAGTATAATAAAAATGCCTTCATCAGGGGTCTGGCTGCTTTGAAAGTCACACTGAGGGAGGAGGTGATGACAGTATGGTGGCTGTCATTGGGCCCAATGCATACCTGCTGTACAAGGCAAGATAACAAAACACTGTGTCTCTATTCTCTCTTGAAGTGTTGGGCATCCTTGGAACCAACCACTATGGCACATGCCATTGTCAGCCTCCTAAAGTTCTTTATTATGATACTTTGCAATCATGCTTTCTAATTTCCACTTGCTTAGAACATCATTCTCATATTCCTTAATTTGTTTTCAAGGCTTGCATAAAGGGCCCATTCATCACTGTGTCAAAGGGTAGACTATGAAGCACTCACTGCCGAACATCCCCCTGGAAGATACAGTACTGTGGGGATCATACTCTACAAAGATCATAAAGAATAGGCATCCTACCATACACATGTGACACTAAAGAGAGAAAAATTAATTCCATTCTGAGTATATGGAAAATGATCCTAGCATATAGCAGATCAGAGAGGGCTAAGATCCACTTCTTAGAAGGCACTTATCAGCTCATGCTGAGAATGGACACATCACCCACACCCATCCCACAATTGGGGACCAACAATCTCCTTCTCAATCTCCTGAGTCCATCCTTTACCACAGCTCAGGGTGTTCAGGTGGCAATGAGCTTTGAAGGAACTTGATTACACAAAGAAAACTCATGTCCAAATCTGTGGAGCAAGAGAAACTGGGAGAAATTTCTTATTTCCTATATATTTTACACAATACAGGAATCAATGGAATAGTATATATTTATAAATGTTGTATATTTATTCATTCCAGAAGCACTGACCAATCCATTTAGTCATGTGTTTCAGGTTCGAGGAAAGGAAGGCAAGGTCAGGTTTTCTCAGGTTATAATGACTCCTGTGCAGACTAGAACACATCCATTGGTTGCTACAATTAATGGTAGTGTATAGAAGGGCTTAAACTTGGCTGGGGAGACAAGGAGCGAAATCCTTTTGGTAGCAAAGATGTCTGAGTAGAGGAGTTCCCGCTTATGTAGTTTAATGGAAGTATAATATCATGGATACTAATCTTGTGGTTAGATTTTATGAGTTAAGCTAGTGATAGGAGGAACATATTCATTAAATTTTGAGAGCCTAGCATTTTGTAAATTTGTTCCCTTGTGCTCTTATTGAATTGTCAAGTCATAGCCTTATAAAAGTGAATGTTTTTTAATCACCCCCAGCAAAGTGATTGAAGTATCTTACACTCCTTATTCCACCACTGTGTCCTGTTAGTGCTGCTTCTATCACAGTAGTGAAAGAGAAATGTTAAATAGAAGGAAAGAGAAAAGAGATATAGCTAGAGAAAGTGAGCAGTATAGATGGAGGCCACAAAATCAGAATTCCTGAGTCTGTCCCGAATCCCTCCTCACCACACCCTCAGGAGTTTTTCTCTGCTAGTCTTTTCCTGTGGCCACAGACTGTTTCGCTCTGTCTCTATCCACTGTAATCCATTTTTGATACTATTGCTAAATGAATCTTACGAAGCCAATGCTTTCACAATTTTAATAGTCAGCAGTGTTATTCAGAGCCTGGGATATTTTGGTTTCAACACTCTGGGCAAGCTTCTACTCTCTACTGTCCCTTCGTATCCCATTTATCAATCCACACCATGATCCCCAGGGCCTGGCCAAGCTACTTTAGTGATCTCCAAGGTGCAGAGAATATCCTTAAATATTTTTGTCTACTCCTTAAATCTATAACTTGCCAATTAATATCATTTTCCACCCCAGCACAGCTAAGTCACCAATACTTGAGGGCATTTTAAAAGAATTTTCTCCACATTTTTTTAGAAATGTTCCTTATACACAGCAAACTGTTGATATGCGTGTATTAATTAAATCACTGACTATTTGAAGAAGGAACAAATTATTCAATAAACTGATATGTAAAATACAGTGTCTTGAAGCGGTTGAGAAGAAAATCATTAATTTGAATACTAATTAAAATAAATTAAATTGTTACTAATTAACTGTTGTATGAGAAATAGTCAACAATTTGCCTTTTGTCTGTATTAACTGTCTTCTGCATCATCAAGTAACAAAATCAAATCTACATCATTTTGCTCACTTTACACATCTGTGCCTTTAACAATAATGAAAATATTTTTATGTGATAAAAAAAGAAAGGCATAGTTACTAAAGGCAACAATGACCTTAGTTACTCAAATACATGCATTTCATGCAGTTGTTCATGTATTTTGTCCAGCAATCAATTACTGAACATCTCCTGTGAGCTGGACACTGCCTTCAGCTGCTGTGAGACATAAGGTACAATGCGTATTATTCAGAAAGGCACTTGAAGTCTTAGAGATGACTAAGACTTATTTATGCATGAGAGGTGATGATGTAATGCCAAGAAATAATATAGGCAGTGAAGTCAAGGGAAGGGGTACAAGCCTTGACTTAAGCCAGTAAAGATGAGCAAAGGGAAGAGCAAATATTTTCAATGTGAAAGGAGGAAGCAACTCCCTTGTGTTGTATTTAGAATTATTTAATAGGAGAACCATTGAAAAGTATGTGTTCTGTTGTCTTGGAACCTCAATAAACCATGCCAAACCATATGCTTATGATCAAGTAAAATAATTACTGAACTGACAACAGCATCCATTTCCTGATTTTTCTGTGCACACATGAATTTGTCATTACTGTCCTGGGGCCAAAGCATGACAATTCTAAAGATTTCACTTTACTTTTGGCTTTCTTAAGTGAATTCACCCAAGTTTCAGTCAAGCGGAGATCTGTGAAAGGATGCTGTTGCCAAGACAAATGAAGTTGTGTGTCTTAGGGACTGTTCTGGTTCAAGGAGATTGGCAGATTTGCCCCTTAATTTCAGCATTTCTCTCACTTTATCCAAATCACTGGGTGCCTAAAGTCTCTATGGGAACAACATCTGTAATCCCAGGGATACCCCAATGCCTAGCCACAGTGCTTATGTGAGGGAGAGAAGGTTCAAATAATGTTTGGTGGGTTATTTGTGAAAGTCTGGTTAGGAGGAAAATGAATTAGTAATTTATCGCCAAATTGAGAGAGAGAGAAAGGATGATGATGATGATGATGATAGATAGATAGATAGATAGATAGATAGATAGATAGATAGATAGATAAAGCTTAACTTTCTCTCATTATGAACAAGCTCCATCATCTTCCAGTAACCTTGTGATGAGAACTGGGCTGTGGCCACATGGGTGTTGGAGGAAGGAAAACATTCCTGATCAAAACTCCAGCAGGAGCAGACAATTTCTGCAGAGCTTTGCTCTGTCAGCAGGTAAAATAGGGTGTATCTGTGGCCCAGACATAGGCATCGCTTCACTAAAGCTCCACTAAGCTTTGTATGGGGGGGAAGCATATCAAAGAAGAGAAAAATTAGTGATGATTAAAAAATAATTTAATTTTAATTTCATGTTTATCTTCATTAGTTGGATGTCCTTCAAGGCTATATGTTACTTTTACAATTTTCCTGATTTTGTATTTTGGCTGTATTATAGGACAGAAAAAGGTAAAGTAAACATGTGATGTCTGACTATACCACTTCTCAAATTCTGTTAGCTACTGGCATCCAAAGTCACAAGCTGGACAACTTGGTAGTCATCATTGCCAATGTTCTTCTAGCTCCTTTCCCTGTACTTCTAAAAATCATTTTATTATAACATAATTTTCCCTCCCCTTTCACCCTTTAAACTCTCCTATATACCTACCTTGGTCTCTTCCAAATTCATGGTTCCTTTTATTTCGTCATTGGTGTGTGTATAGTCTGTGTGAATGTGTGTGTGTGTGTGTGTGTGTGTGTGTGTGTGTGTGTGTGTGTGTGTGTGTGTGTTATGTGTCTAACTATATAATACAATATGGTCAGTCCTGTTGTGGGATATTATTTTAAAGTGTGTTATTTTTGTTTATGTTGCATTTGTTTAACTCTGTGAAGCCGTGTTACTGTGCCTGTCTAAAACACCTGATGGTCTAATAAAGAACTGAACGGCCAATAGCAAGGCAGGAGAAAGGATAGGCAGGGCTGGCAGGCAGAGAGGATAAATAGAAGAAGAAATCTGAGAGAAAGAGGAAGGAGGAGCAAGAGAAAGAGGAGAGCATCAGGGACCAGCCACCCGGCTACACAACCGGCAATGGAGTGAGAAATAATGAAAGATAAAAAGAAATCAAGAAAGGTAAAGGGCCAAAGGCAAAAGCTAGATGGGAAAATTTGGTTAAGAAAAGCTGGCTAGCAACAAGCCAAGGTAAGGCCAGACATTTATAATTAAGAATAAACCTCCATGTGTGACTTATTTGGGAACTGCGTGGCAGGGTCCCCCAAAGAGCAAAAACAAACAATAACACAGTACCATGTAATGTTACTTATATTTATGTTTTCAGGACTGACCATTAGTATTGGATAATCAATTGACATGTTCCTCCTTAGGGAGGTCTGTTGCTTTCAGCATTCCTTTAGTCTTCCATCTAGGGCTTTGGATGAGAGCTTGTGAACACTCCCCATTCCAAGTTAATCTGTCTATCAGTGTCTTCCTCCTTCAGGCCATGTTTAGACATCCTGTTGGTGAGACTTCATGAATGTAACTTTTCTAACATTTCTAGAGTAGACATGTTCTCACAACAAACTTTCTATTCCTCTGGCTGTGGCAATCTTTCTGCCACTTCTTCCCCAATGGTCCCTGAGCTGTAGGTGCAGGAACTGTATTGTAGATTTAGGTCTTGGTGTCAGATTTAAATTTACTTACAAGTTGACTCCTTTGGCTAG
Source organism: Peromyscus californicus insignis (assembly GCF_007827085.1). Taxonomy (NCBI): domain Eukaryota; kingdom Metazoa; phylum Chordata; class Mammalia; order Rodentia; family Cricetidae; genus Peromyscus; species Peromyscus californicus. The sequence continues at coordinate 5,051,123 of NW_026294413.1, read as the reverse complement.
TAAACCTCAGAGATACCTGAGACTTATATAAATATCACTAGGCAAAATTAAATGCAATGTGAAGTTAAATCGTTGAGTTTGAATCCAAGATCATTTTAAATTTTCTTTAAGATCATGTAGTCACTTGATATCTGGTGAAGCAAAGTTACCAGACATTCTATGCCTGGTATTCCCAAGTAAGATTAAAGCACTTGATTCTGCAGATTAACCTGGGTCTTGATATGACTAACCTTGGGATTCTTACCTCCATACACCCTCAACTCTGTCGTTTTAAAAATCTGGATGTATAAAATTTGAGACATATAACAGAACCTAGATCTTACTGTCACTGGATTTTGCTGTTGTTGAAATACTTCTGTATGTCTTCTACTTGATATAATTAACAGGAAAGCTGATAATATTCCACTTGTGGTCTAATTTGGCTCAGTTGAACACCTTTCTAATTTAAATTCTACTGCCCTGGCGTGTTTGGCAAACATAATCCCCAGAGTTACACCTTTATCATTACTGTATTCATAATATTTATTATGAAATTGTTTGTGGAATAAAGATCGGTCTCTGCTGTGGAAGTGAAATGTGAAGCAGTCCCCCATTAAGTACAAAGCGGGGGTTATCTAACACTCAGCATTACTCATCTATGTCCTCTGTGGGCTATGTGAGATCAGCAATGGCTACTCCTGAGCCTGGAAGTCATGTTATACACCTCCTGATTCATTGCTGACCTTTTAAGACACATTCTTCCAATGTTGTATTATCTTTCCATTATGTGAAAAGACAACAGTGTTATGGAAAATGATGATGGGCAATGCAAGGGTTTGGGCTCCAGTACCTACGACAATTTTAAGAAATTCTCCCTCTGGAATTAAAAGGACAAATTAAGACTCAGAATTCATGCTACATTCTCCGAAGTTTCTTTAGCACATACCAAAACCATTTGCTTTAGCTACTGGTGAGGTTCTGCACTGAAAATAGCAGAATATAGGAAAAGATATAATTTAAAAGATAATTCTTCATCAAATATTTCTAAAAATCAGAATAAAAACAACTCATCTTCAAACTATTTTTCATTGTTGTAACTGAGTATGTAAAGGTTTTCCATCTCATTCACCTTGGCCAAGTAGAACAGGCATGGGGTTGCATGCTTCTTCCAGGAGAAGTGTTTCTTGTCATGATGTGATGACAGAGGAAGAGTTCTCTTGAAGTGAGGCAGACCTGGTTAAATTAAAGTTCTGTAACTTATAACAAGTATAATCTATCTCTTGTCTTCTCAAATTTTTAGTTTGTTGAATACTAAACAAAAACAAGAAGAATTAGTATACACTCACCTCTGCAGACCCTGAGTGTTAGTCTATGAAAAAAAGGGGGCATTCAGGCAATTAAATAAGTTTATTTTAATAAAAATAGATTGTCATTACAAATGCAAGACAAAACTAGGAAAATTTTGTCCCCAATCTTGAAAAATAGTTTGCGTAAATGGTCTAGGAGAGCAAGTAAGATTTTCTGTTAGTTGAACATCAGCCTCCCATACTTTGTCCTTTCCTTATATACTTACCAAGCACTTCTGGGCTCTCTTCCTTGGGAATTGCTAATTTCCTATTTTCCATTAGTTTGGCTTGCTATGGGGTGTCTTTCCATGATCTTCTTTGGCACTGAGCTCTTACACACATAAAATGTAACTTAGTTTTTGTCTTCTTCTCTCTTCACCATTTCACAAGCAATGATAGAATTCCCGAACAAAGGCATTTTTCTTTTGAGTTTGTAACAGTGCATCTTACCATATCTTAGAGTTTGCCCTGATGTGATGGCCTCCATCTGCAGCAAGAGGTGGAGAAGAATACTGTGATAATACAGGAGAGGCAGAGTGATTTCCCAACCTCTCCTATTTTTTTTTCCAATTTTCAAAGGTATAGCCTTTATTTGAAATAGAGTTATACTTTGCCATTTATCTCTAAATAAACAATATCTACAGCTACTTGATTTCAGAGATTGGCAAAATATACATGATGCAGTGGCCACTAAGTCATTACTCAACAGATTATCTACTACCTAAATATCTACCATCTATTTTCATCTATCTATCATCTATTTATGTATCATTTATCTGTAATCTATTTATCACCTATTTATCTACCATATATCTGTCACATCTAGTTTTCTGTCATGCAACTAGTTATCATCTACCAATCACCTATTTATAACATCCATTATGAATCTGTCATCTGTCTTGTATCTATCACATCTATCTATCTATCTATCTATCTATCTATCTATCTATCTATCTATTTATTTATCTATCATCTAATTTGTCATCTATCATCATCTATATATCACCTATCATATGTGTGCATGTATCATGCCAAAATGTCTGCTTACTTTATTGTCAGGCTTCTTCAAAGAGCACATTCTAAGATAGATTAAGTTCATATGACTGTCTTCTCTGTCTGGGTGCCAAGCTTGTTGCCATACTGCATAATAGTCCTTCCCCTCGGGGCATGGCAGATCACTTTCTGACCACTTGGCAGCATACAAGGCATTTTACAGGGGTTCCCGGGTTCTTCCAAGAGAATTATGAGAGCTACACCTGTGTCCCCAGGAAAACTCTGAGTTAATGTGATTGGCCCTGCATTTCTAGTGCAAGCCTCTAGCAATGAGGCAAGGCCTGGGCTGGGGCTGATTTGGTATCAAACTGTGGAAAGGCAATGGGAAATGTAGGGTTTCAGAAACAGAAAAGAGCTCTGAAGACTCATGTGTTCTGTTCTTCTGCGGTGTCTTTTCTGACAGTTGGACATCCAGCCTCTTCTTAAGCACTTCAAGAGACAGGGCTTGGTGGGCAGTTCACCTTTTCCCTCCTTACTTTATAATCTGAATAGCGATGCCATGAGAGAAGATGAAGAGTTGGGTTTGGGTCTTGCCATGTTGGGTCCAGTGAGCTTTTTGTGTTCCTTCTCTAACAGTTCCATGTACAATACAAAAGTTTAAACCTCAAATAAAACAGCTAATGGGTAAACCTTTCCTACTTCAGATGGGCGATGTATTTTTTTAAACCTTCTATGCTTACACTAAATGTGACATATTAAAGCCATCAGTACTTTATTAGTGACTAACTGCTGAGTGAATGAATGAGTGAATGAATGATTCATTGCTCCTCTCCACCCCATCCACATGGGGTAGAAAAGTCTCCATAAACTTAGCATTGACACTTGGTCCCCGAAGTCAGGATAGGAATACAAGCACACACACTTTGTCAGTGCAAATTCAGGCTAATGGTCTCCTTTGAGCATTTAGCAGTAGTGCCCGTCCACCTGGCATTGCTACAGACACCAGAGATTCAGAATGAGAGTGTATTGCCAACCACTGACCTCCGCTTTTAATCTCTTCCAGGAATTTCTACTACATCACTATGTTGCGGGACCCCGTGTCACGTTACCTGAGTGAATGGAAACATGTTCAGAGAGGGGCCACGTGGAAAACCTCTCTCCACATGTGTGATGGAAGGAGCCCCACCCCAGATGAGCTGCCTACTTGCTACCCAGGGGATGACTGGTCTGGGGTCAGCTTGCGGGAGTTCATGGATTGCAGCTACAACTTGGCCAACAACCGGCAGGTGCGCATGCTGGCTGACCTCAGCCTGGTGGGCTGCTACAACTTGACTTTCATGAATGAGAGTGAGCGCAATACCATCCTGTTGCAAAGTGCTAAGAGCAACCTGAAGAACATGGCCTTCTTCGGGCTCACGGAGTTCCAGAGGAAGACACAGTTTCTCTTTGAGAGGACATTCAACCTGAAGTTCATCTCCCCTTTCACACAGTTTAACATCACACGGGCTTCCAATGTGGACATCAATGAGGGAGCCCGTCAGCACATCGAGGAATTGAACTTCCTGGACATGCAGCTTTATGAATATGCAAAAGATCTCTTCCAGCAACGGTACCACCACACCAAACAGCTAGAGCACCAGAGGGACCGCCAAAAGAGGCGTGAGGAGCGGAGGCTGCAGCGAGAACACAGAGCACATCGATGGCCCAAAGAGGATGGGGCCACAGAGGGGACTGTCACGGAGGATTACAACAGCCAGGTGGTGAGATGGTGACCCTCCGCCTGCTCCTTTTTCATGACCGGGAGATGAGCAGGCACCTTGTCCTGCTGTTGGATTACACTGAAGAAGGAAGCTGGGTCAGGCTGAGGATCTCTGGCTGTGTGTGACTTAATTCAAATGTCTGCTTCCTCTTCGTCTTCAATTCAACTGGAAATTTTCCATCTTGTTTTCTTTTTTCCTTTTCTAGACATTTTCTGATCACTGATATAAGTGGGGTGGAAATGTATTGAACAGACCACTTTAGGGGGTCAGAAGAGAGGCCTCAGAAAGGAGACAGTATATAGTATCTTTGACACTCACAGTGGGTCAAGTAGGGAGCCTGAGGCCCACAGAAGTACCCAGGAAAACCAAAACCATGGCTTGTATGCTCTGCTGAATTCATCACAGTGCACCCAATAGACCATTGGTCTGTTTAGAGAAAGAGAGAAAGACCCTTCTGCCCTTAGATGACCCTTCTCACTCTGTGTTGAATTTGGGAACTGTTCAAATGAGGTTTAAATCATGAATAACATGGTTTGTCTCTGCAGATGGTTTTAAACAAGATTACCATAATACTGACCATAACTAGAGACTCTTAGCCTACAAACTCTGACATCAGAGCCCTAAGCCACAGGTCCACTTGATCTTTTAGGGGATAGGGAGTGAACACAAGGTAGGGTTGGTTATGACCCTGAGAAATGAACACTGATGGGACATTTTGGGGAACACACTTATTTAGTAATGACTAAGGAGATTGTACTTTATCAGTGTTAATCCTCCAAGTAAAGAATAAATTTTTAAAAATTAGGAGAATGAGAGCAAAGAAAGCAGAAGAAAACCTCCATTTCTAAGCCAGCTTTAGAACCTTAGTTGTTACATTAAAAAAATGTCAGACTCTTGCCTTTGTGGGGCAGACACCTTCTCAGCCAGGTTTGAAATTCTGCTATCACAGAAGAAAAGATGTTTTCAAAAATCTTGAGTTAAAGTACAGGAGCTGAACCAATGAGGACACACAATACATCCCAAGTCAATATATGAGTGGGGCCAGGAGCTGCAGCATGGCATCCGTGAGACAGTGTTATCAGTTCAGAAGGACGCTGCATCTGACATTTACAGGGTGCTTAAACCGCTGTCTTCCCACACAATCATTGCCTGTTCCATGGCTACAACCAGAGAATCAAACTACAGCATAAAACTGGACCAAAAATATGCTGCATTGCCCTAGGTTCCTTGGTTTTACCCTTCCCAAGCCACAACAACAGACACTTCTGGAAAGGGATAGGAAGGAGGGAGTAGAAAGCCTTTGCCTCACATTCAGTGGAGGAGCAGAGTGAGTAGAAAGTTTTACAACATGTTTGTAAGATCAATTCTTTCAAGCAGCTAAAGGCCAAAGGCTTGAGACCCAGAAATCAGAGTGGAAGACCTATTTCACTGATATCCTATGTGTTTGATGTTTAAGCCAGCTTTACACAAGCCACTTCTCAGCCTTCAGAATGTTCTCTCTGGGGTTGAACGGCCATCATCTCCCAATGTTTATGGAGGGACTGATGCAAGGGAGCCTAGCATCTTTTGTAGATTCCAATGGAGAAGTAGCTTTGATGTTTCTCTTACTGTGCTTGGCGTCTAGTGTACTGAATGAAATGATATCATTGGATGGCCTTCTTGCGTCATGCATGTTCTAAGAGAAGCCCCATGCTACACCTTCAATATATCCAGCATAACAAGGTGGATATTGCTAGTCCTCATTATATAGCTGAGAAGATGAAGCCCACAGATGGGATGAGCCTTCCTTAAAGATTGTAAGGTGGACCTAGCTGGCCACAAAGCACAAGATCTATATTCATGTAGTGCTTCCTATGTAGGGTAAATATTCCTGCCAATCATAGAAGAAGCCAGATGTTCTTACACTGAAGTATTTGCTCCTGATCCACAGAGGTGGCATAAAGTGATAGGTCTACACTTGCAGTAATCCTGAGTCCTTCTCCCCTAGGGTGAGTTCCCCCCTCATCCTTATCTCACTGGTGAGCTGAGAGATGGAAGACTTCTTTAGCAACCATAATTTTTGAGTCACACACAAAAGTAAATTTAAAGTGGGACAATTAATTATGGCTTTTTCATTTGTACAGATGAAGCCTCTCAAAATATCCATGTATCGCTTTATGATGATTTGCTCCAGAGGAGGTAGGGAAAGGGCGAACGGCAGAGGGATGAAAAGAACACATTCAGTCATTGAGATCTAATGTTCTGCCAAAAATGGAAACCTGAAAACTGTGCCTCTGCCATCAACTCTGATACACACATACATACATGCAACACACACACACACACACACACACACACACACACACACACACACACACACCCCCTCAGTGTTTTTTCAAATGGAAAATCAAAACAGACTAGAAAGCATCTAATTGATTCTTTTAAACTCACTTTACATTTTTAGCAAGGAATCCTGGAAGCAGCCCCTGCTACCACCACATTATTCCTCTGGAATCTTAGAGTTTGTATCAAAAGGCTTTCCGCCACCTCAAGGCTGAGTGTAGGATGTGTGACCCTCCCTCCACTTGGAAGCAGACAACAGAATGATGTGAGAAGGAGAAACCATCTCTGTGTTGGCCCCAGGCCAGTGCTAAGTGAATTGGAAAGACTAGCATGGGCTCTCTCACTCATAGAGTTCCATTCGGAAGCATCACAGTTGTCATATCCCCGGGGTCCTGCTTGATAGAAATGGAGAGGTGGGATATAGTGCATTCTCTGAAAATTGACTGCACAGCTCCATGCTGGGTGATGCTGCAGGAAGAGATGCCAGTGGCAGACACAGGAAGCTAAGGATGCATAGGAACTCATCAGCCTTAAGGTCTCAAACCATGTTAACTCCAACTACATAGACAGGAAAAACAATCCCTAGATAATTCCACTCCTTGTGTGCTTCTCCAATTCCCAGGCAGGTGTTTTCTCCCTTCTCTTGGCAATTGCAGGAGAAGACAGTGGACTGGAGTACATATGGGTGTGTGTGTGTGTGTGTGTGTGTGTGTGTGTGTGTGTGTGTGTGTGTGTGTGTGTGTATGTGATGTGTCACACACATTTTGTTCATATTTTGATATGGACTAAGACAGATACTTTTTTGTCTCCTTCCAGCTTCCTAGAAGCCTATTCTTGATACTGGGGAAAACAATTAATAACTTCACCAATCAATGTTGACAACACTTAAGAAAAATTATGTTACTAAAAAATATAAAGATGTGTTTCTTTATCAAAAACCTAATCAACAATTTGAACTAAAGATCTTCATTTGATCAGACCATTAACATAATAGTTTTAAAAGTCTGGATGGAGAGGAGACTAATCCTCTCTTATTGCTTCTTCATTCTAAGACATAGCATCTACCTCCTGGCCCAAGGTGTCTGCTCTAACCACAGCCACCTAATTTTCACTCGAGAGAGTGGAGTGGAAGCACAAGGAATCACAGGTACTGCTCGCAGTCACGTACCATTGGCTGGAGTCAAGACATCAGCCACATCTAGTTGCAGAGAAGTCAAGAAAATGTCTTATTTCTCAGTGCTGGGTGTCTTGATAAGTGGGGGGGGGGAGCTCGATTGTTAAAGAAATGGTGGAAAATTAATACTGATAGAAAATTACCAGTCCCCCAAACAAAAGGAAATGGAAAAAATGCCAAGTCCTTTTCAGTATCGTTTATTTTCTCATCAGTTTTACAAATGATGAGATTAAAATTCACTCTGTCAGCATTTAATGCTTTTCACAACATTTTGTGTAGTATCTCACTTGGCCTGCCTTACATTCTTATGCACTGACAGGCATTTCCATTCTTTTACATTTGATCATTTGGAATGAAGATTCAGAGGTGTTGGAAGACCCCCCCACACACACACACACACATACACACCAGTTCTCATTCATTTGCAAGGAAGTTGCTCAGAGCCTATGGTCTTTCGGCCTTGGAGCTTTTCCTACCACTATATTCTGTTTGGCATCAGTATTGGGACTGGGAGTTGCAAGAATGGGAAATCTAAATCTTTATTGATTTCTGTCTTCCTTCAACTTGTTGTTCCATGGCTACAACCAGAGAATCAAACTACAGCATAAAACTGGACCAAAAATATGCTACAGTGACCTAGAAAATGCCATGGACAGGTCCAGTAGACTCTCAATTCTGCCCCCAGTGAAGAGGCCTCTTCCTTGAACGAAATGGCTCAGGAAAAGAGTGGTACAAGGGAGTCAGAGAAAAACACAGGAATTCAGGGGGGACACTCAGATACCTGCAGCTGGATGTCGGCCCTATTCCACCCTCAAACTATCTATCCAACACGGAGACTGAGGGGATAAGCTTACAACTCCAATGGGACACACAACATTCAAGAAATTCAGAATCAGTAGCTGCCTGTTAGGAAAGCTTAAGGGTTGATCAATAGGACCTCTGCTCATAAAATGCCTCCCTCTCTCTACTTTTTCCCCACGTCACTGGTATTTTATCAGCAGCATATCGTTACAGTTATTTCATATTTTATTTGGTATTCTTTTGCCCATTGCTGGAGGATGAAATGCTTTAAGCTGTAATAAATAAACAACTTCACCCAATCCATCTGATTCCTTACCAGACATGTCATGTGGCTGAGAAGAGGGTCAAAATGGGGTCACACAAGACACAGAGGACTACAGACAGTAGGGCAGCTCTAGAAGAAAGTAGGGCCCAGAAGGACAGACCACCCAGAGACAGATGGTTAAAATATGTGCCAGTCAATAGTGGAATACAGAAAAATGGTGAAGACATAGCTTTTGTCCTTAGGATAAAAGGTAGCCCAGAAACATGTGACTTAATTCTTCTAGCCACTTAGAAAAGCACAAGATGGGACACACCCACAAGCAGAATTAGAGCCTCAGGTAGACCTGGGGTCTGAAGGCTGACTAGAGAGGAAGAGTTGGACTAAACAGAGAGCTGTTTTTCACACAGGCAAGAACACTCGGATGTGATCACAGCTGTGGTTTTAGGTTTTCCTTTTCCATGGTTGTTATTGTGTGTCTGCTGGTCACCAGAACTTCATCTGAAAGCCTCCAGGCTGGGTGGTGGGCTGGCTTAGGTGACCAACGCTGCCCAGTTCATGACTTCTGGGGATAATGCAGCTGTTCTTTCTCTCAACACTTCTGACTTCCCTTCTTATCCTGTTCTGTCTCTACTGGACACTAGCCAGTGTCAGCTCCGTCCTCACCATATTCACCAGGACACATCTGAGTGAATTCTCTGAAACTCAGTGAGCCCTCCTAGGCAAGCAGGGGAATTATGAGTTTTGTCACCTCTGGGATACAATAGCCGTGGACCCATCTTCACCGTCTGTCGTCAGAATTGACCAATAGCCGTGGACCCATCTTCACAGTCTGTCGTCAGAATTGACCAATAGCCGTGGACCCATCTTCACAGTCTGTCGTCAGAATTGACCAATGGCCGTGGACCCATCTTCACAGTCTGTCGTCAGAATTGACCAATGGCCGTGGACCCATCTTCACCGTCTGTCGTCAGAATTGACCAATGGCCGTGGACCCATCTTCACCGTCTGTTGTCAGAATTGACCTCTCTGCAGCAGTGCTGAGAGCCCTGATTCCTGGCCTGTTGTGAACTCTAGAATGCTCGCACGCCTCTGCACTTCTCGGCAAGGACTGGGGGTCCCTGATGGAACACTGGAATGCTGAATTTGCAGACACTGACATGAAGGTGTTTCTGGAGCCTGTCTTCTTCAATATCCACAGGACAGACTGCAGCTGTTTACCTTCAGCAAACTGAGGGTGACTCTATGAGATCTATGTTCTGCCTCACTGTGGGAAAGGCCAGAGATCAGGACTAAAAGTCCTCAGCTCTTGCTGGGAAAACAATGTCCTGACAAGCAGTTTTGTGTGACTTAGCCGTGATCCCACACCTTCCATCTCCTTGTCATTCTTTGTTTGAATCATATGACCAAGAGTTTTCTTCCAGAAGTACTTTCTGGGTTTTGCTTGCATTTTGTTCTTCTTCTATTTTTAGTGTATCAAATCAATGTTAGAAAAATCTAAATCTTTATCTGGTGCCCCATTCTAGATGTAAGATAGTTATTCAATAGATGCAAATTATTTCTTCTAGGAGGTGTTTCTTCTTTTGTTTCTGTGCAGTATGTATGAACTTGGTTATTAGGAGACTATATTGTGACATTACCAACCTTTATTGCTATTTAAAAAATAATAGTTTGTAGAACTGAGATTCCCATTGATGTGAAGCACAAAATTTAATGAATAAGTTAACATATTAAACTGTTGTGATGTCAAGAATAATTATTTTTCTGGTGTTTTTGTCAGACTTTGATACAAAATGGAAAAAATTATTTGAATACTTCAAGGCATTTATGGAATCAAATCCACAGGATCAGTTTAGTCAAATTCAAGAAATTCACGCTATGGACACAAATGTGGTTATTGAATTTGAAATCGTAAAAGCCACAAAAGACAAGGAATGTGAGGACTGGAACCATTTAGATTCTGGGGGGGTCAGGGACTTTTCACAGGCTCTCAAACACATCAACTTCTAATTCTGTGCTTCTCTACATCTCTCACTCTCCACCTGCCTTTAGTACCTTAAAATTGAATTGGCCACAAAAATATGGGATACCTCCTGGTGAGGGGGGGATATGAGGTGAAGATTAGAGAAACAACTGGAGAGAGGGAATCAAGGGTGGTAGAAAAGGACCCGAGGAGCCCATCAAAGAGAAAGGGAAGGAAAGGAAAGGAGGAAGCCAGAGCAGAGGAAAAATAAAAAATAGAGGCTAAGGAGGGTCTCTTCACTCATTCAATCTGTGATGTGGCTAAGACTCAAAATAACTAGTTCCTATAATGTGACAAGGACTGAAATTCCAGGGTAGCAAAATTTCCCTCATTTACAAAACCCTCGAGTAACACAACTGTCATTGTCTTTTTCTGTCATGGAAATAAAACTGTAGATTCTTGCCTTGCTTATGGGTGAGAAATGTCCTTTGACCAAATCCCCTCTAGTGGGAATCATGCAGAAGGGAAACTTGGCTTTCTAACAGCTGAAAGAGCCACAAGATCTGTTCCAGAAAACAGTGGAAATTAAACACACATAATTTCATGCCCTCTGGACACAGAATCATACACTGACTAGCACACATACACAGACATAGAGATGTACACACAGACACATGCATACTCATAGGTCCCCCCCCTCTCTCTCTCTCTCTCTCTCTCTCACACACACACACACACACACACACACACACACACACACACACACACACACACGGCTTTTGCAAATTTTCAGGGAAACCTAATCTAAGAGAAAAACCTAGACTCTAAGGTTTATGTCCTTTATTTATCTTAGAAATACATTAGTTTCCCACCACATACCCCTTATCCTAGCAGTTATGACTGGAGATTCCAAGTAGATGATAATTACACATATACCTTATTCTTACTGTAGATCTCAGTGACCAAATTTCACCTTGAATTTTTCATATTTTTTGAGATAGGATCTTGTTATATATCCTAGGCTAGTATTGAACTCTAGGCAATCTTCCTGCCTTGACCTCTTGAGTACTAGGATTTACAGGAGTACATGACAACACCCAGTTCATTTTTTTTCACTTAAATGAAGCATTATACATCTTTTCTTTGACATTTCAAAATTGTCAGGACCACTACTTGATCTTTGTGTCCATTATTAGGTAAAATAAGAGTTATTTGAGCCCAGCACCAAGATACAAATATAGTGGGTCTGATAACTGAGATGCCTAATATGATGTCAACCTGACTGAGCAAGAATGCCAAAAGCCAAGAGGCACATCTCTGGACATATCTGTGAGATGCTTCTGCAGAGGATTAACTAAGACAAGATCCATCTGAAATGTGAGTATCAACATCTCATGGGCTTGGGTCCCGGGCTGTACAAAAAGTGGAAAAGGAGAAAGGCAGCTGAGTACCTGCCGAACATGCTTTCTCTTCCCCTTGGTCCACCCAGATGTGCTCAAGCCTCTTTACACAGGTAAGAGCCACACCAGAGCCCATGCTTTTCCTGCCAGGATGAACTGTGCCTTCAAGTCATCGGCCAAAACAAATCCTTCCTCCTTTAAGTTTCTACTTTTGTCAGAGCAATGAGAACTGTAACTAACACAGCCAAGTGACTAATGGGAAGATAGTGGTCATGGCATGGATACACTTACGCGATGATTCATATCCCAGGAAAGACGAAACGGGAGCAAGACCTCAACACACTGCTGGGAAGGGCATACAATTTAAATCTAATGAAGTGTTTATTTCTGGAATTTTCTATTCATTATTTTTCATTAAGTATGTGCTTTGACAATTTCATGCATGTATGTAATGTGTTCTGGATATTCTCATACCCTGTAGCTGGAAGTTTTTCTGTGTCCTGCGTGGCCTGCGGTCAGGACAAATCTTTCCCACTCGTGTCCCCTAAGTAAACACACAGAGGTGTATATTAATTAAAACTGCTCAGCCATTAGCTCAGTCTTACCACTGACTAGCTCTTACACTTAAACTCAGCCCATTTTTGTTAATCTATATGTCGCCACGTGTTCCGTGGCTTTACCTGTGAGTCATTACGTGCTGCTCCCAGGACGGCAGGCTGGCATCTCTTGACTCAGCATTCCTCTTCCCAGAATTCTCCTTGTCTGTTTATCCTGCCTATACTTCCTGCCTGGCTACTGGCCAATAAGCTTTTTATTAAACCAGTGTACAAAAGCATTATCCCACAGCAACACCCCATTATCTTATCTCCTCCATATCAAGCCTCTTTCCCCTCCTGATAAGTCCCCTTTCCACATTTGTGACTTTTTACTTGTTTTATGACCCACTGAATTTAGTAAGAGCCATATGTATAATCAGGGACTTAGTACTTCCGGTTGGTACACTGTGGACCTGCTAGTGAACCTACAACCAAAGACAATGGCTGCTCCTCTTCCAGAGTCACCCAGTAGCCAGAAGTTCAGCCTCACAATGCCCTTACTGGTACATACCTGATTGCTGAGGCCCAGTACAGGCCACCAGAGTTCCTGTGAGAACATGACCTCAACAGCTGTGTCATGCCCCCCAAAATAGCATTTCCTAGCCCTTTTCCCTATCTTCTAGATCTTAGCTACTTTTCCATCCCTTTTATAGAATTAGCGAAGGTGAAATAAATACATTGTTTAGGGCTGAACACCCAATCACTTCCCAGAAACTTGAAAAGTCATGTGTTCCTACAGTCATTGCTGTTCATTACAAAGAGGCACTTCTCTGACGAAGACAGAAAATGGCATTCATCTATAGGTATAAACATAATTATTGAAAAGGCAGTTTGGTGCTGTTTCAATTTAGCTGAACAATAGTAGTAAGTTTCCTCTAGGGCCCACTTCTCAGGAGTCATTTTTTGACTGGATTTACAGTAGTGGGCTTGTAGCCAGGCATGTTGGCACATGCCTTTAATCCCAGCCCTAAGGAATTAGAAGCAGGGGGATCTCTGTGAATTCATGGTCAACCTAGTATACAAAACAAGTTTTGGGATAACCAGGGCTACACAAAGAAACCCTGTTTGAAAAACAAACAACAACAACAACAAAGTAGTAGGCGTGGATTACCTTTTGTGGAATGGACCACAAATGCAATCAGAGAGGGGCAGGCCACCCTGTGACAGCTGTGCCATTATTATACCACTGGGAAATTCTTGCCTAGTAAATTGACATGGTAGTATGTAAGGTTCATAGCTGGGTAAGGACAATGATACCTTTTCTCTTCCAGTAGCATGCATAAAACTTTATGCACTATGAAAGATGGGCAGCACAGAAGTTTCCAGCTCAATCCCAGCTTGGTTTCTTTCTGTATTACAACAAAGATGCATTGTGTACTGGAGTATAAAGGTTTAAACAGGGATGGAGGGATATAAGAAACAAAAAGTGAGTGAACAGGAAAGGTTGGCCAAAATGAAGAGTATACAAAAAACTCAATGGAAATTTAATACGTTGTAAGTCAATTAAAAAAAAAACGCAATTGAAAAAAACAAAAAAAAAACCCAAAAACAGACAGAAAATGTCCAGCATGGCTGGATACTCCTGTCCCTAGAAGCCAGAATCATTAAACAAAATATTAATACCAGAGAACAATACCTCCTTATGGAGTTTTGTTCAGAGACGCTCCAGCAGCCTCCAAGTAGGGGGATGGGGTGGGGGGTGGGGGAGTGCTCTTTCTATTCCTCATGGTTACCCACTAGTACTAGACTGTTTACCACTCTAAAGGCATGGAGACCTGGGAGAATGGAGCCTAAAAATGAGTTGGACTAAAGTCTCACACAATAACTAAATTTATTCAGAGCATCAGACAATTTATACTCTAAGGGTTAAGAAAGGTCACCTGTGTAAAGCTCTTATGAGTTCAAGCTGCATATAATCACAAGGACAAACTGCACGTGGCAAAAGCATATTTTTCCACAGAGGCATATAAACAAATAACAATAGCCAGCTGTAATGAATAATCTGAAGTAAACTTACCCCTACCTGCTTCACCAGGAGGGTCACAAAAGAACATTCCTAGAACACTTCCATGTTTTTTAAGAAACTGATGTCACAAAACTCTTGTCTTGTTTTCTCAGAATTTTCTCACAAGCACTCAGAATTCCCCTCACACAACTCCATTCTTGGACTGTGTTCTGACACTAGACTATATGATTATGTTACAAAGACTCTATTTAATATTTGTGAGTAGCATTAGCCATGGGTAACTTAAAAACATGGAATATAAAATAGTGATGATGAAGCTTAACTTATTATAGTGCCAAAAATAAAACTGAAAAAATGTTGAATTTATTGAAAAGCTTTCAGTATAATTATATAGAATATAAATTTGTGAATTGATAAAAACAGAATAATCCAATATAATTTATTTTATAAATAATGTTAATTTTATGGATATGTTAGATAATTTGGAAAATACAAGGTATTTAGAACCCATAGATTATAGACTCTAAGATTGTTTTTATCTACTTCCTTACAGATTTTTATGCAGTAGCAATTAAAGCAAAATTTTAAATAATATGTGTCTTAGAAAAATTGTCATCATATAATTCATGCAGTGGAAATGCAAACGTTAAAAACTTAACCATGCTATGGAACATAATTTTAATAGATGCATGTAATTTTACCATTCTTATCTTTCAGTAATTTTAATTCTAATTTTCCGTGAATATAAGTGTCAGTAAAGTGAACATGCCTATACTTACAGAGCATCTCTATGTTTTGTTGTTGTTACTAAGTGGTCCAGACTGGCCTAGAACTCACTGTATAGCACAAGCTGGCCTTAAACTTCCATTAATCCTCCTGCCTCAGCCTCAAAAGCATTGCAATTGCAGGCATCCGTCACCATGTTGAGCCTTCTGTAGAGAAGACAGTAGGCTGCTTTGACAGCATGTTTAAAAAAAAACTTGTAAAGAAAGCATTCAATATTGTCAAAATAAAAAGATTTATGAGAGAAAAAAAAAGATCCACCCTTAAATCAAAGAAAATAGTATGGGTCACTCTAGAGTCTTCCAGCTGTCCCAGGACTGATGGAATCATCCATCATTCCCAAGATTGCTATTTGCTGATGGTTCTGGGTGAGTCTCTATCCAAGCTCTGTCCTCAGCCAGACACTTCCCCACATTATCATCACTCTCGGAAGAGTCAGACCACACTGAAAATGCTTCCATAAGAGCAAAATCCAGGTCTTTTATCAGAAACACTTCCAGAAGATTACTTTAGCTTTAAAAATGTTCGAAGGAAGCAACTGATAACTCTGGTAAAAAGCATCCTGGTTCCCCCTGCCTCCTCACTGTGCCTTCTCCTGCCTCCTGGGTTCCCCAGCAGACATTCTCCACATGCTCTCCTTCATCCTGACTCTGCTCTGCAGTACACTAGCTTGGCCTCCACAGCCTCTGCCTTGGTTTTCTCTTTGTTCTAGAGCTTAGACATGGACCTTGCTGTCTTTTGGACTCAGCTATGTTTTGAGAAGTTATTTTCACATATTTTATCCTACACTTCTACTTTTTATGGCTCAAAGAGGATAACTCAGTGGGTCAAGTTACCAGAAAAGTATCTGCTCTTACATTTTAATCTCTCCTTTTGTTGTCTGGATTTTTTCCATTTCTAGATTCTAGATTTTTCCTAGTTAACTCTCAATTGTTTCTCAAAGTTGCTTCACCTTTTCATGAAACTTACTCTTCATATTCATTCCTTTTAATGACATTTTCCTTTTACTATTCATATACGGACTAACTTTTTATTCTCTCATTTCAAATCTAAAGTTTTCCCTTTAAAATATTTTATTATAAATGTATAGTGCTTGTACAAAGTGATGAGTTTCACAATGCTATTGATCTCGAGTATATTTTGTACCCTAATATACCATTCCACCCTTTCCTTTCCACCCTTCTGGCTCCCACTGGTCCTCTGAAAGCACTCAGGTCAAATGTATGAGTGAGTGAGTGAGTGTGTGTGTGTGTGTGTGTGTGTGTGTGTGTGTGTGTGTGTGTGAGAGAGAGAGAGAGAGAGAGAGAGAGAGAGAGAGAGAGAGAGAGAGAATAATGAATAATCTAGGTTCCTCATATTGGAAAAAATGTATGTTATCTGTCATTCTGGATCTGAGATACTTTGTTTAATATCAGGCTTAACAATTCCATCCATGTCTCCTACAAATGACATTATTTCTTTCTGTTTTACATATGTGTAAAACTTGATTTTCTTTAGCCATTCATCTATTGATAGACACCTAGACTGAATCCGTAGCTTGGCTGATGTTAATAGTTCTGCAATCTACTTGAATGGTATGCTGACCTAGACTCCTCAGGTGTATTCTCGAGACTGGAATAGTGAGATCATCTGCTGGCTCTAATTTCATTTTTCTGACCAATATCCATACTGATGTCTATAGTAGAAGCACTGGATTAATCTTACATTTATAAATGGATTTCTCATCTTAATGTTCTTTATTTCTTAGTTTTTATATTTCATTTAAAATATCCATTTCAAATATTTCTTAATGACTAACCTTGTGCATTTTTGTTCGCATTTTATTTTCATATTCATTTTCTATCAAAGTTTATCCCAGTATGTGCTATTGTTAGCCATCCTTTTCCTTTATTTTGAAACTAAGTTGGTTTGATTTTTTTACTTTTAACTAATACACTAGGTTCAAATATCACTACTTGTATAACTTCTCATTTTTGGACTGTATTGAGGTTCTTTTGGAGCATTGCATGTGATACATTCTTTTAATATCGTCAATCATGCCTGAAAAGTGTATCTATTGTCATATCACCTTATTAAGTTTTACAGTCACCTAAAATACATATATATAAAGTTACACAACCCATAACAGTATACTATACATCTCTATATCAAATCATTTTAATTCTATTAAGAATGAATCACAGCACACATTTATGCATGTATATAAGTGTACCAAATCAGAAACAAAGATTTCTCAACTACAATTGAGGCATCTACTAATTCATGACTGTTTTTAGTTTATGTACTTTAATCAACTATTGGTGTTTATCACTTCTACAACATTTATTAATTAAATGACTCCTCAATATAAAATTATCTTTTGTATCATTTAACACCATTTTGTCTAAAATTTTTCTCTTACTTTTTTATTGCTATTGCTTTCATTTTACAGTGTTGGGAGTCAAGGAAGGGCCTTGCACATACTGAGCCAATTTCCTATCACTGAACTATATTCGATTTTAGTTTTATTTTAAACATTTCTTTTTTTTTTTTTTTTTTGGTTTTTCGAGACAGGGTTTCTCTGTGTAGTTTTGCGCCTTTTCTGGAACTCGCTAGTAAACAATGAACATGTAGTTTAATTTTTTCACATGATATGAATCTTTGTCTTTTAGTTTAAAAGTTACTACAAGTATCAATGTATTTATTGATGATTATTAAGATTTCTAAATGACTGGCTTTCTGTGTTTTTCTTTCTGCTTATGCTTCTTTTCTGTTTTATTTTCTATTGAGACAGGCAATGATTTCTTTGGAATCAATGTTACCAATGCAACGTATCAGCTTGATTTTCATGTGATTTGAAGATGTGTGGATATATGCTTTTCTTTTCCTACTTCTAGTTGTGTATCTGTAATAGCACCTCTAAGTTTCAAATAATCTGTGACTTTCGAGTCATACCATTACTGTGGTTGTGATATATAATAATTATTATATTATGCTCCTTAACACCAAATCTGTATCAAACAGAGGTAGGATGGTAAATAATCAGCAACTAAAGTCTGCTATCCTAAGCTGGAAACACTGTGTTACTCAAAGCCAGTGTTCTCATGGTTCTGAGAAATGCTCGCATGTATCTGATCATTTAAATTATTCAAACAGTTGTTGCATGTGAAACAAGAAGACGTGAAGATGAAGAGGAAATTAAGACATCACAAATTAGTGTTTGAAAGCCGTGGAGACAGCTTGCTTTCAGGATGTCAGCAGTTCCTGTGAATAATGTTTGCTCAGTGGCGGAAAAATAATAAAGAAATGAAAATTTTATCAGAACTACAGAAATGCAACTGTTTCCAAGGTTAATTTATGACCAGCCAAACTCATTGTAGTATACACAAAGAAAATGAAGAAGAAATCTCTGATAATAGATACCGTGATTTTTTTTTCTTAATTGAAGAATATAATTTTAAACTATTTCTGAGTAAGATCACTCACTGGTAATTTTAACACCGTGGTGACAATAAACATAGAATTAGAACAGAAATTTTTTCCTGGGCAGGAAAGATAGTCCCTTCAGAAACCCATGGTGTTTCCTTTATCTAGGGCACTGCCAGGTGCTAATGCCCTCCTGTGCTTGTCTCTCCCTGCAGGTGTTAGATGACAAGAAGTCATTAAATCCTTGCAAATCAGGGCATCACTCCCAGGAAGGCTGCCAGTTAAGTTTTAAGCGGAAGCATATGTATAACTGTTCTTCTGAGAAGCTATTGCTAATGGTTGCTTTCATATGGACAGCTGTGTGTCACAGCCTACAACCCCTTGCTACCCTTGCAGCTCCCCACCTGAAGACAGAAGCAGAACACAAATGTTATCTCAGTCTTTGCTGATGTCTTCATTTACTTCACTGCCTAGGAGACACAGCTATTCTTAAGTGAGATCTGAGCAATTTAGAAAAGACATGTGATGCATTCATGGTCATGCCATAATGCCACACACTTCGGCATCATTTCTAATTTTCTTAAAGCCCATTGGATGGAGATGAGAGCAGTGAGATGCTGTCCTCTGGATGGGGCATGACTGCTGCATGTGTGAACGCCCAGCAGGTGTGGCTCCTCCACAAAACCTGTACAAAATCAAGCCAGTCAAAAATCTCAACAAGGAGGATGGAGATCATGGGGCCGGACTCCTCACTGAGGAGCTGTTGGCAGTTGAAGGCTGCTGGAAAAAGGAGACTCACTTTTCTTTGGCAGTGTGGTCACTGGTAGGTTTCCCATACACCAGTGGATGACCCACACCCATAAGCACTAATTGAACTTACTAATCTATGACTCAGTAGAGCAAAGGTAGAAATTCCACAATATCTTTACTCCCTTCTAAATCACAATTTAAATCTTTTCATTACTTCCCTCTTTTGTTTATTTTTGAGAGTTGTCCCTTCGCTTTTCCAAAACATTCATTAAGCATTGTCAATATTAAATTCAAAGCTAAAAGAATAAGGTCTATCTGAACAAAACTACTTTAAATGTTTTCAGTAATCCCTTCATGATTCAGAAGCTGGACCCTGGCAAAGACTATTGCCTCTTCCCCTATAACAACCTCATTCAAGCTCTCAACTGCATGAGTCTGAAGACAATTTAGTCTTCATCTGTGTGTGCTCCCTGCTAGACCCTTTTAGCTTAGTCTTCCCTTCTCCTTGTACCATGACCAAAGACTGTCTTCTCCAAGTTACTTCACACCAGCTCATCATCCTGACATCCAGCACATGCCTAGGTCTAGATGCTAATCCTAGAGGACCTAAGATCAGAGGCCTCCTTGCCATCTTTGATTCTGTAGCAAAGGTTGAAGATCCTAAAAATGAAGGATAACTTCTGCTTGTACATTGCTTGCTGTGGGATGTTCTGCATGCTGTGAATTTGTTGCTCTGATTGGTTGATAAATAAAACACTAATTGGCCAGTAGCCAGGCAGGAAATATAGGTGGGATAAACAGACAAGGAGAATTCTGGGAAGAGGAAGGCTGAGTTAGGAGATACCAGCCCACTGTCCAGGGAGCAGCATGTAATGGCACACAGGTAGGACCATGGAAAATATGGTGACATATAGATTAATAGAAATAGACTGAGTTTAATTGTAGGAGCTAGTCAGTAGTTAGCCTGAGCTAATGGCCAATCAGTTTTAATTAATATAAGCCTCTGTGTGTTTACTTGGGTCTGAGTGGCTGTGGACTGGGTGAGACACAGGAAAACTTTTAGCTACAAATGGCACCCAATGGCTCGAGTTTCCACCTAAAAACCCGAGAATACTTAATAAGCAATTCTAAATGGAACCAAAAACAGGTTCCTGCTTCATGTCTCATGTGGGCAGTGAGATGCCACAACGTGCAAGCTTAAGCTACTCTATGGCAGGTTCACTGCGTGCCGGCTGGAGCTACAGCATGGCACATTCCCGCTGAGTACACAGAAGTTTCTGCAAACCACACAACATGGTGTGTGATGGATGTAGCTTTTGCTGCTCAAAGGAAAAAAAGAGGTTTCTGGGCTACATGTTGCTTTGATGGAGGCATAGACCCACTGCTTCTGAGAGTTGGTGGTACACATGACTCCCAGAGCCAGAGCTGGCAGTAAACACACCACTGCCATGTTGGAAAGCTGAAACAAGTGGAGTCAGCAGCCAAGGCTTCTGCTTCAGTACTAGCCACTGTAGTTTAAAGCAATAGTTACACAATAAGGCAGATTCAGATGGAACAAGACTTTAAATGGTTTATAATGTGTGTAAAAATGTATATAGGCTTGGAAGAAAGAGGAAAAGGAACATAGACAGTTATATAAAGAAATAGAAAGTTTTAAAAAATAAAGTCTTTAAAGAAAAAGTAAAAGTAATATAAAAAATAAGCCACATAAAGATGGAAATCACACAGAGAATCTGGATTGTGTTATCTTTAGGATTTTTAACTGCAGAGAGACATTTGATTGTAAAAGCTACTGAGTTAAATCAACATGTATATTTTAAAGGTATCTCGATTTCAAAATTTATGTCTAGGGATACGTTGCTTTGGAAAAGAGGTTCTGCTTTTGTTTCCACAGAAGATGAGAACCTGTGGATTGCTTCCAGGCTCATATAATTTTACCAAGGAAGACCCCCTGAAAGGCCCAGATGATTCAACATCCAAACAGCTTCAAGGTGACTGGCTCAAAAAATACAACATCACAGACTATTCCAGTCAGGACTTAACCATAATTCTTAATTTTCTCAGCATCCCCATAAGAATACAGTGCCCTTTATCAGCAGGAAGTAACCTAGAAAACTACACCCACATTCCCAAAAAATAGATTATGGATGTTTTTCTTTGTTTAGATTGTTGGCTGCAAATTGTTATTGGTCATAGTCAATCTCTTTCTAAAAGCAGAAAGGAGGATGTGGTATAGAAATGTAGAATACAGATATGATAGGATAAAAGAGTAGATTAATGAATCTACTTTTAAAGAGCAACAACTTGTTTAAAATGTCTTACATTGCTATGGATTTTAGTTTATAGATACAAATTTAGAGTTGTTTTTGTTATGCTATATATATATTTCTACTCTCATTTAAGGAATTATGTTTATGTAACTCATTTAAATTGTTAAGGATAATTAAGAAATACAGATTAATAATTAGTCTTCTATGATAGTCAAACTTATAGTCATATTAAGTTTTCTAGATATACAAAGATATAATTCAATTAAGTAGGTAATCTTCAAACACTTCAAAGACCTACAGAATATGGCATTTAAAATGTTTTAAAAACTTAGACTTTCTGGACAGTGAGACACAACTTCTTCTGGCAGCACTGATTTACTTCAGAGAGGAGGATGGGCATCGAAGACACTCTATATGGAGTTTATCTTCTTCTTGGCAAAAATAGTCATTTGGGCAAGAAACTGTTTTTGCCTGGACTACTTGACAAAATGTTGTATTGACTGGACATGCAGGACCCATAGGAAGGTGACCATTGAACTTTGCAAGGCGAGATGTTCCTTCAAGTTCCTGATTCACAGAAGAAACTGTCAGACATTCTACAGGACACAGAGAGAAGTGACTGAGAGACTCTAGGCCTATAGACTGAAGAAAGATGCCCCAGCATTGCAGAAGAACTTTAGGTAACTGTCCAGGCAGCCAGCTGTCTCTGTCATTCTAGATATTTGGGAGTTGCTTACAATGCATTTCCTGTTTACTTGGATAATATTGATAATGTTGTATCCTTCTGAGGTCTTTGATATAGTTGAAGACTAGATAGTTATAATTATCCTTGATTATGATAAAAGATAAATTGGATATAAAACTTTAGACTCACAAATATAGGATAGATAGAATATTTTCTTTAATTTTGCCAAATACAAATAGACAAGATATTATAACTGTAATTCTTGCTTGATTACTGTTTTGTTATATGTAATTTTACTATATTAAAGTTAAACACTTCCTTTTTGATAAGACAGAAATAGGGAGGTGCTGTGGGATGTTCTGTATGCTGTGAATGTGTTGCTCTGATTGGTTGATAAATAAAATGCTGATTTGCCAGTAGCCAGGCAGGAAATATAGATGGGATAAACAGACAAGGAGAATTCTGGGAAGTGAAAGGCTAAGTCAGAAGACACCAGCCCACTGTCCAGGGAGCAGCATGTAATGGCACACAGGTAAAGCTATAGAACATGTGGTGACATATAGATGAACAGAAATGGACTGGGTTTAATTGCAAGCGCTAGTCAGTAGTTAGTCTGAGCTAATGGCTAAGCAGTTTTAATTAATATAAGCCTCTGTGTGTTTACTTGGGTCTGAGTGGCTGTGGACTGGGTGAGACACAGGAAAACTTTTAGCTGCAATCATTCATTAATATCACTGAGCCTGATGCATACTGGAGAGTCTATTCATCTATTATCCATTTATCTATCTATCTATCTATCTATCTATCTATCTATCTATCTACCTATCTATCTATCTACATATTATATCTATATTCATCTATAGCTGTATCTATTAAGCTGATAGATAGATGAAAGAAAGAAAGAAAGGGAGGAATGAAGGAAGAAAGATAGATACAGATAAATTATAGATATTTGATGAATGACTCAGGTTGATAAAAATATCAATGAAAAAAATGAGCCTAATACTTTTTTTGAATTTAAGCAAATTCCATAGAATCTATAATGACCTACTTCCTGATAGATATCAAATAGACAGTGCTGGCTAAATTCCTACTTATGAACTAATGAACTCAAATGTCTTCCTCATACCCATCCAATTCAATTTGTCCAAGCTGGAACTCACTGTGTATTCTTTCACTACCTGAGAAGACTCTACCCTTCCATCTGTAACCTCTAAGCCCCCAACCCCACCATAAGTTGTAAGCTCATGGGACTACCCAAAGTAGTCTCCTGCAACAACTCCAACCCACCCTGGTAATACTGTTTCCAGAATTCCCCTCCTACTCTCTGTACTCTAAGCACCATCTTCCATGTCCATGTCCAGCCTGCCTCGCCTTGCTTCCCAATGGAGCCTTTTATATTTATTTTATTAATTGTGGGTTTACCAGAAAGTAATATAATATAAGTATTATATTTGGGATAATTGGAGAATTATCCTAAACAGCATAGGGAAAAATCAATGGAGTAATTCATTGGATTGATGAGGATGGAGTTGACCAAGATGATATGAAGCTAAAAGACACCAGTGACCTTGGCATCCTGCAGAGTAAGTCTTTTCTAAAAAAAAAAGTAATAATAATAAATAGCCACACTGATTGAGGACAGAGTTATTTTCTTCATCTGGTGTAAAAAGGAGAATGGGAAGAAGAATGGAGGAATTGCAGGCATCTAGTGTACTACACACTGTGCAATGACCACAGTTGAGAAGAGTTTCATTGGATATTCAGGTACCATCATAACAATTATGGTGGTTTGAGTAAGAATGGCCCCTCCAGGTTCATATACTGAATGCTCAGTCATCAGAGTGTGACATTATCTAAGAACATTAGAAGGATCAAGAGGTATAGCTTTGTGGGAGGAAGTGTGTCACTTGGGGTGGGCTTTTAGGCTTTTAGGTTTCAAAAGCCCGTGCTAATCCCAGAGCGTTTCAGCTACTACTGCAGCATGTGCCTACATACTGCCATGCTCCCTTCCATGATGATAATGGACTAAACCTCTGATATTGTAAACAAGCATCCAACCAAATGTTTTCTCTTATAATAGTTGCCTTGGTCATGGTGTTTTTTCACAGCCATACAACACTGACTAAGACAGAAATGAAGTCTTAGAAGATAGTGACTGTAAATACAATTCCAGCTCTTCCAAATGAAAAGATTTTGTGTAATTGTCTTATAACATCAAAATGTTGCATCAGGTCCACTGGGGAAACTGTGTTCTGCTCTCAACTAAATTTTGAAGAGAACCTAACTACTTATTGCCAACTTCAAAATAAGTCAGTCTACCCAAGTGACTGAGGTTAGTGATATGGATTTATTTCATGTAATTATAATATTTCCACATCTAATTCTTGAGAATAGGAAACATTAACCTAATGTTTGGTTAACCAGAATATCTATATTTCTCCTACTGCTATCTTTGCTTTTTTTTTATTTTCTCCTGAATTAAATAGGAGCTTATCATGAAGCAAAACATTTCAGTTTGAGTTTGCCTTTTTTAGTTTGTTTTCCTACTTCAGGACTCACTATCTTGTTAACATGTGGTTCCTCGACTGTCTATGGATTTCTTTGATGAAAGCCTCAAGGTAAATTGGTTTGCTTTACCTCCTGAGATGGTAATTTAGATAGACAAGGAGAATCAGACTCCTGAGCACTCTCATTGGCCTTTCATGATCAAATCTTCTGTAAACAATCAGAAACGGGTAAGTGTTAACTCCTTGCTAGCAAAAAGAAACCTATCTTAGGCATAGGCACTGCCAAGCTCTCACCTGGCCCCATCATTGTCTCCCAGAAGACCTATTTACAAGACCACCCACCTTTTTAGTACTGAGAACCATAATTACAATAGAAGTTCTGGGAGTTGTCCGATCTTATCCTGTTTCTACCCTTTAATATGGAGAGTTACCTCAAGTCTGTGAACACATCAGGCCCAAAGTTAAAGAAATGACTAATGCCACTTCTAAACACACACCCCTTGGTTAGGTGTCTTTGATACCAGAGAGATCTTGGGAAGAGGTATGTGCTGATCCTAGAAGATGTTGAGGGTCCTGGAGGCCACTAAAAACATGAATAGATATGCTACAGGTATCAGGTATACTCTTCATGGCCCTCAGAATCTTCTCATATGGAAGATCTAGAGCTGGAGGGAGACCATAGAGCCCAGGTGACCTGTAAAATTGTTCTGCCAAGTGACATTCGTGTTCAGTCCATGTACACCTCATCTATGAAGAATGAGCTGAAAGCCTATCCTTCCCAGACCTAGAGATGAGCACTAGAGAAAGAGGCTGCTAAAGAAGGTAGGAAAGGTAGCTGGTATCTATTTGTGATAATCTCCTTTGATAACCATGGAATGTGTCTCACAGTCTTTCAAACAGCTGGCCTCTTCTAGATATATGCAAATTTATGGATTTCTAAGAATTCCATTGAAATGTAAATGCCTAGGAACTCTGTCTTCATTGCTACATTTCCACTCTCTGAGAATGTAAACTCTAAAGGATTGTCAAGATGAATGCAACTGAATAAAATCCTTGGCTCAGGTCATGTTGCAAAATGCTCTCAACTAACATGTAACAGATCTTGCCTCTTGTGTGAGAGTAAGCTACGTACAAAAGTGGCATGTTAGTTACTTAACCATTGCTGTGACATAATACAAGAAAAGAGCAACTTCAGGAAAGGGGGATCAGAGTTTGAGCAGACATCGTAGCAGAGAAGGCATGGCAGCTAGAGCTGAGATGGATAATCACATTGCATTTGTACTCAAGAAGCAGAAAGAGCTGAAAACAGGTGCTTAGCTCTTTTTCTCCTCTTCATTCAGCCTAGGCCTCCAGCCCAAGGAATAGTGTCACCCACATTTAAGATGGGTCTTTTTTTAACCTCGATTAACCCAGTCTAAAAACTTTGTCACAAACACGTTTGACCCCTAAGTGATTATAGACCCTGACCAATTGATAATCATTGCAGGCAGTGTGGCATGGAGTATATGCACCAAAGGAGAGCTAAATGCTGCTATGGATTTGCTGCACACCTATCCTAGTCATAAATCCGTAGAGTGACACTTCACCTACACAATCATCTACCTATCAGATGCACTGAATTCTCAAAGAAGCTGGTGTGTTTTTTGTCCCTTCCAAATTTCACAACAAAGTCACGTCTCAACGCAAGTCATTAGCTGCTCTTAGGGATGTGGAAGCATCTGCTTACCCTGTCCACGTTCTTCAGTCTCTGGCCTGGTTTCACTGTTAACTCTTCTACTACGTAGCATGTTTGAGTCTGCTTCAAATCTTCTAGGTAGCAAGTGGAAGAAGAACCCCAAGTAGATAAGTAGATGACTGACATTCATTTCTATGGGCTACATAAGCTAGAAGGAAAGGTATAATGTTAAATATTCTTTTTATTTTTACAAACAATACAATAACATACACAGTAAACTATAGATATAAAGAAATGCAAACAGAAGTCAAGTGGGACACCCTGACAGAGCTCTGGTCCAGGAACTTGGTGACTGGCACCTCTGTTTGATGGTATTGTGTCAATACCAAATGGTCTCGCTACTCTCCTTAGGAGAAAATAAGATTGTCTACCACTCTAAAGTCATTTAATTCTCTCTTGTTTTTTAGCAAATAAGTACACCTCCTCACAAAAGTCCAACATTGCGGGCCTTACAATTGGAGGTTTGCATGTGTCCTGGCCTGTAGTGGTTTCTCTGCTGGCTAGTTTTACATTAACTTGACACAAGAAAGAGTCTTCAGAGAGGAGGGAGCCTCAATTATGAAAATGCCTCAATAAAATAGGGCTGTAGGGAAGCCTATAGGGCATTAATTAGTGGTCAGTGTGGGAGGGCCCTGCCCATTGTATGTGATGCAGTCCCTGGACTGGTGGTCCTGGGTTCTATAAGAAAGCAGGCTGAGCAATCTTTGAGGAGCAAGCCATTAAGCAGTTCCCCTCCATGGCCTCTGTATCAGCTCCTGCTTCCAAGATCTTGTCCTGTTTGAGTTCCTGCCCTGACTTCCTTCAGTGATGAACAGTGATAGAGAATTGTAAGCCAAATAAACTCTTTCCTCCTCAATTTGTTTTGGTCATGGTGTTTCATCACAGCAATAGTAATCCTGACTAAAACATTTATAACCAGTGGGAAAAGTACAAATGAGACAAAACTCACATTTTCTCTTCTTGTTAAGTTTTTAATTTTCCAGGATCTATCCATGTGCTGTGGATGGTCAAGCTCCAACACCTCTTGTTAAATAGTCTCTTGCAAAGCAAACACTACTGTAGATATCCTTCCTTTTTCTCTGTTTCTAAAATAGGACAGAAATGCTCCTTTTTTTGTCTATGATCACTTTTCAAGTTAGTTAGAGCTCGACCACACACGGGCATTTCTCTGGCACCAAGCGACCGGAACAAAGAACAGGAGACTGACGTTAGACTGTCGTTGTCACCAGGGTGTCAGTGTCCCTTCCCGGAGTTAACAGTGTACTGTTCTGCTTTATTAACAATGCAATGTGAATTAAGTCCTTGTGTTACATCTAAGCTGATACATCAGGAGCTGAGAGACAGATAACCATTCAAGAACACTTGCTGCTTTTACAGAGGACCTGGGTTTGGTTCCCAGCACCCACACTGCGTGGCTCTCAACTGCCTGTAGCTCCAGTTCCTGGAGATCAGAAGTCTTCTTCTGACTCCATGAATACCTACACTCATGGGACACAAATAACTACACTCAGGTGGACACGTATACATAAAATTAAATAAACAAATAAATCTTAAAAAGAAAAAAAAAGAACAAGCACAACTTGTCCCTTTGTCTCAGCAGCTAATGATGCCTCAGGGAATATCTGTTGAACCAGCTAACTCTCCAGGTTTGGGTGACTGTAAGGAAGTGATTCAGTGAGGGGAGCCTCAACTGAGCTGTGGCAAATAGAAAAAACCATGCCTTTGGGGTTTTTTTGTTTGATTTTTTGTTTGTTTGTTTTAAGGCACTAAAATGTTTGTAATTTACCATGTACGATACAAAGATACAAACATTAGTGATTGACAGAAGAATGGAAAAAACTTCAGTTTTATGTTCTAATTTCACTTCTGCTACTGTAGTAAAGCACAGTAACAAAAACAACTTAAGGAGGAAAGGATATTTCCAGGCCACAGCCCATTTGACAGGAGCTCAGAGCACAAGCTGGTCACAACCACAGTCAAAAGACAGACATGAATAGAGCCAGGCTGCCTGCTTCCATCTAGCTTTCTCCCCTCTTTCACAGTTCAGGAACCTCTAAGTAGAGAATGGTGCCACCCATGATCACCTAGTTTTTTTGTATCAATTAAAATCAAAACAGTTTCTCAAAGACATTCCCACAGCCAAGATGATTCTCTCACTTCCAACTGTCTCCCCAACTGATTCTAGGTTGTCTCAAGTTGACAGTTAAAGGTAACTGGAAGACCTAGATTGTAGTATTGTCTACTTTTTGAAGTGAGCCATTAGCCAAATTATTTAAACGTTGGAGTCCCTGCTTATGTCCAGCCTGTTTCATGAAGCCATTAGAAAGAACAAAAACACCAGGTGCAGCTATCTTAAAAGAACAGGTCTTAGCCACAGTGACTCTCCTTTATTGTGAGCAGGTGAGGCAAGAATGATACTCAACTCAGGTGTATTAACTGAGGACTGATAGGAAGATAATAAGAAAGATGCAAATGAGTGGTCCCTGTTCCCCAAGAGGCTGTTCCTTAAGAGCTATAATACGAAATTTTTAAGGAAGGAGGCAGCCATTTTCAAAGTGTCAGTAGGTAGGGACAAACTGTGGACTACTGTGCACCATGAGGACAGACTGGATAAGAGATAACAGAGCAATAGGATCCATCAGGGCAGGTGTGTTGGGAGACAAGGTAGTAAAACTGTGTTTGTTTAACAATGTGTAATCAACATGTGTTACAATATATGCTTAACAACATAT
The DNA here is from genome assembly GCF_007827085.1 of Peromyscus californicus insignis. Classification (NCBI taxonomy): domain Eukaryota; kingdom Metazoa; phylum Chordata; class Mammalia; order Rodentia; family Cricetidae; genus Peromyscus; species Peromyscus californicus. The sequence goes on along the minus strand of NW_026294413.1, from coordinate 5,021,691 downwards.
ATGTAAGTGGATAGTGTATATGATTACATAATATATATTGATATATAATGATCATTTTACACACACACACACACACACACACACACACTATATTCTCTATCGGCCCTTGATAAAGTTTATTGTCATCTTCTTTTTGTCTTCAATGAGAAAACAAAGGCTCTGAAATGTCCAGTAGCATCACCTCCATAATAAGAACCTTAACAGGCCTGTGTGACTTGGAAGCCCACATCCTTCTGGCCGGCCCTACTTTGGCCTCATTGAAGACAGCTTCAAGAGGCATTTCCCATCACGTATGAACCTGGAAGTGCCAGTGGCATATTCCATTAAAGACCATGCCCTCTCTGCTTCCCTCCCAAATTAGGTGGTTAAATTTCCTCTTCACCCAGGCCTTTGGCAGCTCCCAGTGCCTGTGGGGCCTAATTGAGCTGGAGTCTCGGGGGGGGGTGGGGGGGGGGGCCGCGTCTGTGCTCTGCTGTTTCCTGATGAGGAAGGGGAGAGGGGAGCAGAGACGGTGACTGTTCTCATTAACAAGGGACCCCCGCTTGTCTTCGCTCTTATAGGCATCGTCACTATTTTAATTAATCATCTTTGCCATTGGGCCTGCAAATAATTGTCTCAGCACTGTTCATAACACAACTATGTCTGCTTTTAAAGGTACAGGCTTTCCCCTTCCTCAGCCCTTGCTAATTAAGGCCAGAGTTGTTTAAACTCTCTGTGCACAAGGCTTGAGAGTCAGGTAGGATATGACCCTCATTAACACAGGAGAAGATTACAAGCCCTGCTGCTATTATCCTAGCCCCGGGACCCCTTCTGAAAGCCACCACTTACTAAGAGGAACTGTTGGTCCAATGTAGACTTCTACCCTGTAGAGAAAACTTAAAACCTTTTTTTTTTTAACCTTTCTGTTTGGAGGGCAATTTTTTTTATTTAAGCAGTGGGTAAAGCAAAGGAAGAAAGGCCTCTCAACATCTAACTGTGAAAAATTATTTATATGAAAAAGGTCTACTCTACTCATGCAGATCATAAGGAACAGACTCTCCCGAGACTGACTTGAGAATAAAATCCCCTCAATGGTCTGAGTTCATGGAAATGCTGACTCTGTGGACAGAGAGCCAAACAAAACACATGGAAATCCGTAGAGGGCATCTTAGAGAAAATGCTTCACAAAACTGTTTCCAGGTTCAGGTAATGGGATACAAGAACACAGAGCTATGATGTGACCCTTAGCAGTTGGAAGCATGACAATGGTTGGTCATGGGTCCCCATTTCTGAAGCACAGTGTGACCCAGCCATTTCCCATGGTGTTCCCAAAGGTCTTGTGAAAGCAGAACTTTCTCCCAATTCTTCCCCTTCTGCCAGTGGGTACCAAATGAGGTAGCCCTTGCAAAGGCTCATGGATTAAAGGTTTATTTCCCAATGCAGCTCTGTTCAGAGGTGAGGCTTTGAGGGAATGAAAGATCATGGGATCTCTGACTTTTCAAAGGGATAATCCATTGCCAGACACATAACTTGATTGGATAATTAGTAGGTAGAAAGTAGGTCACTGGAAGTCTGCCTAGAAGTGTATACCATGTCTCCCAGCACCTCCCTGTATCTCTCTCTGATTCCTGGCTACCATGGGGTAAGCAACGTTGCTCGCTATGCCCTTGCCTTCCACCATGATGTTCTGCTTCAATGCAGCCCACAAACAACAAAGCCAGCCAACCAAGGATGGAATAAAACCATGAGCCATAAATAAATCCTTTCTCCTGTGATGCTCTGCTGTTTGTCACAGCAATTAAAAACTAACTTACACCTTCTTTGGCCAAGTGTCAAGTCCTTCGTAGAGTCCCCCTTACTGTAGTTCAGTGTGCCACTGTTTCAAACTTATCCTTCTTTCTAAGAGACAAACTGTCCAATGGACAATGACAAGACCATGGTTAAACACAGAACTCAGACCATAGTCTGCTTCAACCTGCCCATTCGCTAAGCCTATCAGGCAAGGAGGCTAGCTTGCTATCTGTAATTCAAACCACCATCTCTCTCAGCTGTCTAGGAAGCCACATAAGTACTCTCATAACAACGAACCACAAGTGTTTAGGACTTTAGTGACAACTGAGAATTCCACTAATTCTTATTCTACTCCAATTTAGGATCAACAAAAGGAAGCAAAATATACACTTCAACCAATCACATGGTAGCCCCGCTCTGGATAACTGAAATGGCTTCCTTAAATCAACAGCCTCCAAATCGGGACATGCACATGCACATGCGCACACACACGCACACATGCACACATGTACACATGCACACACACGCTTTAACAATCCCCTCCTTCTCTTCCTCTTCTACTGTCCCTGAGTCCCCAGCAGGTGCTGGTGAAGGTGGCTGATCCCTCTCACACAATAGTGAGTTCTTAATCAGTAGCCATTGCTTTTCCCAGGGGAGAAAAGTCACGTGTTTAATAACTTCCTAGTTCATTATGGAAGAGCCTTTGTTTCTCCAAAACCATTTCAGGTTAATCAGTACACTCGTTATTGCCTGTTATAAAAATTAGCCCAAATTACTGAAACTTTTTCTTAGCTTGTGTTAGTGAATGTGGGCATGGATTCTCCAGGTGCTACTGTCTTCATTATCTTTCAAAGATGCAAGCAAGATCCCTCCAGGGACTAGAATCTTCTGCAGACACAGTAAGGCAGGTTCTGCTTCCAGATCAGTGGCAGTCAGTGGGTGACAGTGTCTTGCAGAGGATTGGACCCAAAACCTCAGTTCCTCCAGAGCTGTTGGCATAAGGCCACCCCTGTTTTTTGACTCCTTACTGCATCTCTCTCTCTCTCTTCTCTCTTTCCAGTAAATAGCAAAACAACCCATTCTTGTTCAAATTATTTCAGGCCATTTTCACTTCCCCTCACCAAATCCTGTAAGAGAGACAGAGTGGAGAGTACTGATTATGGACTCTAGGGAGATGATTTTTTGCCTGAGGCTAATGTGACAGTGCCAGGGCTGAAGCTCGGGTTCCCATCTACCCTTTGGTGTCTTCAGATCACCAGACACATTGCAGTGCTGCTTGGATTCTGCCTGAGGCCATTGGTAGGACCATCTGGGTCAATGGATGTGAAAGCTCCCTGCAAAAAGCTGAGAGTGATTGATTGGTGACTTCCCAAATTAAGGAATCCTCACCTTCCCAGCTGGGTGGTTTTGATGTTTTTAATTGCACTGAGATGGAAATTGCTGTATATGACATACCGTGTTCAGTGCTTGAACACAGGTGCCATTGATGGGTATTCTGAATTGTCCCTGCTGAATGGCAAGCATAGATACAAGGAGATTTTATCTCCAGCAACAATCAAGCTACTCTGTATAATAATAGGGAATTCCTTCTACAGACTGGAGAGATGTCCTGATCCTTTCAAATAACCTTTCCCGGGGCGAAGATTGATGCCCACAATGAAATCTATTAATAATCTCGCCATGCTTTATCTTATAAGGCTAAGGGCAAATTTCCATTAGACGCTTCTTCCAATTTATTTGGGAAACAAGGGATGAGTCTCTGTATGCAAAGTTAGGTGACAATTTTCCTAAACTAAGGAACTTCAAAGAAGAAATCTGTGTATATTATTCATCTGTCTCCAGTGAAAACCCAGAGACATAGAAAAGAATAGCATTGACTTCAGCATACCTTGATCATGAAAATGTTTGTAATACTAATATCCCTAATCCTCTAAGCATAACTAGGGGGCAAACACCATATGACTCTTATAGGGAGTTAGAGGCATTTTGCAGGATTTTCCAGAGGATCCTCATACTATGCATTAAAAATACAAAGGTAATTTATGAATATATTTATCACACTTACTGAGGCAAAGACAAAACATCCAGTTAATGCAGTCTGCTTCTAGGATGTGGCCATTGCAAGGAGGGTGGTGAACATCTCACATCCCAAGCAACCCTTCCTCACCCATCATCCATATTTACACTCATTCCTTCTGGTCTGTTTTATTTCCAAACATTTTCCTTATTCCTTTCAAGTTCAGATTAGGATATCCAAGGATAGTACAGTGTAGAAATCACCCTTAGTAAGATCTAGAAGTCTCATTATAAAAAGCAACAATTGAAAATCACTGTTACCACAATTTCCTAACTACACTCCCAAGAAACAGAGTGAAACTGTGGGGTTTTTTGATGACTACTTGTCCAGGGACCAGAGCTATCTCTAGATAGAGAACCAGAACTGAACTCATCTCCCCTTCCATGAATCTGACTCCCCCGTCACTCTGTGATCACACCAAATGCATTTCACTAGTCTCAAATTTCCATAATTTGTTCTTCCTAGCTCTGTCTGCCCTCCTCTTCTCTTTCTTGACTTGTTATAAGAAGCTTCCATTTGCTCACACACACTCTGAAATCCCAGAGATTTCACAGCACTGTAGATCAGGTAATAACAGTGTAATAGCTTTCAGAATGAGACTGGAGATTCTTGATTTGTCTTTTTCTTGTATTGACGTAGAACTCACCTAACAAGTCCCCAAATACACCAAGAACTCTGCCGTCCTGTACCATGCTCTGCTTCTCATACCACAGCATTGTGTCTAGAGCCCTCAGCATCCTCTCCGATTCCAAATCAATTGTTTTTAGTCCCTGCATCAGGATGTTCTCATCAGGGCAGACAGGGTGAAAGTTTTGTTTGTTTGTTTTTTTGTTTTGTTTTGTTTTAAACAAAAGTCAAAACATATTACTGATTAATTAAAACCCCTCAGAGGACTCCTCTCTCAGAAAAAAAATCCACAAAGTGGTTCAAAAAGCCCGTCCGCATCTGTCCCTACCTCTCTGCCTACTGTCATCTCCCTTCTCCAGTCCTGTCAGGAAAATGACCAAATGGAATCTCAATAAAAAACATGCCCAGCCCAACCATGGCTGTATCTTCTCTCTGTTCCTCTCTCAGACTTTCCCTGATATATGTGGAAGACCATATATATCCCTTTGTATTATTGATTTTCTTGCACCTTTAGTTTTTAAAACATTTTTAATTTAAATAATTACATCAGTTTTTCCTTGCTTTTCTTCTCTTCACCCTTTCCCACACACCCCCATACACACAATTTCTTTCAAATTCATGGACTCTGTTTCATTAATTGTTGTTACACACACACACACACACACACACACACACACACACACACACACACACACTCCAAAGTATACAAATACAACCTGATGAGTCTGTATAATGTCGCCTGTATGTCTATGATTTCAGGGCTGACCACTTGGATAACCCACTGTGCATCTCTTCCCTGTGGAAGACAGTTTCTCCCACTCTCAGAATTCCTTAACTTCCTATGCTTCATTGTCTAGGCTTGTCAAATTTCCCCTTCACTTTAGCACGTCTGTTGATGTCACCATTGTTCACGTCTTACTTAGGCAGCTATGTTGATACTTCATAGGTGTGGTTTTTCTAACATTTCTTGGAGGCAGAAATCTTGAAACAAACTTCCTGTCCCTCTGGTTCTTACAATCATTCTGCTCCTGCTTCTGCTGTGAGTCCTGAGCCTTAGGTGCAGGAGTGGTACTGTAGATATACCAGTTGGGGCTGGGCACTCATGGTCACTTGTTCTGTTCATCTTGATTGTTTGTGGCTTTCTGTAATGGTCTCCATCTGTTGCACAGAAATGTTTCCTTAATGGGGGCTGAGACCTCTAATTATTTGTGGGTATAAAAATAAATATTTAGAATATAGTTAGAAATTACACTGGTTTAATAAAGTAGGTTGTAGGTTTTCCTCCAAGATCCATGATGTCACTAGCCCTGGGTAGTTGGTTATATTTCCAGTATCAGGCTTGACTTTCTTCATGTTAAGCAGGCCTTAAGTCTAATTAGGAAGCTGTTGGTTGTAGACAAATTTCTGAACAGTCTTATTAAATAAGAAACACAGAGCCAAATGCAGGGGTGAAAGCCGTAGAGATCAGAGAAATAGTGATAGCCACCAACTAACCTTAGCTCACCAGGCCGCCATAGCTTCCCAAGAGAACCAGCTTCTTCCTGTCCAATCTGCACCTTTATCCACCTCACTTCCTCATCACTGCCTGTCTGGACAGACCTCCAGGTCTCTATGGTTGGTACTAGGATTAAAGGCATGTGTCACCACACTTGGCTGTGTCCTTGAACACAGAGACTCTGCCTGCCATGTGATCGTATTAAGGGCGTGTGCTACCACCACCTGACTTTTGTTTATAGCTGGCTATGACCTCTGACCTCCAGGCAAACTTTATTTATAAACATGCAAATAAAATATCACCAATTTAGCACAAATAAAATATCACCACAGTTGTTGGTTGCCACGTGTGTGTGTGTGTGTGTGTGTGTGTGTGTGTGTGTGTGTGTGTGTGTGTGAAGATTGTACCCTTAGGGATGTCATGCCATGTTGATTGTTGTTGTGGTTCATAGACTTCATAGCTAGGTAAGACTATTGGTTGCTTCCCTCCCTTGGAAGCTTGCATGATGTGGAAAAGTGCTGTTAGAAATTATTTTGTAAGGGGCAGAAGAGATAGCTCAATGGTTAGGAGCATTTATTGTCCTTGTAGAGAGGATCTGGGTTTGAGTCCCAGCACCCACATGGAAGCTTACAAGAATCTGTAACTCTAGTTCTAGGTGATCCAGCATCTTCTTCTGGCCTCCTTGGGCACCCGGCACACACATGGTGCACATACCTACATCCAAGAAAAACACTCACACAGTGTGTTGTACTGTATGAATTTTTTTGTAACTGATGAATTTCAGAAACTAACACATTCCCAATGAGTACTTAATTCCCTGAATAAATGCATAAATTATAAACTGACATGTAACCCTCTTAGCAGATTACACCTCACTCATCCTTGCCTCAGGAACGCTTTCATGCTGTTTTGCTGCCTTTTTTTTCCCCCAAAGTACCATAGTTGAAGCACAAATGTACATGCACCACTATACATATGCTCCCTTCTTGTGATGTTTTGTCCAGTAGAAAGCCCTATCTATCTCCTTCCTGTCCACCATTTCTTTCAGGGAGATTTACTTTTTCTCTTCCCTCCCTCCCCACAATGCTTTGTGAAGACATCTATTACCATATTTTCTAAGGTTATTCTGGTCATCATTCAACTGTCTGTCTGCACTAATCTCTCAGTCCTTGTGACTTGCTGTAGTATCTGAAGTAGAGTAGATGTGCAATTAAAAAAAATTCATTTTTCATTGCACAGATTACAGGTAAGAAATGAAGTTAGAAGACTGTTTCATACATTCTGAGTATATCTGAGAAGCAAGCATGGTTCCAGGCAAATCTAGAATGCATTCCAGAAGTACTTGAATGGTGGTAAATCTAGAATTTCCAAAATTTACTTACTTACAAAACGTTGTCTTAAAATGTGTTTTTAAAAATATTGTTTTATAGGAAGCTTTCCTAATCTACTGGGTCAAAATCCAGTCAGAAAAGAATCCAGAAAACTTGGTTTATACTAAAAAATATCACAGGGAAATCTTATGACTGTGGAAATTTAGGGAAACTGGGTGAACCCACTACAAACAATACTTGAAGCAGACCCTTGAAACTCACACAAACTCACTTTTATTCCTTCTCCTAACTTACTTTAGATATTTTCATGGCTACATGGGAGTGTAAATTTTTCAGCCCCAATTACTTCTTTTGAAATTCTAGACCAGAACTCTGAGCTGATAGTGTCTCGGGCCCCAAGGAGCAAAGAACCATGGGGCTTCCTTAATGTTTTTTCTTACATTTGCAAGTTCACTTTCAGAGATGTGTCTTCTGTTGGCCTCAGTTCACCCATCTGTAAAATGAATAAGATGCCACCTCCTCACGAGGGATCAGGAAGTTTAATTATAATGTGAAATTCTTCACATCTGTCAAGGAGTAAAGACATTCAGGATCTAATTAAGGACAAGCTATGAGTTAGCATTTCTGGGTTTCCTACCCTTAATGTCATATCTGCATTTAAATTCCCAGGTTAAAGAGCCTCTCAGTTTTCATAGTAAGTAGCCCCCACACTCGACAGCGCTCTAAGTGTGAGTCTACAGATGAGCTGTGTGTTGTGAGTGACACAGTATGAGAGGTGGAACTGCACAGAAGGTTATGAGTAAATACCAGACGGCTAACACTGGGCTTTGCACTGTTGGCTTTTGGTTTTGCTTTGATTTGATTGCTACTGTGCCCCAGGTTCTTCCTTCTTGGAATAAGAAATTATTTAACTTGCTTTTTATTTTACAGGAACCCACGGTTGAGAAACTTTGTCTGTTTTAGAAAAGCTTTGAACTTTGAAAGAGACTGAACTTTTAAAGCATTAAAATTTAAAGACTGTGAGACGTAAAATTATGTTTCTGTTGTGACATTAATATGAGATCTTAGCAATGAACAAGAAAGTTTATTGTTTAATAGTGTTGTATAGGTGTGCCAAGTCCACAAGGGGACAACTGTCCTGGTTGTATTTTTGTCAACTTGACAGAAATGAGGGTTACCTGTGAAGATGGGATCACAACTGAGAAAATGCCTCCATAAGACTGGATAATGTCATTCCTGGGAAGGTGGTCCTGAGATGCACAAGAAAGCAGGCCAAGAAAGCCACAAGAAGAAAGCCAGTAAGCAGCATCTCTCCATTGCTTCTGCTTTGGTCCCTGCCTCCAGATTACTTCCTAGAGTATCTGCCCTGACTTCCTTCAGTGATAGAGTATGGTCTGAAAATTATGAGAGGAAGCAAACCTTTCACTCTGCAGGTTGCTTTTGGTCAGAGTGTTTGTCACAGAATAGGAAGCCAGTTAAGACTCTCACCTTTTAGACTACTCCACTTACCTCATCTAAAGTGTGTCTGAATAAAACTCTATTTTCGCCGGGTGGTGGTGGTACGTGCCTTTAATCCCAGCACTCGGGAGGCAGAGGCAGGCGGATCTCTGTGAGTTCGAGGCCAGCCAGGTCTCCAAAGTGAGTTCCAGGAAAGGCGCAAAGCTACACAGAGAAACACTGTCTCGAAAAAACAAAACAAAAAACCCTATTTTCAGGGATCAAGATCATGTTTGTTCCCCCATGGTCCAGAGCTCAGGTAAACTATCAGAGAAATTTGCCAGTCTAATGGCCCCATGTATGGTGATATTTTATTTGTATTAAAATGTTATTTGTATGTTAATAAATAAAGTTGCCCAGGGGTCAGAGCTATTAGCAAGCCATAGGAAAGCAGGGCAGTGGTGGCGTACGCTTGTAATCCCAGCACTTGGTAGGCAGAGCTGGGTAAGTCTCTGTGTGTTCAGGGATACAGCCATTATTGGACACACATGCCTTTAATCAATACCAATCATGGAAAACCTGGAGGCCTATACAGACAGGCCGTGAGGAGGCGGTCATGTGGTTGGGTTTACAACCAATGAGAAGGCAGGACAGGAACTCTATATAAAGACTTTAACACAGGGGTAGCTCTGGTTTGGAGAGGTAGGACCACCGCAGGAGGAAGGGTAAGGTTTTAGCTCTTAGCTCTGACCTCTTGGCTTTCTTCTTTGCATTGGTTCTGTGTTTCTTATTTAATAAGAAGGTTGGTTACATCTACACCCATGGGTGAGGAATATTCCATAGTCTTGAAATTGCAAGGTGTTGTCTTTTTCAATAATCTTTGAAAATGAGTTTGTGGAAAGACTGTTGTACTCCACAGAAAAAGGTGTCTTTGAGGTTTCTGTCCAAATGCTCCTAAGAAACAGCTTGGTGCCACAGACTGTAAGAATAAGATCCTTTTATCAGTCAGGAGAAAAGAGGGAATATGAACTCAGACATTGGAGGAGTAGGAAGGCAAAGATAAAACTAGCTCAGGTAACAATTAATTTCACTGTCTTAAGTCTGAAATTTGAGGAACAAGAAAGAAAGGAAGAGTTTAGGTTCAGTCTCGTAAAAAATAGAAACTTCATTCTTTCCTCCTAAGACTTCCAATTACTGGATGGATGAGACCTATTCACATATGGAGGGTGACCTGCTTTCCTCAAAAGCTACTTATTTAATTATTCATCAAATATTTTTTAAAAAACATCTTAAAATATGTAGTGCTATATTATTAAAAAATGCATACTGTACATAACCTTGACACAGAAAATTTCCCAGTTCAGTGTTCAGTTCCATTATGAAGCTATTGCCATTCAGCCGGAGAAAGACCAGTCACTTCTGTTGCTCAGATTTACACCCTTGGGTTTTCTACTGAAAATGTAAGACACAGACAGTTATGATGTCATATTCCTATATAAGACCCAAATAGCTATGATGTCATATTACTGCATAAGACATGGATAGCTACGATGTCCTATTCCTATAATCTTGGCACTTTTAAGGTAAAGATAAGAGGATGAGGAGTCAAGGGTTATCCTTGGCTATACAGTGAGTTCAAGGACAAGGTAAATTTGAGGCCAATCTGAACTGCAGGAAACTCTATCCAAATAAATAGTAAGACAGGAAAGGAAGCAAGCAGACACACAGACACCAGAAGGCAGAGGTGAGCCATAGTATATTAATCTATGTGCAAAACTACTCATTTGTTTTCAAAGAAACTGAGTCTTTTTAAAACATAAGCATCTTTGTAAAGCCTCAAATGTGGTCAAGTCAATGTCTGTTTCCACCCCTGTGGTGGTTTGAAAGAAAATGGCCCTGAAAGGGAGTGGCACTAATGAGAGGTGTGGCCTTGTTGGAGTAGGTGTGGCCATGTTGGAAGAAGTGTGTCACTGTGGGGGTAGGCTTTGAGATCTCCAAGTGCAAGCTACAGTCACTGTGACAGTTAGATACCTCTTGCCTGTGGATCAAGAAGTAGGAGTCTCAGTTCCTTCTCCACCAGCACATCTGCCTGCATGCCACTGTGTCCCTTCAGGATGATAATGGACCAAACCTATGAAAATGTAGGTTACCTCAATTAAATGTTTTTCCTTTATAAGAGTTGCCATGGTCATGGTGTCTCTTCACAGCCATAGAAACCCTAACTAAGACAGAAGATGGTACCAGGAATGAGGTATTGCTGTGAAAGGCCTGACCATGCTTTTTTTCTGGAGGAATTTGGATTTGGGAGTTTGGGTTATGATATAGAAAGATAAGATATAGATATGATGGGATGAAAGGGTAGATTATTGAATCTACTTTTAAACTTTTAAAGAGCAACTTGTTTAAAATGTTTTACATTGCTATAGATTTTAGTTTATTACAAATTTAAAGTTAATTTTGTTATACTGTATGTATATTTCTGCTCTTGTTTAAAGTATTATGTTTGTGCAGCTCATTTAAAATTGTAATAGATAATTAAGAAATACAGATTAATAATTAGTCCTCCATGATACCACACTTACAGTCATGTTAGTTAAGTTTTCCAGATATACATAGATATAATTCAATTAGGTAGGTAATCTTCAAACACTTCAAAGACCTACAGAATATGACATTTAAAATGTTTTAAAAACTTAGGCTTTCTGGACAATGAGACATGTCTGTTCCTGGACCAATTTACTTCAGAGAGGAGGATGGGCATCAAAGACACTCCATATGGAGTTTATCTTTTTCTTGGCAAAAATAGCTATTTGGGCAAGAAACTGTTCTTGCCTGGACTGATTGATTGACTGGACATGCAGGACCCATAGGAAGGTGACCACTGAACTTTGCAAGGCAAGATGGTCCTTCAGGTTCCTGCTTCACAGAAGAACCTGCCAAACATTCTACAGGACACAGGGGAAAAAATGACTGAGAGACTCTAGACCTATAGGCTGAAGATGAATACCCCAATGTTACAGAGGAACGTTGGATGGCTGTCCAGGCAGGCAGCTGTTTTTGTCATTCTGGAATTTTGGAAGTTTCTTACAATGCTTTTCCTGTTTATTTAGGTAATATTATATCCTTCTGAGGTCTTTGATATAGTTGAAGACTAGATAGTTACAATTATGGTTTTCCTTGGTTTCGATAGGAGATAAGGTAAATATGAAACCTTGGACTCACAAATATAGGATAGATAGGATATCTTCAAATAGACTAAATATTATAACTGTAATTCTTGCTTAGTTACTGTTTTGTTATATGCAATTTTACTATGTTAATGTTAAAACTTTCCTTTTTAACTAAACAGAAAAGGGGAAATGCTGTGGGATAATGCTTTTGTACACTGGTTTAATAAAACACTGATTGGCCAGTACACAGGCAGGAAATATAGGTGGGATAAGCAGACAAGGAGAATTCTGGGAAGAGGAAGGCTATAAGGAGATGCCAGCCTGCTGTCCAGGGAGCAGCATGTAATGACACATAGGTAAAGCCACGGAACACATAGCAACATATAGATTAACAGAAATGGGTTGAGTTTAAGTGTAAGAGCTAGTCAGTAGTTACCTGAGCTAATGGCCGAGCAGTTTTAAGTAATATAAGCCTCTGTGTGTTTACTTGGGTCTGAGCGGCTGCAGACCAAATAGGACACAGAAAACCTTCATCTACAGGGTTAGGAAAGCAATGGGATGCTAGATGTGCTGCTTAATGGGCCATACTAGTAGGGGCATGGAAGACAGTGGTGCCACGGGTTATTTGGACTATGGGGGCTTGGCTCCAGAGGTTTCAGAGGAGAAGAATTTTAGTTGCATAGAGATCATTCTTATGGTATTTTGGTAAAGAATGTGACTACTTTTTGACCTTGTCCAAAAAGTTTGTCTGAGGCTAAACAGAAGACTTTTGGATTAGTTCCCTTGGCAGAGAAAATGTCAAAACAGCCTACTAAAGACTCTGTTGTGTGATTACTAGTGTTCATACTTATAAACATTTATAATAAAAAGGAGAAAACTGAGCAGGGTAAATTACAAAATCTAAAATTTGAGGAGGAGAAAAAGAGCACCAGTAAGTGGAATACAGTTAAGTCCTGTGTTCAAGAAGATAAACAGATTAAGAAATGGAATATAGGGAGTGGTGACCTCAGGGTAAGATCCCACCCAACTAAATTTACAACTTGTGAAAGGGAATTAAAGAAGAGCTTGGAGCCAGGTATGGTGGTGCAAGCCTTTAATTCCAGCACTTAGAAGACTGAGGCTGGGAGATCTCTGAGTTTGAGGCTAGCCTGGTCTACAGAGCAAGTTCCAGGATAGCCAAGCTTAGGCAATGAAAGAAGCCATGGGAAATAGAAAGCTGGTGAAGATGTAATTGAACAAGTGGGCCATGTTCCAGCCCTCACAAGTAGCAGAATTTATCAGCTTTGGCCACATGGTTCTAGAGTTAAGGATAGAAGGGGGCTATGGAATTTGCCTCCATGACTAAGGAAAGCAGCTGGGGCCAGGCGTGTGTCAGGGATGTCCCTGAATGGAGGCTTAGCGAGGCCATTGTGTGAAGCTATGAAGTTGAAGTTTGAATTGCCTTGGAGACCCCAAGATGTTGGAGATGCCAGAGTCATGGGATACCTGCCAAGGAGAGATACTAACAGGGAGTGGAACCAGCCCAAGAGAAAGAAGTGGTGGTGGCACACACCTTTAATCCCAGCACTCAGGAGGCAGAGGCAGGCGGATCTCTGTGAGTTCGAGGCCAGCCTGTGCTACAGAGTGAGTTCCAGGAAAGACGCCAAAGCTACACAGAGAATCCCTGTCTCGAAACACCAAAACAAACAAACAAAAAAACTAAAAAAAAAAAAAAAACAAAAACAAAAACAAAACATGTTGTTTGCAGTCAACAAAGATGAAAGGAGTGGGAAATCTGAAGAGAATTTTAACATCAGACATGGAGATGCAGAGTTTGTAGTTATGCAGCTGGTTTCAATCTTACGTTAGTCCAGTATTTCCTCACCATGCTCCCTTCCCTACATTTTGGAATAGTAAGGTATATCCTATGTCATTATATGTTGGACATATGTGATCTATGTTTTTATTTTAATTTTAAAGGTGATTACTGCTAAGAGACTGTATGAATTTCAGAAAAGACTTTGAACTTTAGACTTTTAAATAAGTTTGAGACTGCTATAGAACATGGGGACTTTTGAAATTGGACTGAATGCATTTTTGCATTATGATATGGCTATAAGCTTTTGGGACCAAGAAAGAGTGGAAAGTGGTGGTTTGAAAGAAAATGATCCCTAAAGGAAGTAGCACTAATGTGACATATGGCTTTGTTGGAGTATATGTAGCATTGTTGGAGGAAGTGTGTCACTGTGGGGGTGGGCCTTGAAGTCTCCTATGCTTAAGTTGTACCCAGTGTGACAGTTCACTTCCTGTTGCCTGTGGGATCAAGATGTAGGAATCTCAGCTCCTTCTCCAGCACATCTGCCTGCATGCCACCATGTCACCCCAATTAAATGTTTTTTTTTATAAGAGTTGCCATGGTCATGGTGTCTCTTCATAACAATAGAAACCCTAACTAAGAAAACCCCTATGTTTAATACTTTGTATTTAGAACAAATTGCCTGAAAGAACTAGAGAAATTGTGACTACCTCCTCCAGGGAAGAAATAAACATAATTTCTAAAGTGTAGCAATGGATAAAAACAGGAATCCAGATGAAATGTGCAGACTTTGGTACCCAGTGAAGTACTGCCTTACAAAGTTTCTTGCCCAAGTCCTTGTTAAGTACACAATCTAGCCTGGAGTAAAACAATCCTCTTATCTTCTTGGGCCAGCTGGTGCACAGTGTTCTCCAGGCAATCGAACAGACAGGATGGTTTCCATCTTACAGCCTCCAACCAGCAACCCAAGAACCTCCCCACCTCCTGCCATCCAATTATGCTTGCTTCCCACAGCTAGTTTCCAAGACAAGTAGGGACTAGAAACAGTTGCAGGTGTCAGGGGCTGTAGATGTTTAGTCCCATTTTGCAGATGGAAATATGAAGCATTGCTTTACAGAGACAGGGTCAAAAATGGCAGTGAGCAGAGCCATTTCCCCAGCTGATGAATAAATGAGGATGTGCTACAAAACTAGCTCAGTCGGGGCATACAGAAAGCCAAGCCATGCCACTCAATAGCCAGTAAACTGCTGGTTCAGGACAGCTGGCGACCCTGGCTTTTGAGAAGTCTATGATCATGACCATGATGATAATGCCATTTATTGACCTTTTGTTCTGTGTTAACCAAATATTAACTCATCTGTCAAACTAAACATTTTAAGAAATTTCTTTTGCAAAAGAAGAAATTGAGACTGTAATCATGCACGAAGCCAGAGTAGCAGAGCAGGGGTTCATCTAGTCTAACTGACCCTGACCCCTAAGATGCTAACACCAAAGTGTAGCAATCCATTACCAACCTGATCTCATTGCTTTTACATCTGTGATGTTCCCATATTACATACATTCATCTGTTAGAAAAACTAAGATTTATTTAATTTTTCATTTACCAGATTAAAATTGGTTTGATCAAATCTTAGAATTAAAGCGTGAAGAAATATTTATCATTTGTGCATAAGTATGTATGTATATATGTATGTATGTATGTTTGTGTTTGAGAATTTGGAAACATGCATGACATAGCACATGTATGTAGGTCAAAAGACAAACTTAGATGTTGGTATTTGCCTTCCACATTGTTTGAAGCAAGATTTCTTACTGACGCTTGGACTTGTGAGGCCAGCTGGCCTGTGTGCTTCTGGGGATTCCCTTGTCACCTCTCATCCTGAAGAGCTGTGATTATAGATGAGAGCTGCCACGTCTGGCTTTATGTGGTTTCTGGACATCTAAACTCAGGTGCACGTCTTGGTGACAAGCGCTCTACCCATGGAGCCATCTCCCAGCCCACCCTGAGAAAATTTTAACCCAGAGTTTGATATTATCATGCAAGAGAGACACATTATTACATTGTGGCTTCATTATATACAGAATTTCCTACTCTTAAGAGGAGAGTAGGAAAGCTGCAATGGAAGTCCAGGGGAAGTATATTCTTGGTTGGAAGTAGATGAAGTCATGGTTAAGAAACACATGTATGCAAATAATAAATAAATTTGAATTTGCAATGTCCAGAAAGTTCACTCTAGCTTTTCAAGATAGAGTGACATCTAGGATGTCAAGAAGATAGCCACCATCTTTTCCTTTGAAATGCTTCTCTCCGCTGTGGGATGGTCTGTATGTCAAATTGCTCTGATTGGTCAATAAATAAAACACTGATTGGCCAGTGGCCAGGCATGAAGTAGGCGGGACAAGGAGAGAGGAGAATTCTGGGAAGAGGAAGGCTGAGTGAGGGAGATACTACCAGCCCGCTGCCATGACAAGCAGCATGTGAAGATGCCGGTAAGCCACGAGCCACATGGCAAGGTATAGATTTATAGAAATGGATTAATTTAAGATATAAGAACAGTTAGCAAGAAGCCTGCCATGGCCATACAGTTTGTAAGCAATATAAGTCTCTGTGTTTACTTGGTTGGGTCTGAGCAGCTGTGGGACTGGCAGGTGAGAGAGATTTGTCCTGACTGTGGGCCAGGCAGGAAAACTCTAGCTACATCTCTCTATTATTTTTATTAACATTTTTCATTTGCTATAAGACTTCTTCCTTTAAGAAACTCCACTCAACTTTTTTGGAGAGGTCTGGTAGGAAAATAGATTTCTTATTTTCCAAAGAAATTGTCTGAGAATTGTGTTTGCTAGAATCTGAGCATCCTGTTAAGTGATAGCGACTGGAATAGCTTGGTGGGCTGGGAAATTAATTTCCTTTATGTCTCATGGCCTCACATGCTGGTTCTCACTGTGGCTTGTTGCTCATATATCACTCTCTCCAATTACAAACCCTGCTTGAGAAAAACTGGCTGGAGGACACATAAAAGTAGATCAATCATAACATCTACACCCCCTGAGAAGGAGCCCATTTCATTTTTCTGTTCCTCAAATACAGTATTAAATTAACTTTCCTAATTTATCAAGTGCAAGCCATTTATTCATTCACGCATCTAGTAAATATTTATTGAGTGACTACTATATATCAGCCACTGCTGAAGTGTCTAGAGAGAGGCAAGTGACAAGCCAAAGGACAGGCAGCACCCACTTCCCTCCAAGTGGCACACAGGTGATCACATGCACACACTCAGAGTTTAGAAATGAAAAGTTTGTAACCCATGCTAACACTTGAAGGGTTAGGTTGTTATATAATACAGTTTTTAAAACTTCATTGGCCTTAGTAATTGTAATTACAAATCATTAGTAAAGTATGGCATGCTTAGAATTCTCAATAATAAGAAGAGGAAGAAGAAGAAAATGACATTACGGCAGGAGAGGGATGATTCAGCGGTTAAGAGCACTAGCTGCTCTTACAGAGAACCTAGGTTTGGTTCCCAGAACCAACATGGAAGCTCACAACCTTCTGTAACCCCAGTTCTAGGGAATTCAATGCCCTTCGGATGACCAGGGGTACCAGGCATGTAAGTGGTGCACAAATATCCATGAATGCAAAAGACTATACACATAAAATAATTATAAAATAAAATAGACATTGCATTATGTATAGATAAAACAGTTGCCTTAGATAAAATTCCTATTTGTCCCCTCTGGTAACTAACACTTTTTTCCACATATTACCACCATGCAAAGTTCTATAAAGGTCTGAAGTGTGTGTGTGTATGTGTGTGTGTGTGTGTGTGTGTGTGTGTGTGTGTGTGTGTGTGTTTTATTCATTTTTGTTCCTGCAGAGTTAAAGGATAATGTCATGAGTCATCACAATATATTCCTTGATTCTGTGTTGGAATTGTGGTTGTTTGAATTACAATTTTCAGCTGTTAATATAAATAAATTTTAAAGATATATTTTGTTTTTATCTATGTGAATATTTGTGTGTGTACATGGGTATGTGCATATGTGTATCTGTGTGTGTCTGTGTTTGTGCCTGTGTCTTTACCTGTGTATATATGTAGATGTCTCCCCAGAGGCAAGAAAAGACATTGGATCACCTGGAGCTGGAGATATAGGTAGCTTTGTGAGCTGTATGACATAAGTTCTGGGATCCAAATTCTGGTTTTAGGAAGAGCATCAAGCTGTCGTAACAGCTGTGCCGTCTCTCTGGGCCCACTATGGACATTCTTACACACACATTTTGAAGCCCATGACTTTTGAAATAAACATCTAGAAATGAAATCATAGGTGTCTAGGCGCAGTTTGGTATGCTGCTTAGTGGCTTTCTGTCACAGCTGTTCTCTTTGAACCGCACACCTTCTCCACATCTTCACTCATTCTATTGCTCATTGATTCTCATTGCTATTTTGTAACTTTTCACCTTTAGTTATCATTGTATTTTGCTGGGCAAATGGGCCATTTATGTTCCTCAGGTGACTACTGATGGAGAGAGCTCTTTGGACCAAACATTTGGTTATTAACTAGGCTAATACACCCTTCAAATCTTTTGTCCAGTTCTTGTGTAGTCTCATATCTTCTTATTGGGATGCAGTAATTATTTTCAGGGCTTGCCTGAACAGCAATCTTTTGTTGTATTACAAGTATGTTTTCCTACTTGGTAGCTTGCTTTCCCCTCCTCATATTCCTTTGCATGTCTAAAACTTGTTCATTCTCAAGCAGTCCAGCTTTTCAGTGTTTTCTATAATCAGTTCTTTAGAGAGCCTCCTTTTTGAGGTTATGATTACCATAATCCCACAAGCAATTTTATTTCATTTTCCTCTATAAGATTTATTATGTAAACTTTAGAATGTACAATTATAATTTAACTGATATTAATTTTATGTTGACATCATTTATGGCTGAAAATTCATTCTTTGTATGGATATTGTAGGAGGATGATGTTTGATAGCAATTAAATCAATAACTAAAGAATATGGCTAGATTCTATTAATATTTAATAAGAATATAGCCAAAATTTTATGTATATCTTAAATTCAAATACTGACTTGAGCATCTTTTGTATGAAATTGGTGTTACGTGTGTGTGTATCGCTTATATACTATTATGATTCTCGTCTTAAAGTTGAAGAAATGAAGGCTCAGAGATGACAAGCAGTTTTCTACGGCCAAAGGTTGGAAAAGCCAACATTAGGCATCATGTATTCCAGCTATAGAACTACGCCTCCTAGCCACAAGACTACACTGTCCCCTAATAAATCTCTTATAATGCAGCTTTCCTTATGCAGCTCAGGTTACGAAATCTGTGTTTGAACAGCCTGTTTACACAGGACAGATTTCATGACTTAAGAAGCATTGGGGCTGGCGGGGGAGATGTAGCTGAGACATATAAGCTGTTTTCTTTCCCTCTTTCTTATTTTCCCCGATTTGAGCACCTCTGCCTACATTTTAGGCAGGCAGAACTTCTCTGGGAGCAATTTTTCTTTAATTTCCAGGAGTGTGTCGTTATCGAAGCTTCCAGCACACTGGGTGTGCTAAAAATGAAGCACAGAGGTCTGCTTCCCATTATGTGCATCTCCCTCAGCAGTTGCTACAATTTTACTGAGACTGCAAGCACAGTCTCCTTCCTGGCTTCCCTGTGTCTGTGGCTTGAAGCCAGCCCTTTAAAATCAATTTCGCTTGCCCTTGACTCCAGTGGTTGGATTTCTATTTGATTTCTATTTCTTATTCTTTTATTTGAATCTTGGATTTCATCCAAAAATGGAGCAAGACGGGAGTCCAGACTTTTGAATACTGATACCACCAGCCGACTGTAAGATGATAGCCCATTGTTCTGACTGGAACCTGCACAAACCAGGCCCTAAATCCCCAGTGACAGGGGACTTGTGTGTGGTACCTGCCACTTATCAGTTGTAACACATACTCCAGCATTAAGCAAAAAGAAGTGGCCAAGGTATAAAATGTGATTGAGGGCTTTTGAAGAAAACGAAGAAGATGAAACCAAGATGCAAATGCGGAGGTTGAGGAAATGCAGCTAATGGTCCTCCTCAAGCAATTAACTCAGCCCTCCTCATGTGAGCTCAATGCAAAGGGTTGGAGCAACCATATTGTGAAGCTCAGCTCTAATTACACTCTAATCCAGCAGCCCATGTGACTCAATGGTTTATAAATAGAACTTCAGAGGCAGAAAACAAAAACACAAACTATAAGTCATGACTGAACGAGTTCAGTTTAATGAAAAGTTATTTGAGATGGTGTTGGGGGAATTGCCACAGCTTGGGCACCTGGAGAGACCAAGGTGGGATTAGCTTTGAAGTGCAGACCTCAAAATGCAGTTGTGCCACTTGAAAGTTTCTGGGCTGTGTGCTGGAGGTAGAAGATGCTAATGTAAAGCTCCAAGAAACAGCCAGGAGCCCAGGGCGGGACAAACAAAACCCAGAGTAAGTTCTCTACAAGCAGCATCTTACAGGAAAAAGAAAACTGTTTATTGTCAAAGGCTTGAAAGCATCCAAGTATGTGCCTTTTCTGTGTCTCAGGAGTTCTGCCTTAAACTCCTTGGGGACAAAAGTCATTTGCAGATACCATGGATCCAGCTCAGATTTAGCATTGGCATGACCTTGAGAAGGTCATTAGCCATTTTTTCTCTGACCTAAGTGCCTCAAAGGCAAGGGCATGCTTGGCAAACATAACCTATACTAGTAAAGACTCAGATTTTTGTTTTGTGAAGAAAGAAATTATGAAAAAATGGAAAAGATACTGCTAAATGATATCTAACTTCGCCTTTGACCTAAATACTCTGTTTCCACATTTAATAATGTTTCATAATGAGCAGTTTGGGAATGTGCCAAATATGTTTACATACCCAAGTAGGTAGTTTACCAACAGGGGTGAGAAAGTGGGAGAAGAAAATGATACATCATGTCAAGGAGGAACTTTTGAACATTGACATGGTTTAAAATTATCACATGGTGACACTGAGTGACACACTTTATGTTGGTTTTATCACTGCATCAGACTGCATAGTGACCATGCAGTCACTCAATGACAACTCACCTGACCCAGTGATTGTCATCTGAATGATTAATTCTAGATTCCCATAATATTTTTGCAACATCACACTCTGTTAACTTTTATTCGATAACAGCTTTCCTAATAACAACCAACTAGATGAGGTAAAGAGGTAAAGAAGCCTTTTAAGTAAATGGTTTCTTGTAATTTGGAAAGGTTAGTCCCAACACAAGGCATCAGTGAAGACAATTGTAGCTTGCACTCGCATTCAAGTGCATTCATGAAAACACACATTCGCGCGCACACACACACACACACACACACACACACACACACACACACACACACACACCATGCCTCTTCCCACTAGAAAAGATAAATGACAAAATCATTGGAAGGTCCTTAGACCCAAAAAGTGCTGTAAGCAGTGGCAGTGGCAAAGGAAACAGGGATATTTCAAACCTTCAATCTGAGGTGGAGTGAGCTGGCCCTTCCTGAGCTCCATGGACCACTGCAGGTAGCAGCTTGTAATGTACAGGTGATCATCTAGCTCAGCCTCAGCCCCCATCACCTGTACCTGTAAGAAGTCTATTACCAAGAGCCTCTCCCCACAGTAAACTCTCAACTCACTTTCCAGACATTTTCCAGTCTATTTATAGAATTCCATCAACAAGTAAATCTAAAGAACTGGACTTCTGGGTTGGGATGGGAATGGAATTCCTGCTGCATTGATTGGCTTGACACTCTTGCTTCTCCCTCTTCCTGTTTTACTATTTTCTCTCTCAGAGTGATGCTGCTAAGAACTGATGACTTCAAAGGTCTTAGTTGACCTGTCTTAGGTAAGAGAATCGCAATCATGTATTAAGGGTCAAGTGACCCTCCTCAGTTATCCAACAATCAGCAACTGGCCACTTGCCCAACATTTTTCATCAGTTACCACCACCTCACACTCAGGGAGCTACCCTCAAATAAAGTAGCTTCTAGAATGTTCTACTGACAGAATTAACTTGAATTGATTGGTTTCTGAAAATAAGTTTATAATCCAAGGATAAAGATGTGGTGGTTGCTGGGGGATGTCTTTCTGTATGCTGTGAATATATGTTGTTCCCATTGGTTAATAAATAAGCTGCTTTGGCCTATAGCAAGGCAGCTTAGAGGCAGGTGGGAAATCGAAGGAGAGAGACAGGAAAGAGAAAGGCGGAGTCTAGGGGAGACACCAGCACCACCAGGAGAAGCAAGATGTGAAAGTACCAGTAAGCCTCGGCCACATGGTAAGACATAGATTAATAGAAATGGGTTGAGTTATAAGAGCTAGCTAGCAAGAAGCCTGCCGTAGGCCATGCAATTGGTAATTAATATAAGCCTCTGGATGATTATTTTGTAAGTGGCTATGGGACTGTGGGGCCTGGTGAGACCAGAGAAAACTTACAGCTACAGGTGGCAGTAAGAATGATGTCCCCACAGGCACTAGAGTCGGTCAGCTGGTGAGGTGATTGATACCCATACGAGGTGTCTTCTGTGAACACACAGAGACATGCACACACACGTACAACACACACACACACACACACACACACACACACACACACACACACACACGACATGCTGTGGCTGTGACCTGGCAAGGGTGTTTTCATTCAAGCATATTGCACAGATGCTCCTTATATACCAGGCATTGTACTGGGCACTGAGCCTTGACAGTGGCCTGGGGAAATGAGGATGATGGCATGAACATGCTGAGTTAGCACTGGAATGAAGAATTCTGCCAAGGACACTGAGGAGACTACTCAGAAGGGCTAATGGCTGAGCTGAGCCCTGCAGAGCAAGTCTGATTAGTGCATTGGAGAACTGGCTCACTATGACAGGGGTGAAATCACTTTATTACTTGGTGATCTGGTCACTGTCTGTTCTCACTTGGCCATGTCTCAAGCTGAAAACACACAGTGTAGCTAAGTTCTGCCAGGGAGTAAAGTCAACAGTCAGGATGGAACCCCAGGTCTTTTCTGGGACTGTGAGTGTGTAGAGAAAGCCTTCGGGCATTCAACTTCTCTATAGGATGGAGTGTCTGTGGAAGTGTCTCACATGTGGTTGCCTGGGTTTCTTTGGACTGACCCCTTGGCAAGCATGCATCCTTCCCTTGTAAGGTTTGAATGTTTCCCAAAACAACGGGTTGTTTCATAGAACTTAGGACCATTCTAGAACTTGTAAACAATGTGGATTTTAAATTTTTAAGGAAATCCATGTAAGATAAAGCAAGCTGTTTAAAGGAGACAACTCCATCGCATAGCGTCATTTTTATCTAGTTTTAAAGGGGTTTCATCACCCAAAGACATCCCACAGCTATTGAATAGTTACTTTTCAAACTCCTCTCTCCCAAGCTCTAGGCAACTACAAACTATTTTCCACTTTTACATACAGATTAATCTACTTTGAATAGTATATTTAAATGGAATCATATCATATGGGATCTTTGTTCTTGGATCTCTTTGCTTAGGATAATGGTTTTGAGGTTTATATATATTGTTACATGCATCAATACTTCCTTTTAATGGATTTTTATGCATAATGGTGTGTGTTTGTGTGTGTGAGCTTTCTCACACATGCTTGTGTAGAGGTTAGAAAACAGTTTTGGGGAGTCCATTCTCCCCTTTCAGTGTGGATTCCTGGGTTGTAGCTCAGGTCATTATTGTTAGTGGCAATCACTTTTCCCTGCTGATCCATCTCACTACCCTCACGTTCTGCCTTTTGAGGCAGAATCTCTCACCAAAGCTAAAGCTTCCTGATGGGCTAGACGAACTGGCCAGCCAGCTCCTGAGATCCACCTTTATCTGCTCCACTGTCCCCAACACTGGGATCACGAATACTCGTGACCAGACATATATGCTTTTATGCTGATGATCTGAACTCGGGTTCCCATGCCTGCAGTTCGGCCTGACACTTTCCCCACTGAGCTGTGGGACTGTCTCCCTAGCCCCTCTGCTCATTGTTTTAATTTTAATAGGGTTTATTATCTTCTGTTTGGTGAATTTCATATCCTAAATACCAGACCATATATCATTATAAAGTCAAACATATGGTTTCTGCATCCTTTCTCCATTCTGTAGGCTACCTTTCTTCTTTTGTGTTCACATCTGTGTTGTAAACAAGTTTTTCACTTTGATAGATTACCATTTCTCTTTTTCCTCCTGATTTTTATGATTTCATGTCATACCTAAGAACACTTTGCTGGACCCAAAATCAAGAAGACTTATCACTTTTTTTTCCTAAATGCCAAGGGGTTCTCTTTTCTATGTAGTCCATCTTAAATTAATTTTTGCACCCAGTTTGAAGTAGAAATTTGACTGTGACTATTCTTTTTAGGGGTAGCATGTGTTTTAAAGACCTTTCTTTCCCTACTGTGGCCCCAGCATCTTGATTGACAATCCAGCCACCACAGATGTAAGTTTCATTTCTATATTCCCACTTCCTGCACACATCTATTTTTATAAAAACTTTCCTGACAAAGATCTTAGCCACAATAACTCCTCTTCTATTCAGTCCTCTTGGTAACTGGGCTTTTGAGAGATCTTCAGAACATAGAAAACTCACCTCTTATTTTTCTTCCCTTGCACTGAAACATTTCTTGACTTTGGAGGGTGAGAAAAAGCTCCATTTTTGAATCCCTTTCAAAGATTATGTTTGACCACGGAACTAAGAGAGCCTACACGCAGAGCCAGGAGATACGGCAGCCCCGTGAACGCTCCCATTTGTTCTCTCCAGGCTCCTTCAAAGCCCAATTATTAGAATTTGGGTCCTTCTACCTTGGAGCTCCTCTTCTGACAAGGTTTTATTGTATAAATGGCTCATACAGTGCGTTCCTTTTGGAGAGGTGGGGAGTCTCATGTGTCCTATATTGGCTTCAGACTACCTATGTAGCCAAGGATGACTTTGAACTTCCAAGAACCAGGATTAAATGTATACAGCACTGAACCTGGATTATGAGGTTCTAGGAATTGAGCCCAGGGCTACATGCATGCCAGACAGGAAGTCTAGCAGAGGAGTTACACCTCCAGTCACAGAGTTTTCCTTTCACAACTCTGCATGGGCTATCCTGTGCCCTGCTCCACATTTGTAGTTCATTGGCCCAAGCTCTATGACTGATTATTTACCTGTTAAAATATTTACATTGACTCTTTGAGGCCACACAGCTGCTCCTGGCAGAATTACTGTGGAGCCCCTAAGGACCAGTCTCTGAACTTTTCCAATTGAAAAGGTCAGGCAGTTATGGGAACTGACAAGTTTTAATTTTGTAACCTCTGTGGAAAGCTGGATGGGGGCAGACTCGAACAAATAAATTAGTGTGAGCTTGACAGGAGACCCAGGGAAAACTACCACGGGAGGAAAGGAGAGGCAATTTAACTCCAGTCAACAAAGAGGGGTGCTGGGTGTGCCGAAGACACAGTCAAGCTGTGTCATCATGTGGATGGAGGGAAGTGTGAGTTATTAATCCCTTAAATTTCCTCCAGACCTTGTCCAGCTGAGGTCCACTCACTCTGTTCTGATCCAAAGGAGATTACTGGTGATTTATGGTGCCTCAGAGACACAGATGCCCCAGAAATGGTTCTCAACAGACTGTTCAAGAAACTTCCAAACTTGTAGATGCCTTGATCACACAGGCTCACTTGTAAGTTTTGTTCTTAACAGGATATATAAAATTGGAAAATGCCTTATAATGCCTCTTTACTATTATTATTATTATTATTATTATTATTATTATTATTATTATTATTATTAGTGTGTGTGTGAGAGACATATGTGGTTGCCTAAAGAGGGCATATGTGTAGAGGCATTGATGTAGAAGAGGACATCAAATCTCCTGGACCTGAAGTCACAGGTGGTTGTGAGCTGCCTGATGCAGGTGCTTGGAAATGGGTACTAGGAACCTGTGGTGATATGGATGAGAATGCCCTCACACAGGCTCCTATATTTGAATACTTCATCCCAAGTTGGTGGGACTGTTTGGGAAGGATTAGAAGGTGTGGTCCTGTTTGAGGAGGTGTGTCATTGGGTGTTACGCTTTGAGGTTTCAAAATCCCATGTCATCCCCAGTTAGCTCTCTCTGACTAGTAGTTGTGTCTCAAGATACGAACTCTCAGCTACTGCCCAGGGCCATGACAACTTGCCTTCTGCCACTCTCCTCACCATAATGGTCAAGGATTCTAACCCTCTGGAATGATAAGCCCCAATTACATGCTTTCTTTTATAAGTTGCCTTGCTCATGATGTCTTATCACAACAAAAGAAAAATAGCTGAGACAATCTCAACTCAGTTTCTTTAATAAAGCAGTAGGTGCTTTTATACATTGCAGCAACCCTCTTACAGCTTCCACACTAATATTAACTTCTCTTGAATCAACTTGGGTCCCCCAGGATCTACTTACACCTACTAACACATCCACCTCAAACATGTGCCTCCCACGAGTTTCAACACTTTAGCTTCTTCAGCTTTTCTCTCTTCGATGACTCTTCATCAGTTTCTCAAAGGTCTGTTTCACCAACTGTGCCCACCTTCCACAACTCTGCTCCTCATCCTTCATGTTATTTTTCTGTGTCACCCCCTCTCAGTTGCCCCTCAACTCTATATTTCTCCAGTGCCTCCTGTGGACACGTCTAGTGAGGTTCCTTAGAAAATGACCCTTCTCCTGCATCTACAGAATGCAGTTTTCTGTAATGGCCTGGTTCTCCGTACCAGACCTCAGTTAACAGCCAGCAGCTGCATCACCAGCTTTTCACACTCATTGTAACTATGCATTGCTCAGACTATATCTACACACTTGTCTAGGACACTGTCATTGCTCCATTTAAGGCTAATAGTCTTAAAATCCATAGCTCAGAGGTCCAACAAGGGTGGAACTTTGTCTACTTTGCTCAATATGTGCTTGTTCTTTCTCCAGCCCAGCAGCTCAACCTGTATAGAATGTGTTTCAGCCAGCAATTTCAGCCCCACAGTTACTGGCCAGCTTCTCAGGTACTGACACAGCTGGACTTTTACATCCGGCTGGTCTTCCTCCTGCTGCTGCCATGAACTTCAGTTTTTAACTAAATCTCTATCCTTCTACTTATCAACAAGACTTGGGAGTCAGAGGCTGGGGTGAAAACCTGCTAGCTCAGAGAGTTTGAGGAACAACTAGCTCACGTTTTCTCCTTGCTGGCATCTCAAAAAGAGTGTTCTTCTGTTCTGCAAAACCAAAAAAGACCACCACACTCAAAGTTCCTCCCTACTACTTCCTGTAGGTCCCTTTATCTATCATCTAGACTCCTTCTGACTTTCTATGATGACTTTCTGTCAACTATTTGCTGGCTCTGCCTCCTGATACAAGGTTGACTTTATTTAATTAATGTAAATGCTAACTCAAGGTTCACAGTGTGGTTGAATATCATGCAACATTTCCCCTTCATTGTCTAAATAAAAACGAAATGTTTTAACTCTAATACAGTAAAACTACGTACAATAACAACAATTATCAGGTAAGAATCACATTCACAATATCCATTTTAAATCTCTTAATGGAGTTTTTAATACTAAACAACAAAAATATCCTTTGTATTTAAGAAGAAAACTCAAAAACTGATGTCCAAGATGGCATAGGCCACATGACAATCTACAGTCTAACATTCTAACATGGAATTAAGACACATGTTTTAAGAAAACCCATTTTTTCATCTCATGCCAGTAAGGCAAGTGTGCCTTTGGTAAATTATCATCCAAAAATATTATTTATTTATTTATTATATATGAACAAACAAAAGGCATTTGTTAGTCTTATAAGTTAGTTTGGATTAAATGACCAAACTGTTTAATGAACTATAGCCTCTCCTAATCAAGAGATCTCTCCTGTTCAAATCTAATCTTTATCAGTCTTAATGATATCCATAGTTTTTCTTCTACTGTGGAAACAAAAGCCAATCTCTTCCCCAGTGTAACTCATATCCTGGTTTCCATTCTGAGGTCAAAATGTCTTTGAAATATGCAGGCTGATTTAATTTAGCAATTTTTTTCTACTATTCATTGTCTCTCTGCAGTCATTGTTCCTTTTTCATTATCATTTAAAAATTTAAAATTAGTAAAACACTATGTAATGTATATCTCACAGTCTTTATTACACCTTTCTGTTTATTAAGCATATCTAAGAGTTTGAAATTGACCTCTCCAGATTTGTACTTTCTGTGATTGAATTTTCCATAAACACATCTTAGATAATAAATTATTAATAGGATCTCCCTTTTGTATTTTTTCAGGAGAAATTTTAAATCCCCAATAAAGCAAACTCTCTTTACTTCATCAAACATTTTTTTCTAAGGTATGTGCATCTGGATCAGTCAGTAAGATTTCAACCATGTAATGGTAAATTATAGGTTGAAGAAACTGCTTATAAATTATTTCTAATGGCTGTTGTGCAAAATATCGGCACAAAGTGGGGCTGTTGTACATTCCTTGTGGAAGAATTTTCCAATAGTATTTTCTAACTGGCTGGAAATTATGAAAAGTAGGTGCTGTGAAGGCAAATTTTTCTCTACCCTGTTCTTTTAAAGGTGTAGTAAAAAAAAACAACCCTTTAAATCAATCATGATAATAGACCATCCCTTTGGAACTAAAGAAGGTAAGGAAATCCCAGGCTGTAAAGAGCCCATTGGCTGGATCATCTTAATTACAGCATTCAGATCTGTTACCGTTCTCCATTTTTTAGAATTCTTTTTAATGAAAAATATAGAATCTCCAAGGACTGGTTAATTCTTCAATATGTTGAGCATTTAGAGGCTCCTGTACCAGCTGTTCTAGTTTCTGTAATTTTTCTGATATCAAAGGCTATTGCGCCATCCATTCAAGTTTGTCAACCATTTTAAAAGTAGGGCTGTTGGTACCTTTGAAAGACCAACAGTTTTGTGCCCTGCTTATGTGCAACCTGAACAGTCTGTAACTGTTCTTGATAATACCTTTTAATAATTTTCTCAGAAGTAATCTTTATTTTTGGTTTGTTTCTGAGATTGGAGGACTGTTAATCTATGTTTTCCATTGTTGCAACAAATCACATGCCCATAAATTTATTGCTGTGATACCCACATATGACTTTAATTTTCTTCTCTATCCTTCTGGCCCTATACACTTCACCTGTCTTGCACTTTGTTTTTCCTGAGACAAAGTTCCAATCCCTAGAAGTAGAACATGTACTTCCTGAAAGGTCAATCTGGATGCCAAGATTTTGTTGAAATTATTGTTACATCTGTCTACATATTGTCTACTAAACCTTCAATTTCAATGTCATTTATTTGTATTTTTAGCTTTTGTCTCTGATCATTTGTAGAAGTTTGCCAAAATAGTTGTTTTCTGGTGTCTCCTGAACTTTTTGTTTTATCTAATGAAGCTTCTCTATCTTTAATCACATCCAGAGCAGTATTGTTTATAACAACAGGCATTAAGTATTTTAGTTGTTCTGTGGATAAGTTTCTCCAATGCTGACAGTAAATAATTTAACCAAATTTGACATTGAGGCCTGTGGGAGGCCCCCTGAGGCATTTCCCATTGGTAAAGGGTTACCTTGCCTGTTCCTTGTTGATCTGCATTCATTAGTCCAATGACAGCCTTTCTCATATCTGCATATTTCAGAAGATTGAGTCCTTCTGTTCGGATTATCTCTAGAAAAAAAACATTGTTTCTAGGAACATCTTGCTCACAATCCCCTTTCAAATGACTCTGTTTAGCACAATTAAAACATCTGATATTTTGATTTTTCTTAAAATTTCTAGAAATTACTTCTC
Source organism: Peromyscus californicus insignis (assembly GCF_007827085.1). Taxonomy (NCBI): domain Eukaryota; kingdom Metazoa; phylum Chordata; class Mammalia; order Rodentia; family Cricetidae; genus Peromyscus; species Peromyscus californicus. The sequence goes on along the minus strand of NW_026294413.1, from coordinate 4,992,151 downwards.
CTATCAGAGTATCATTATAAGTGTGAGATCCAATATCAACTATATTTCTAATCCATTCATCTATTGGTGCTGATCTTGCCCTTAAAGGCCTAATCATCCTTTTGCATTCTGAATTAACATTTTCAACAGCCAAAGATTCAATTAATATTCATCTGCCTTCTGGATCTAATATTATTCTATTTATAACTGAAGTGAATATTTTTGTCATTGTTGTTGTTGTTGTTTTTGAGACAGGGTTTCTCTGTGTACTTTTGGGGCCTGTCCCGGATCTTGCTCTGTAGACCAGGCTGGCCTCAAACTCACAGAGATCCACCTAGCTCTGCCTCCCATGTGCTGGGATTAAAGGAATGCACCACTACCACCTGGCCTGAAGTCAATCTTTGCAAAAGTAATCAGTGAAGGCTTCTTTGGGGGCCTTTTATAATTTTTATAAAGACTCAGATCTCTTTTCTGATTCCTGATTTGTCAACCTTGTCCCAAACATTTAAGGCTGCTGAATGTCTAAGGCCAAGGTATAATCATCAAATTCAAACTGTCTTTCCAACTCAGCATATTTGCCCCACCTTAAAGTTGATCTTGGGAAATATTAATGCCTTATAGCCCTATTTCATTGTTCTGTGGCCCTAGCTTCCTCTGTCTACCATCTTTGCCATTGTAACTGAGGACCAGCTTCCAATACTGCTGTAGCTAAATCTTTTCAGTCTTGGGGGATAATTCTATTCTGACTTGCCCATAAATTTCACATCTGTTTCACATAGGGTTAATGCATACCATATGAAATGACTGCTTCCTTAAATCTCCTCAATCTAATATTTCTATAGAATTCCATTTAACTTCTGCATAACTTTGGGGATGCCTATCATCTGCTGGTCATTCTTTTATAGTAACTAGATAAACAAATGTTGGTTTTCTCATAACATTGGGCTGCCTCTCTTCAGTTTCATCATGCAGTGGTACAGTATGATCTTATCTAAATTATTCTGTGTCTAAGTACCTTTTCTTATTTTCATTAGTAGATCTTTCTAATGCCTGTATCTTACCAGTGCTAAGTCTTTTTAGAGCTTGTTTCTTAAGTCCTTCTAAGGCTTATATCTTATCAGTGAAATTTTTCTTATTTTCATTAATAAGTCTAAGGCTTATATATTATCAGTCAAAATTTCATATTTTGCACTGTCATCAAACCACTTTTAAGGAAAATTATTAATTACCAAACTGATAATTACAATAGACATTATGTCAACCCCAGATAAGTCATTTATCCCCTCATTTATTTTTTCCATTTTCAAGCCATCCATAGTAGCAGTATGCAGAGTCCTAATTCCCTGCATTGTGATACTTCCCACTCTTAATATGGGAAAGATGTTTTTTAATATTATTTAACTCTCTCCTTGAGGACTTCCCAGGTGTTTCACCAAATTTGCTGACTTCTCAGTTTGTCTGCAGCATTAGTGCTGTCTGCAAGCTTGGTACCCTTCCACTAAGTGTGAGCCAGGTTTCTGGAATCCCTGCAGACAGCAGTGGTGGCTGTGTGGTGTGTCCCTTGTTGTAATACCAAAATGTTGTTTTTCCTCTGGCACAGTGGCTGCACCTGAATCTACTGCAGTTTTAGCCAGTAAATATGGCTGCATAGTCACTCTCCCATTTCTCAGGTAGTGGCACAGTGGGACTTTTATGTGCCACTGGATCTGCCTCCTGCCACTGCCACCAAATGTAGATTTTAACTAAATCTCTATCATTCTACTTTGTCAATAAGACTTGGGAGTCAAAGGCTGGGAAAAAAATCCTGCTAGTTCAGAGAGATTGAGAAGTAGACCTTCCCTCTTCACTGATGTCTCAGAAAGAGCTTCCTTCTGCTCTGCCAAGCCAAAAAGACCACCACACTCAAAGTCCCTACTACTTACTGTGCATCTATCTATCTTCCAGTCTCCCTCTGACTCTTTGTGATTACTTTCTGTCAACTAGTTTCTGGTTCTGCCTCCTGACCCAAGGTTGATTTTATTTAATTAATGCAAATGTAAACTTGGGTTTCACAGTGAGATCAAATATCCTTATCCTGCAACATATACTCTTACCACATAGCACAGCCTCCAGTTCATTGTAGACAACTTGAAACATTTTAATGAACACTGTAGACAACTTGAAACATTTAATGGACAAAAATAATCAAACTTGATTCCTAGATTCTCTCCCCTACTCTACATAACTATCTAAAGTAACCAAAATAAATTTATGACTTTAACATCATTTGTCAATAACCTGTTAATGGCCATCTTCTATGTACAACAAAATAAAGACAACTACATCTGATAGTAACACCCATGATGTTTACCTGAGAGGTTGCAATTACCTCTGGGCACCCCTTTCTTGTAGCTATCCACCAGCAGCATACTGGATGGATGGATTAAACCATCTCTGCACCTTTCTGTGTCATGACTCTTTCCATGTCTTCACTGGTCTTCCTTCTGAGTTCCCTACATTAAAGCTCTTCTAGCCTTAGTTTCTGGGACAAGGCTGTCTTTTACACAAGATCCAGTTTATTTAAAGATCAAGAATTAGGAACGAAGTTGTTGTAATACTTACTGATCAAATGTTAGGAAGAGATTTGTAATTCCTAACCTCTATCTTTTTTAAATTTTTTTAGATTATAATTGCAAAATTCCTTCCCTTTCATCATTCCAATGCCTCTTATATACCCTTCTTTCTTTTTTTCAAATAATGCCTTCTTTATCATTAATTGTTGTTGGACTCAAACTATGTATATGCACATATGTTTCTAAATATAACCTGCTTGGTTTCTATAATGTTCCTCGTGTGTATGCTTTCAGGGCTGATCACTTGGTACTGGATAGCCAAATGGTGTGCTCTTCTGGGAAAAGATGATTTCTCCCACTGTCATCACTCCTTAGCTGTCTGTAGCTCTTTTTCTAAGGAAGAGAGCCCTCGAGCATTTCCCATTCCATGTTAGCATGTCTGTTGATGATGTCATGTTCAGCTCACATTTGGGCAGTCATGTGGATTAGACATGGATGCCACTTCTGATATCCTAAGAGACACATCTCACAACACAATCCCTAATCTTCTGGCTATTACAGCATTTCTGTGTTTCTGTGCCCCCTTCTGAAATGTCCCCTGACCCTTAGATACTAGAGTGATTTTTAGATGTATCCATAAGACTAGCCTCTACAACTCTGCATTTTGATTAGTTGTTGCTTTCTGTAGTGGTCTCCATCTGTTGAAAGGAGAAGTTTCCTTGATAATGGGTGAAGCCTACACCTATCTGTAGGTATAAGGACAAATACTAAACATCTGTCTTTAAAAATTAACCTTCTTTTTTCTTCTGTCATGAGAGTCCAAAGTCCCCACATAGCCAGCACCACAGACTCATCTTCAGAAACATAGTGACAGGGAGTGCAGTGCTCTAACCTCACTCTAAGGTATTCAAAATGCAGAGATAAGCGAAGAAAGGAAAACGGGAACAACAGAGTCCAAGACTCCAGAGATGGAAAGGACTAAAGAACACAGGGTTTGGGAATGTCATACAGAGACTTCCCGAAGGGTAACAAGCATACCTATTGGTGGAGGAACCACGGTGACGGGGTCCATGGAGGGACACAGGCCTCAGAATGGAATATGTGGTTCACATATTTTCCCTGTCTCTGTAGAGTAGCCATTTGTCACTAAGAACAAAGAGCAAAGAACTTTACCTGTTATGATGTGGCTATGGTGTATGTGTGTGTGTTTGTGTGTGTGTGTGTGTGTGTGTGTGTGTGTGTGTGTGTCCATCCATGTACTGTACAAATGATGGAGAGCACATCAGCTCCCTAATCCCCACACACCACATACATGACAGTACTCAATGTAAACAATGAGAAGGAAACAGAGCAAAGGGATTTTTCCAAGCACCTAACGTGAGAAGCCAATTTCACTTACTGCTTTGGAAACCATTGCCTCCAGCACTCCAGATATAAATCCTGATGACTCAGTTACATACATATGAGTTTCCTTCTCCTACTTCAAATGTTACCTCCCCAGACACAGGCAACTGTTCTGTCCTCTGGCTGCTATTGCCTGCCCTAGGTCTCAGTGCTGCTCAGCTACATCGTGAGTTCTTGGCGAGTAAAGCTTTTGACTCTGCCTCAACAACCTTAGAGCCTCACTTGGGGGTCCTTGTGCCTTGTGGCCACTCAGTAAATATTATTGATTTGGCTTTGACAGATGCTGTAACTGTGGCCCAAAGCAGCTAAATGGTTTTTCTGGAGCAACTATTGGCAGCTGAGCCAGGATTGAATGTCAACATTTTCTCTTGAAGGGAGAGTTCGTTTTTGCAACCTGAAAGTTTTTAACTGTTTGCATATACTTTCTTAGGAAGGTAGTATTCTATGAACAAGTGTGATGCTTGTTTTCTCCTCAACTATGGTATACTCTATGAGTTTTCAAACAAGTAATCGTGTCATGCCGTGAGTGCAAGGACAGTCTTGTAAAACTAGATGTAACGGTATAGTACAAAGCAAAGGAGGAAGAGAAGAGAGGGAAGAAATTGTTGAGAAGAAGTTTCAGTGGGATAAGACAGAGCATGAGAGGAACTGATGGGGCAGAATATGATCAAAGCATATTTTTTTATAGATGAAGCTGTGAAAGGACAAGTAAGTAAATAAACAAACACATAAATACAAACCAGACAGTGATTGTATTTGATGATTGTGGGCAAGTCCTACTCTTCTGAACTTGTTCATCTCTCCAACAAGAAGACACTTGCAACTCAGCCTGTGGTCACCTGGAGCAGGAAAGAAAGCAGCCCACCAGTAGCTATTCCTCAAGTAGACTTGCTGTGTGGCTTTTTATATTCATGAAAATTTGCCAAAACAAGAAATTCTAATTATAAAATTACATCAAATATCATGAGATCTAAGGGCAAGAAAACCTATGTTATTTATTAACATGCTGACTTACCTCTATAATACTTGAAGCCATATAGTATAAGTTTTTATTGAGGTGAAAACGTAATGAAATTTGCTGTTTTAGCAACCACTAGATGTACAACTCAGTGGCATTCAGGAGTCCACATGATTTGATCATAACCATTTCCTATCTCATCACAGAGCCTAAGGAAGCTGCTCTCTTATCCACAATGTGAATGGTGCCGTGGGTTCTGCAGCTCCATGCCCTGAACATGTTGCCTTCTCTCTTAATTTTCTGCTGGAAAGTCCCTATTTCAAACCCTGCTGCCTCCTGTCCTTCAGGAATTCCAAGTTAGGACTCATTCTAAACATAAGTAGACATGTAAACCCTTATGGGATGCTCAAAATGCTATTGAATACCTTTCCTCTGTGGTTCTGTCCCATGTCTCTTCATCATGACTTCCACTGACCTTTTCTTCTAGACTGTGACACCTTCAGGACAGGAGCTGCTTTATTTCCCACAGATTCTCCTACATCAATGATTGACACTCAGTGGGCATTAGAGAAATATCTGATGAATTAGAGAAAGGACCAGCCAATCACCTATCAATTCTTATCTAAGGGCTACTTAGAATTTCCCTTTACCCAGATTATTTTTCTCAAATTCTTATACTCTGTTATTCAGTTATCACTTCAACAAATATTTTAAGTGTCTTCTCTGTGAGCAAGGCACTGATCTCAAAACTATCAGGAAGAGTAAGAGACACACACACATTGAGAGCATTGATGCGTTGGGGATATATTGTACTTGAGAATTGGAAGATAATGGGGAAGAATTAGAAAATAAATAAATATGTTTACAATATGTTTTACAAAACCATTGGTAGTAAGGAAATGTTCTTTAATACCTGAAATATGGCACAAGACCCACAGCTGTACAATAGGCAGATGGTGAGAGACCTTGAAACACTCAGTCCTAAATGGAACATTATGGTTTCTCCTCCCAGGTCCTCACTCTGTCCTCACCCACCCTAATCCACACCTTTTCTTGTTCTCATTAGAAAATAGGCATCTAAATAATAATGATAATAATGATGATGATGATGAAGGAGAAGAAGAGGGGGAAGATGAAGAGGAGGAGGAGGAAGAGAAGGAGGAGGAAGAGGAGGAGGAAATAAAAACAAACAAACATGAACAGTACAAAACAAACAGAAAAACAAACAGCAAAAGAAAAACACAAGAAACACATATAGATGCAGAGATACATATATTGGTACACACAGAAATCCCCTTAAAATGCAAAATTGGAAATGATAATATATAAGCAAAAAACCTGTAGGGTAAGAAAAACATTATCAAAAGTTTTTTTTTAATGCCCAAAGTATTATAAGACCAAAACAAAAATTCAAAACAAAACAAAAATTCTCCAAAAGTACCACAGAGTGAGTTAGTTTTATGTTGGCCATTTACTTGGGCACAGGGCTGTCCTTAAGAGTGTTTCATATACCTAGTGACAGTTAATTGGGGAAAGCTAAGGTTTTATTTGCAAATGATTATCAACTGGAGACAACTTTTGGGTTAGGGATGGGGCTTTCGTGTCAGCCTCTCTCAGGACTGGGGCCCCGTCTGGTACAGGACTGTGCAGGCCCTGTGCATGCAGGAACTCTCTGAGTGCACATGTACATAAGCCCTGTTGTGCTTAGCAGGCTTTGTTACCTTGGTGTCCTTTATTCTCTCTCTGGCTCTTACAGTCTTTCTGCTTCTACTTCTGCATGGTTCCTGAGGGGAGGGATTTGCTTAGTTCCCTGGGAGGGTAAAACAAGATTTATTTTCAATAACAAATTTTAAAAGGATGCAGGGTGGTTCTCTAGTGGAATGCTTGGTGCCCAGGGAAGGCAATCAGAATTGGAGATATGCATCATCCCTCTCTCGAGGGATGATCCCTCGAGGATGCAGGAGAGACAGACGGGGGAAGTGAGAAGGATGGAGAAAGGGAGGCAAAGTGCTGGAGTCAGTTAGTGTTAACAAATTCTAATGTAGAGTCTAGAACTTGGTAGACAGAAAATAGGGATGGGCCTGTGGGAGATTGATCTTCCTCAAGGAAGCAACCAAAGGTGCTTGTCTGACCAATGTTATCCCACCACACCTCCTGCCGTTTTCCCAGGTACAGAAATGTGGCATACATCTTTACGGCTGTTAAGAGGAGTGGTGGGTGCCCAGACCTCCGTGAGATGTGACGTTATGACTATAGAAGTCTTCCATTAACTTTAAATACAGAAATAAAATATCGGGATTGAGGAGACAGCTCTGTGAATAAAAAGCTGACTGTCCACGCATGAGGACCCGTGTTTGGGTTCACATTCCCATTATAAAAGCAGGATGCTGTTGCCTGCATCTGTACCTTCATGTAACCCCAGTGCTGGCTTCAACCAGCAAACACTGAGGGGTCACTGGCCAGCCAACTCCATGTTCACTGAGAGATCTTGTCTCAAAAATAGTAGATGGACACTTTGATACTATGTCCAATTGGGAAAATAATAGTTGTAGGCTCCCTCTTGGGTCCTGTGATCTCCCCAACTGTTGGTTCTTGGTCAGATTTCCAGTACCAGGTATCTGTTTCCTCCTGTGGAGCAGATCTTCAATCCACACAGAAAGTGATTGGCTACCCTAGAACATTTGTGCAGTATTTCACCCCTGGGTGTGCCTTACCACACCAGACACTGTGCAGTTCACTGAGTTCACAGTTGAACCAGGTTGTTGATGATATTTTCCCCTAGAGTACCTTCCACTACTCTGAAAGCCAGCCAGCAGGGAAGAAGCTTCATGATCAGTACCAATTTGATCTCTCCATATCCTGTAGCCAAGAGGTAGGTATGGTGTCTTCAGCAACATGGTCTTACCATCAAACTCTTGTAAGAAATTAAGAGCAATGAAAATAAGATGGGCTGCTTTTGGGGTCCCCAGGACATCTCTAACCAACACCCCAAGGGGAAGCAGAAGACTATGAGAAGACACTCCCTTTTGGGGTAACTCCAATAAAACTCCTACAATGGAAGTTTATAAAGTAGTAAGTTTCTATATGGCTTTTTTCAAATACCCTTAATGTTAGATATCTCCCCCAGCCCATCCTGTGCCCTACCCTCCCATCCTTCTCCTCACTTAAACCTCCAATTATTTCCCCTTTACCCTTCAAATCACCTGTGTTCTACTGTAACCCTCCCTTTCAGCTTGTTTTTCCCTTTCCCCACCAATGGCCCCTTTCTAGTTTCTTGGAATCTACAGATACTTAAACACAAACATCTAAAACTGTAACGTTAAGATTGACATACACGTGAGAACATACATCTCTCTACCCATGGATTAATGCAGCTGTCAGATCTCACCACAGAAGTTTCTATGTGCAGTGGATGATAATTAACTCAGAAACTCACAACTGGTCAAAGCACAGGGTTTAAGTGACTGTGGAATGCTCGAAAAAATGGGAAATCTACATCACTCCTCCCCCAAGCCTCAAAAGAGGGGTTGGAAAAATTCTAAGAAACAAGTTGGGGATGATAGAGACTAAACAATGCCTTCTAGACATGGCAGAACTACACTCATGAAATTCACAACAGCTGTGGTTGCCTGCCCAAGATCTGCACAAGATCAAGCCAGTCAGTGTTCTAGCATGGACTAGGAAGTGTTCCATGAGCCACCTCCCCTAACTGAGGCACTATGGACAGTTGATGGTTTCTGAGGGAGAGTCAATTTTCTTTAAGAGTATGTCTACTGGTGGTTGATCATACGCAGTAGGTGGTCCCACAACCATGAGAAAATGGATATCACACATCAGAATAATGGGTTATAAGTTTAAAAAGAAGCAAACATGAAGATAGATTGGGTGGGGAGGGGAGGTAGGAGAGGATCTAAAAAGAGTTAAATGAAGGAGTTGGGGTAAATATGATCAAAATACATTGTATTAAATTCTCAAAATATTAATGAAAATATATTTAAATTCTAGGTAGAGATGAACTAATAAAGATAATATATATTCACCTCTGACCTCTACATAGATACATGTAAAAAAGTAAATATGCATCCAACACACACGCAAAATAATAATAAAACAAAATAAATTCAGTACAAAGCCGCATATCAGAATAACTTCTTTTTGAAAACCCTTTGGAACAGACTGTGAGCTTTTTGCCTTTTTCTCTTTTCCTTTTTATTTTTACTAGCTGACAAATAATTAGGTTCCTTTAAGGAATTTTTAAAACAAAATTTGTTTTTGACGTTTCTCCCCCTTCTCTGCCTCTTCCCCTTCAGCCCTTCCACCCTGTGGAGCATCCTTTCCACTTCCACGTTGCATGTGACTCTGGTCCCTGCAGCACCTCTTGTTCCTCTCTCATCATCTCCTGTACCCACTCTCATCCCCTTGTTTACACACATGCAAACATTAAAACTTAGATCCACACCAGACAGCATGGAATATTCGCCTTCCTGAGACTGAGTCACCTCACTTAGTATAATGCTTTCTAGTTGTATATTTTTCCTACAAATTCAATCATTTTATTTTTCTTAAAAGCTCAGAAAAATTCCTACATGTGTATGTGTGTGTGAGTTTGCATGTGTGCACATGCATGCCTGCGTGTGTATGTGTGCATGTGTGTGTGCACATGCTTGAGTGTGTGCATGCATGTGTATGTGACTGTGTGTATGCATGCATTGTGTGTGTGTGTGTGTGTGCTCAAGAAAGAGTACATGTGTGCTATATTTTCACTATCTATTCTTCTACTAACAGACATCCTGGCAGGTTCCATTTTCTTGCTGCTGTGAACAGCTATGATGAGCTATTTTAAAGTAGGGTGGTGTTTTCTATCTTTCCTCTCCAGACTCTAGCCCAAGGCCTGTGATGGAGCAGAACAGGAACAATGGAAGCATAGAATGAGAAGAGAGCTTAAGACTTTGCTTGGAAATACCTTGTCTCTGCATCTCTCTTTTCACTCGAGGGCTTTTTTTTCATTATTAAAACATTTTTCTCAGGATAAAGTAACATTTTCTTTACATGCAGAATGCTTGGAAATAGGGGAAATACATAATCTGTATTTGTTTGGCTCAGGTAATTTGAAAGCTTATTAAAAACAACATACTTAATTGGTATCTTTTCTCTTTCATCCTAATGCATGTCCTCAAATCTCTAAATAGCCATTGCTCCCTATCCCATTAGTTTATAGACTATTTTAGATATCTGTATTAGTTAGGAGCTTTCAGAGAGACAGAACTGCAGAGCACAGACTCACATAACTCCACAGTCTGTCGTTGACAAGACAGAGGTTACAGATATCTTAGTCAACCTGAAGATTGAGGGTAAATGATGTAAATCTAAGCTCAAGGCAGAGGAAGACCATTATTCCAGTTCTAGAAGATGGGCAAAGAGAGAAGGGGATGTGTCCCTCTATCCTCTGCCTTTTCCTTCTGGTTTTTAATGGAAGACCTTTGTGAGACTTTTCCTTGGAAGTTGTGAATAAACATCTAATGACAAACCAAAGACCAATTTCACCTGGCCTAGCTTGACAATAAAGTAGCTTATTAGGGTTACTTATACAACTATGGGTGACTCAGCAGCAGTTATAGCCTTCAAATCCCATTCAAGCGTGCACAAAGTTGCCTCTCTGAAGCTCACTGCACAGTTTAAGACAGCGCCACCAGAGACTCTGCTCTCCCACGAGGAATCACTTACCACTAACACAACCCTGGGGAGGCTTGTAAATCTCTACTCTTCCAGACACCTGAAAGTGTTGTTAGCTTCCAAGTCTTAGGATCCTCTCCACACCCTAGGAGGAAATATTCAATTAGGAAGAAACAACTACTCAGTAGCCAATGTCCACCAACAATGAGGAGGGCAATCTACCAAGTCCAGCCCCTGGATCCAGTGCTAATCTCATCCAGAAAGACCCTCAGAACATACCAGGAAATGACTATCATTCAGACACTCTGTGCTCAGTCATATTTTCACAAAACTAACCCTCAAAGAATCCAAAATGTCAGGGACATTGGTTGGCCCACTATCTGCATCATTTGACCCATTCTCCTTTCACAGTTCTGTCTACACCCAATTAAGTCAGCTGCCTCCAAACTCAGTGAAGGGACCCTGGGCTCCTCTTTACATAACTTCTCCAAACCCTGCCCCCTTCCTGGGAAAATGAGCTCTAGAGGTTTCTGGTAGTCAAAGAACTCTTAATGCTCTGAACCAAGGCTCTGAGAGGTTTCATGCAGACATGGGGCATAGTACTGGCCCCAGCCCTATTTGTGAGGCAAGAGGATGCTTGAAGTCTTCTTGTCTCATTGCTGTACTTCCTAGATCTTATAAGCTGAGCTTATATATGATCATAGGGTGGATCTTCAGAGTACACGCACTGCCCCTTCAATGCCTGAACCATGGGCTTCTTGCTCAGTTCCCATGGTCTGAATGCTTTTTACCAGTCACCCAAATGCACATGCTAAGATGTTATTACCAGTGTGACTGAACTAGAAGGTAGAAAGTGATTAAATCATGGCACCCAAGTCTCTGTGATTGGAATGAATGCCCTTTTTATGAGGTCCCAGGGACTGTCTATCACCCTCTACTATGTGAGTATGCAGTGAAGAAGTACAATCACCCTCTACTGTGTGAGTATGCAGTGAGAAAGTACAATCTATAAGGCAGAAAACAGGCTCCTCTCCTTCCAGATGATCAATCTGCCACTGACTTGACCTTGAATGACCCAGACTGTAGAACTCTGGCACAGACACTGCTATTGCTCCTAAGTGACTCCATTTGTGGCATTTTGCTATGCCAATGTGAACAGTCTATCTCTACCTAGTGTCCACCATTCTACTGCCACACTGCTGTATGCCTAAACACACCTACATCTTTTTAAGTGAGCATTTGACAGATCATTAGAGTTTTTCATTGTTAACATTTTAATTTTTTCATTCCTCTTGATGTCTGTTGCATATTTATTACCAAGTTGTACTGTGTTGATATATGAGTTTAATATATGGTTTCAATTTTCTAATCTTAGGTATAGCACATTGAATATATATGCCTTCAGTTATGGACTGTTTCATCAATGACTGTCAACATAAAAGGGTCTTGTTTTCAGGATAGGGTTGGCTTATTGGTAGAAAATAATAAATAATAATAAAATAATTTTAATACATATATTGGATTAAATTGTTTTATATATATATTCTTTAATATACACGCCTTTTAAGAATCTGGGTTTTTTTTTTTTACTTTTTTGATGAACTCTGTTTTTTTAGATACACTAATGCATATATCATCTATTTTATGTAAATTCGTAGGAATTACCAGTCTCCCCATCTTTCCTTCTAGTGCTGAGTATGCCAGGTGCTCTGCTTCCTCTCAGTCAACATCACTGTCACCATCACACTAAACATCTCATGTGTGCTGCCATGGGTCCTGTGTGAGAATGTCTTTGTAGCTAGTTTTCCTGCCTGGCCCACAGTCAGGACAAATCTCTCTCACCCACCAGTCCCACAGCCACTCAAACCCGACCAAGTAAACACAGAGACTTATATTGGTTACAAACTGTATGGCCGTGGCGGGCTTCTTGCTAACTGTTCTTATAGCTTAAATTAATCCATTTCTATTAATCTATACCTTGCCATGTGGCTCGTGGCTTAGCGGCATCTTCACATGCTGTTTCTCATCGTGGCGGCTGGCAGTGTCTCTCTCTCAGCCTTCCACTTCCCAGCTTTATTCTCCTTGTCCCGCCTATACTTCCTGCCTGGCCACTGGCCAATCAGTGATTTATTTATTGACCAATCAGAGCAACACATTTGCCATACAGAACATCCCACAGCATGTCTTCATGGGACATATTCCAGAGTGGGGTTACTTAGCCATAGAGCATCAGTTTCTCCCAGTCTCATCACACTGCCCCACAGCATTATCCAACTCTGTCTTCCCATATTCTTTTATATTTTGAATCATACGCTCTTATAACATTTGTTACCACAATGCCTACAAACCAGTATGTTGTTTTATTATTCTTCATATTTTTATGATTGCTATGGAATTTTAACACATTTTTGTAGAACCAAATTTATCTGAGGCTTCCCCTCTTTGAAATTTATATTCATACTTTTATCAGATTTGTTCGATTAAATTTAGATGACTTTTGCACTATACAATACATCTTAACTATTTCCTCATAAGCCTCAACACCATTATTTATAATGGATATATAATGTTCCATAATACGCCATATGTTGTTTAACCATCGTTTTTTTTTATTTCATTAAACCTTTGAGTGCTTTGCAATTTTTTTGTAGCTCTGATAAATGTTCCTGTGTATGAATTCTTCTCTACATGGGTGATTATTTCCTTTGGATCATGTAATGGGAAAATTGATTCATGTCATGATTGATTTAAAGGAAATGAAACATTCTGAAGTCACTTAGTACATACTGTCAAATGGCTTCTCGAGAAGGGTACACCATTTAGAGTTCCATTAGCGATTATACAGTAAGAGTATTTATCTTTCTAAACACTCACAGATATTTTCCAAATTGTCACCAATCTCAGACATAAAAAGCTCTAGCTTAGACAAAAGCATCACTCTATAGTGATATCTAGACCGATTTGACATAAATTAGAGATTTGCATTTGATGTAAATGTAAAGATGAGCAAAGATGATCTGTTCTCTTTGTTCACCTTCCCTGGGCTGCTTGGGCTACATTGTGGATTTGCAGAAATTCTTTATCTGCCTAGTGCTCAAGTCACTGCTATCCATCACTGTGGTGTGCCATAATGCTACAATACTTGCAAAGATAGTCAATGTCCTGAGATTGCCTTCTGTGAGTACCTAAGAGCTGGGGATTGCTCTACCAGATATCAAAAAATAGTTATATGCACAAAGAGGCTCCAGTAGCAAAGTGACTTTGGGCTGGCTGAAAACCTGAAAGTCACCTAGGAGGCTGCCTGTGGCCTCTCAGCAGGAAGGTCCAAAGACTCCCTCTGGCATGCTTCTCACTCCATCTCTTCACTGCACACCTTGCCCGATCATCCTGTTCTCCTTAGTTTCTAAATTAGAGCTATTGTGCTCCGAGCTTGTTTGTGATTCTCAGCAGTTGATAGCCCAGCTCGTGGTCTATGCTGTGTCAGACTGCTGGGATGAGTACACTATCCTCCAGAGAACTGTTAGCACATGGGACCAATGCTCCTGTTTACATTTGGCCTGGACACGTGTGAGGCTAATCATGGATCCCTGTGCCCATCTTGCTGCAAGGGACACTGAAATTCCACTTGTCTCTCTCTTCCCCTTTCTCCCGGGAAAAAACAATGTATGAAGTCATTTAGCTTATAGCTGTTTACTAAATGACTACAGAACATAACTCTCATACTGAATGAAACTTCTCACTTGATCTTTTTTCATCCATTCCTCAGCTATATAAGCCTCTGCCCAGTTCCAAGCATTCTTTGTTGACTGTGAAGTACAGGTTTTCTATAGATGCCCCTCAATTTATAACAGAATTATATCTCTATAAACTTATCACAAGTTGAAACTATTGTGAGCCAAAATGCATTTAATGGCCTTGGCATATTGGACATTGTAGCTTATCCTAGCCCACCTTAAACATGTTCAAAACACTTACACTACCCAACAATTGGGGAAATTCTCTAATACAAAACCCATTTTACAAAGAAATGTTGGAAAGTCTTCTGCAGTTTATTGTCCGTCAGTGTAAGACACGTCAGCAGTACAGTACACAGTGGAGTATATGCTGTTTCCCCCTTTTAACTGCACAGCTGGTAGGAGCTGTGGCTGGTTGCCACTACCCAACACCGTGAAAGTTTCACACAGCTTATTGCTAGGCCAGAAAAAAAAGTCAAAATCTAAGTACAGCTTCTACTGGGTGCAGGTCACTTCTGCACCACCACAAAGCTGATCAGTCAGAGGTGGAGACTGTTTTCACACAAACCTTTGGGAAACTGAAAAGGTAAATGCTTCCCATTGGGAAATCATAGCTAATCCTCACTACCTGTGTGTGGCGGTATTGTGTTCCCCGAAATATTGTGCACCCTAATAAACTTATCTGGGGTCAGAGACAGAACAACCACAATATTAAACATAGAGGATAGGCAGTGGTAGCACACACCTTTAATCCCAGCACTTGGGAGGCAGAGCTAGGTAGAAATCCATGTGTTCAAGGATACAGCCAAGCATGGTGACTCATGCCTTTAATCCCAGAAAGCGAGCCTTTAATCCCAGGGAGTGGTGGTAGAAAGCAGAAAGATATATAAGGCGTGAGGACCAGGAACTAGAAGCATTTGGCTGGTTAAGCGGTCAGGCTTTCGAGCACAGTTCAGCTGAGAGCCATTGGGATGAGGACACAGAGGCTTCCAGTCTGAGGAAACAAGACCAGCAGAGAAGTTTGCCAGGTGAGGTTAGCTGTGGTTTGTTCTGGTTCTCTGATCTTCCAGTTCACCCCAATACCTGGCTCAGATTTGATTTTATTAATAAGACTCTCTAAGATTCCTGCCACGCCTGTGTGCACACCCTTACATGTACCAGAAAGAAGATGTCCTTATGGTCTCAACATCTGGACTAGTGTACTCATTACTGTCCTTTTCATTGTGACAAAATCCCTAACAAAAGCGTTGTAAAGGCAGAGGGATGTTTTCATCTGGCTCACAGTTTGAGGGAAGACAGTCCTTAGTGATGACAGACAACTCCATGGCCAGGGAAACTTTTGTGCATCCAGGACTGTCTCTCTAGAACAGGAAACAAAGGTGAAATAGGAAATAGGTGACTTATGAAACCTTAATACCCACCTTCTAGGGACCTACTTCCTGCTGCTAGATCCTACCTCCTAAAAGTTCCACACACAACCTTTCAAAACAGATACAATGTTCCAACACACTGTAACTTCTGAGGGAATCTTTTGCATTAAAACACTGTAACTAGTTACTTGCATGTTTCATTTTTATGATCCTCCTTTAAAAATATTTATTTATTCATTGAAAATTTCACATGTTTATACAATATATTTTCATTCCATCCAGCTAGTAGTACCTCCCTCTAACTTTGTCCAGAACAAATTGTCTCCCAGTTCATTTCATCCTAACTTCATGTGCTCCTTCTGTTGGTGTTGTTATTGACTTCATGACTCCAGCTGGTGCTTCCGGTACGCTCATTGCTGTGAAGCTGTCCATGAGGGCACGGGCAACCTATGAGTGGCCTTGTCCCAAAGGAGAGGACTCTCCTTCACCAGACACTAGCTACCTGCCAATAGCTCCCCTGTCCCCTTTTGCCATGACTTCAAATTCTTTGTCCTAGTACTGCATATCTCCCCAGGGAGAATGTGTTCACAAAACACATTTTAAGATTCTGGAGTGGTATTCCTTGCTTACAATAAAATGTGCACACTTTTAAAGATAGTTTAGGAGTTAGACTGCCCCTGAAGTCAAGATACAAAATTCTCCACTGCCTTAGAAAGCTTCCTCATGCCAATCTGGTCAATACCTCTGGGTCTCTGCTGCCCTGCCTTTTATAATGTGGATTAGTTTTCATTGTTTTAGCGTCTTCTCTTGAGATGCATGTGATAAGAGCTCTTTTGTATCGGTTTCTTTCATTTACTACAATGCTTTTGTAAATTTAACCACGATTTTTTGTGTATCAGCCTCAATTGTCATTGTTTAATGATGCTTATATGAACATGAAACAATTTGTCTGTTTAGAAAAGTTCTGGTAGGCCTTCTAGTTTTTACAGATATACGTTTTCATTGGTGCCTACCATAAGGAATATGTAGATAAGATTTTTTGCATTTTGACAGTGTTGGGAATTGAACCTAAAGCCCTGTACAGGCTAGTTATGGGCCCTATCACTGTCGTCTAAGCTACTTTAAAATTAAGAACTTCTTTTGGGAGCTGTTGAAATAGCTCAGTGAATAAAGTTGTTGCCACTAACTTTGACAACCTGAGTTCAATCCCCAGGTCCCACAACATGGAAAGGAAAAACAAGAAAACTGACTTCTACAAGTTGTCCCCTATCCTTTGCATGAGCCCTGTGGCGTCTGCACACACACACACACACACACACACACACACACACACACACACACACACACACACCACACATACACTCACACACACAATAAATAAATAAAATGTGAATAAATTTAAATGATTTAAGACTGCCATATGTAGCACAGAAGAATGTGTTTTAAAAGAAGGAACTTATGATTAGAAAGCATGTGCAGAGCAGGAAGAGCAAGCTGCAGAGTGAGACAAGACAGCTGCAGTACTGCAAAAGACAGTGGGAGCAACATACAAGTGATTTCTTCAACTCACTTCACATCTTCTGAGTAAATATCTATGGGTGAAATTCCTTTGCTTTAGGTTAAGAATTGTTCAGCTTTGTTTAAAAATAGAACAAACAAATCTGCCTTGTCTTCCCAAGTGTGCCTGTGTGCATTCTTCTGAAAGACTGTCTGAAGACATGGGTCCTTCACACCCAAGCCAGCACTCCTTGGAGTCATCTGCAGTTTTAACCATTTGGGTGATTGTAAAGAAAAGTCTTTATTTGGGTTTTAACTTGTATTTCCTTTGACTGAAGTGTGAGAATCTCTTCAGTTGCTTATTGACCATTTCTGCTGTGTCTTCTGACTTGCCTGCTCCAGGCTATGCATAGCTTTAAAAATGGGGTAATGGTCCCTCCTGTTGAGCTGTGGGTGCTCCCTACATATTCAGAGGAAAAGTCCTCTGTCAAATATATAGAGAGCAAATTTTTCTACCTTTGCATATTGTGCTCACCTTTTGTTTTTTTTTTTTTTTTGGGGGGGGGGTCTGGGTCTTTTGATGAACAGAAGTTTTACTATGAAAAATTCTAGTCGTCGGTTTTGCTTTTCTTCACAGTGAAGTGTTTTCTATACCCTGTCTCAGAAATCTTTACCTAATTGTAGATTGGAAACAGACACTCATTTTCATTATTCTTCAGTATTTGTCTCTTGGCGCTTTCTAAATTTAATCTTATTGTAGATATTTCAATCGTTCTTGTGAGTGCTGAAAGACAGTGGCTGTGGGTCTTTTTTTTTGTATATGTAATATAACTCTTCAAGTAAATCTATTGAAAAGATTTTTCTTTGCCCATTGAATTACTTGGCAACTTTGTTGGAAAACAATTGACTGTATGTGGATCTGATTCTTCATTCTTTATTCTGTCCCACTGGATCTAATGCTATCCTTATGCCAATATGATGCTGCCTTGACTAATGGAACTTTACGGTAAGACTTGAAGGAATGTCAACCCCAACTTTGTTTGGGTTTCTGTCAAAGTGTTTGACTATTGTATTGTTTTGAACACACACACACACACACACACACATGCATGTGTATGTGTTTGTATGTATATGTGTATGTATGAATCCTTGTTAACTTCTGCAGAAATGTTTATGAGTATTTTATGATACCATTGATTCATGTTGGAAAGACTTGAGAACATAATATACAGGTATATAGCAAATACATGTAGACATGTGTGGTGATATTTTACTTGTGCTTTAATAAAGCTTGCCTGGAGATCAGGAGGGAAAGGTCAGCCATTTTAAGTAAACAAGAAGTCAGGCAGCACACGCCCTTAATCCGATCACTTATAAGGCAGAGTCTCTGTGTGTTTACTTGGGGGACTCAAGTGGGAGAGATTTTTTCCAACGACTGGCAGGCCAGGACACAGGAAGACTTCCAACTACAGACATGCTCTACATCTTTAGCTATTCTTTTTATTCATAATTTTCAGCATAAAATTATGAAGTATAAGGATTTTACACTAAAGTGTAAAGATTTTAAATGTTTTCTTAAACTAGCCCCAAGAATTTTCTGATTTTTTAAAAAATAAATTTTGAGTATCACTTTCCATTTTTTTACTCTTGGAGTGTGCTGAGACAGGGTCCCTCTATATGGTTCTGACTGTGTAGACCAGGCTGGCTTTGAACTCAAAGTGATTCTTCTGCCTCAGCCTCCTGAGTGCAGCAAGTAAAGGCATGCTCTACCATACCTGGCTTGCTTATTCTTGCTATACAGGAATATTCTAACTGGAAATTACAACTCAAACACATTTAGGATATCTCAAATACACAGGCATAAGTGGCTTTTGTATTCTGCAAACTTTCTGAATTCATTACTGTCTTTAGCAGCTGTTTTATATATTAACATTGTCTGTGCACACAATTATGGATCTAAATGAAGATAATTTTGACTATTCCTTTTCAATATTCATTTTTGTGTCTTTGTGTGGATATGTTGCAGTGATTGGGAGTCCTGATGCAGAGCTGAATGGAAGCACTGAGAGCAGAGGTCCTCTCTTGTACCCAAGAAGCTATCATGTCCTGAATTTTTTCTTTCTAGATTTCTGAGAGTGTTTTCGAAGTCGTAACAGGTATGAATTTTGTGACTGCTGTCTTGTGCCTGTGGAGACTCCCCCAGATGGATTAATGACAACTATTGGAAGCTTGAAGCTGTGAGATAAACCTCATGAACCTCCCTCTCATGTGGGCAGTGGTTGATCACACTCAGGGAACCATCTGCAAGTTTCTAGGGCCTTTGTTCTGGGTCACATTCTCCCTATGAGTTCTAACCTTATTGCACCATCAAACTGTCTATGCAGCTCGAAAATCTCCGTACACTGCAGCCTGTAGATGCTCTCATGGTACTGTACTGGGAAAATCTGGAGACACACTTTAAATCAGCCATTCTACCAGGGAAAACTGTCCTGAGTTGTACTATTTCCAGTATTTGTTGGAAAGTATTTCACATTCTGTCAGTTTTTAAGTAGAAAACTCAGTCTGGTCTCTCCTCCTCTATGATGGCTAAGGTAGAATCCTCGATTTCTTTTTTTTTTTTTTTGGTTTTTCGAGACAGGGTTTCTCTGTGTAGCTTTGCGCCTTTCCTGGAACTCACTTGGTAGTCCAGGCTGGCCTCGAACTCACAGAGATCCGCCTGGCTCTGCCTCCCGAGTGCTGGGAGAATCCTCGATTTCTAATTTCCAGTTACCTCATGTTCATTGAGTAACAGCTATGTGCCAGACGCTGGATGTGTTCACATTAGTGAACAAAAGAAGACCATTTCACAGAGCCTAAAACTTGGAAAATTGGGCAACAAAGAAGAAAACACAGTAAATAAGGGATGTCAGATGAAATTAAGTGAAAGAAAGGAATGGGGGAAAGGAGAGTGGACAGGGAGGATGCCCCAGGAAGGAAGTAATCACCTCACGGGTACATGGAAACATTGAGGGAAATGCTCCAAACTGGGAAAACGAGAAGTGTAGCATCTCTCAGGCATGAAGATGAAGTCAGTACTGAAAATTCAGCCCTGCTACCAGCGTCGGGAGGACAGATTAAGTAGAACGCCTAAATGGTGGTGACTAGGGGTAGAGGGGCTTGATAGTTTAAGATCTTGAATTGCATTATAAGTACTTTTTTTTTTTTTTTTTTTTTGTTTTGGTTTTTTGAGACAGGGTTTCTCTGTGTAGCTTTGCACCTTTCCTGGAACTCACTTGGTAGTCCAGGCTGGCCTCGAACTCACAGAGATCCGCCTGGCTCTGCCTCCCAAGTGCTGGGATTAAGGCGTGTGCCACCACCGCCCGGCTGCTTTATAAGCACTTTGATTGTTGTTCTGAACTGTGCAGAGGTGTGAGACAGTCTAATGATGACCCAGCAGGACCCTGTTGTGGAGAACAGAAGTGAAGGCACACAGGCACTTAAGATTGTTGGGGCAGAAAACGGTGGTTAGAGCCACAGTGGAACAGAAGAGGTAGCATAAGATGGTTGGTGTCAGATCCTTTCTTATGGTGGGGCTGGCAAATTTTCTTATTGCTAAGCTTTAGACTTAAGCAGTCTTCCCTCTCCCTCAGTTAGGGTTCCATCTATCCTTGAATGGAGGCCTCTTTCAGAGATAGGGACAGAAGCAACTTCTTAAAAATTATTTGTCAATCTATTCATTGCTGTTTTGATATATATTAGTTCTGTGAGGATTTTATACAATGTGTTTTGAGCCTATTCAACCCCCTCCCACACAGCCCTTCCTGGTACATTTCTCTTTTCTATCTGCCCTGCTGCTCTGTGATTGTTTTGTTTGTTTGGTTGGTTGGTTGATTGGTTGGTTGGTTGGTTAGTTGGTTAGTTGGTTGTTTGTTTGGTTAGTTGTTTGGTTGGTTTTTACCTTCCCAGTTCAATTTGTGCTGACCAAATACTTTTGGATGTGTAGCTTTTCACTGAAGCATGGCCATCTTATGGGGGGGGGCACTAAATTAAGAGAAAACTGACTCCCCCTCTTTCTGTAGCTATCAATAGCCAATAGCTTCTCAGCTATGGGTGGGAGTTTGTGCCCAATCTCCCTCTCCATGCTAGGAGTTGGCCTGGCTTGAGCTGGCACAGATCTCATGCATGTTGTCACAAACATTATCACAAGTTCATATGTGCATAAGATGCTGTTTTCTTGTAGTCACCCACTAGCTCTGGATCTTATGCTCTTTCTGCCCCCTCTTCAGCCATGATCTGTGAGGCTCTGGAGGAGGAGGTATAGCATAATACAGATGTTCCTTTTAGGGCTGAAAATGTCACAGTCTCTCCTTCTCTGGACCTTGGTCAGTTGTGAGTCTCTGTATTAACCACTATGTACTGCAAATAGAAGGTTCTCTGATGAGATTTGAGAAATGCACTAAACTATGCATATAATGACAAGCCATTAGGAGTTAATTTAATACAATGTCCTTTTAGAAGAATAATAGGAGGTTCTTGGCTCAGTCCTGGTGCCAAGTATGGTTTTTATCTTGTGAAACAGAGTTCAAATCTAATCAGCTTTAAATGTGCTTCTCGGGGACTCATAAATTTACTGTTAGCTTAATTTACACACAGAGCCCAATGCAGTGTCTTGTAGTAATTTTGATTACCTAGAACAGTGCAAAGATTACTTTTAAAATCACTGTGCAGATGAAGAGGCCTTTATGTTTTCTCCCAGAAATGACCTGGAAGATTTGCTACGAACTCCTGCATGGCATTTTCAGACTGTCAACAAAACATATTTCTGAAACTTATCCATCTACTTAAGTATTTGGTGTTTTTTTTCCTTCGGTCATTTTAAAATCTCATCTGCTTTTAAGAATATTTGAAGTTTCAAAATCATTAGTGCACTGTCTCTGGTTTGCAATCTTAGTCAATAAGGCTTGTCTGAACAGCACCTCGGAAGGCTCCTTTCATCCCTTTCACTTATTCATTCCATAAACAGAAATGTGTTAAAGTGTATTCCTGTGCTGTGTTGTCAGAGATAGGTTAATCCTTACATAGACTGCATCCCCCCACACCCAGGAATAAGTTAACAATATGAAATGCACAGCATATCATCTGCATGAGAGCAAGGAGAGCCAGTGGGTATGCTGGTAAGGAAACATTTAGGAGGAATTTTTGTTCCTGCTTTTGAGGTGTGAATTTCCAGCTGTAGGCAGGTATTGGTGTATTAAGGAAAGCATGGATCTTTACAATGGCAACAGCATACACAAAAGTCTTTAGGGTAAGAGAATCAGGATGCTGCATTAGGAACGTGTGAGTGCTTAGGAAGGTTGGTCATCACCATAAGATTAGCAAGCAGT
Source organism: Peromyscus californicus insignis (assembly GCF_007827085.1). Taxonomy (NCBI): domain Eukaryota; kingdom Metazoa; phylum Chordata; class Mammalia; order Rodentia; family Cricetidae; genus Peromyscus; species Peromyscus californicus. The sequence continues at coordinate 4,969,621 of NW_026294413.1, read as the reverse complement.
GCACCTGCAGAGGTAGGCACTGGGCTGACTGAACTCCACATGGTGCAGTTTGCATTTAATTATTGCAGAGCAATTGTTGGCGCTGGCAGTCTCTTCTAACAGGAGAAGGGGTGTTACACTGAGAGAGGTCATGTGATGTGGAGAAAGGCTCAGATTACAGCGAGACCTCAGACAAGGAGACCTGTCAGTACCACCACCATAGTCTGGGACAATGATGTTAATAGCCTGAAATAAGCTACTGCCAGAAGTAGAATTGGAGAATTAAAAAGAAAAAATAACAAGGGAGAATTTAGAGAATAGGACTGATTGGATGTGACTTACAGAAGAGGAAAAGGTAACGAAGAAATCAAGTCAGGCTGAGACCCAAGATAAAATACTAGTACCATTGATTGAGATATCCTGCATCGATAGAGAAATAGATGGAGGGGACATGTGACAAATTCGGGTGGAACAAATTGAGTTTAAGCCGTCTGAGGATACATATCTGACAATGTCCACCAGTAATAATTCATGTCAGTCTAGAGCTCAGGAGAGCCATGCTCACTTGAAATATATTTGAGGGTCAGAGCAGACAGATGGCTGTAGGAGCTCTGATAGTAGAAAAGCTCACAGAGGAGCAAGTGTGGAGCGTTCAGAAGGGGCTGCTGAGAAACACTGACATGTGAAAGGACTCACGGAGAAAGGATCAGAGAAGACTCTGATGAGCAGACAGTGAGAGAGAAAGGGAACCTTACGTCATGGGCTTGAGGGAAGGCAGAACCTGGAACACCTAAGAACTTCAAAAAGCAGGCCAGCTCTACATGGTAATCCAAGCAGAGTTGTTGCATCTAGCAACACACAGGAGGTCCACAGTCCTCAACAACAGGAGCACCACGGAGGTGATCAGGCCGAAGTCAGATGGCAGTGCATGGGGTTGGGGGGAAGCGAGTTGGGTGGGCTGAGCAGAAGCACAGAGGACAAGAGAAGACAAACATGGGTTCAAACAAAACGGGGCTCAAGCTTACGGTTGGTTGAGATGTGAAGGATATGAGCTTACGGAAAATCTGCTCAGAGTCAGCACAGAGGGAGCAATCGACAGTGTTCTAAGGTATCAGGAATTTAGCAGGCTCCATACATCTGTGGGAGGAATGGCCGTAAGAAGAGGGAAATATACCAAAAAGATAAAGTGTGGAGTAAAGGTAGAGGCCTGTTCTGAATTGTGCCCTCCAAAATTCCCATGTTGACATCCTCATTCCAGATCTCAGAATGATACCCTGATCTCAGAATGAGACCATTTTTTGAAGCATGGCCATTATAGTTGCTACTAATTAAATTGATGTCATGCGCTCTCTTTCTCTTCTCTCTTGATTTCTATCTTATGACTTTGGTGTACATTATCCTTTTCCTACGTGTCTTTCTCTTTCTTAACACTCATGCTTAAATATATGTTTCAGCTGCCTCTTAAGAAAAACAAATGAACAAAAATATGAAGTCACACCAGAGAAGGGTGAACACATAACTCAATAGCTTTAGTATCCACATAAAGTGGGGTAATTAAACAGAAACACAGAGAGAACCCAAAGCAATGAAGACAGACCAAGATGGTACCACAAAAGTCAGGGAACGCCAAAGATTGTCAGCAAACACTAGCACCATATGACAACACTTCTATGTGTAAACATGATAGTTCAGTGTAGAACAGTCTTACCCACACATTCCAAAACCCCTAATGAATGCTTGAAAGTGCAGATAGAATTAAGTACCCTGTTTTAGCCTGGGACAGTCAATCTGGAGTCAAAAAGGCTTCCATATGATTCAAAGTATGATATACAGTGTGGATATACTGTACAAAAGGATGGTGTCATCCTTTCTGAACAAAGAGAAAAATCCACATCCCATGCAAAATGAAAGACAACTGTAGTCTTAATCATACTACTCAGAACACTCTGCAACTGTTTTGCTAAAAGCAAAAGTATAATTAAAGGGAGGTTAATATACTTCCTAATGATACTTCGTTGCAGTAGCCCTAGACAGCTAATGCAGCCCAAATGAATGTAAGTGAGCAGGTTGAAAGACAAGGAAGGTATCAAGAGAGTCTTGACCTAAAGGTGCTGATTTACCATGAATTTGGTCTTGATGTCATCTGTGGGGAGGGTGTGAGGGTGTCTTCATGTACATACTTAGAGACTGGTGGATATGTAGAATAACCAACCTGAATAGCAGAAGGGAATAGATAAGCCCAGGATAGTGTTGGGGCCCCTGTTGAAATGGAGTTGCTTTAGTTTACAGTGCTTGTGTATAGTTTGGAATTTTGCTTTTGCTTTTTGAAGAATCCTTACCATGGTAAACCCAGTGTGGCTATTTTGGGAACATATTTTCTACCATGGAAACCAAAGCCAGGTATGTTTTTCTGCACTGCCTGCCTTTTGCAAGACTGTAACCTGAGGCTTTTCTCTTTTCTCTGTCCCATCTTGTCCCATAGCCATTTCCAAATAATCACTCAGAGGCTTATATTAATTACAAATGTTTAGCTGATGGATCAGGCTTATTACTAATTGGCTGTTACACTTAATGAACCCATAAATTCTTATCTATGTTTAGCCACATGGCTTGGTGCCTTTTCTTAGTACAACATTCTCATCTTGCTTCCTCTGCATCTGACTGGTGACCCCTGACTCTGCCCTTCTTCATCTCCAGTTTGATTGTACCACTTAACCTTATTCTGCCTGGCTATTGGCCAGAACAGCTTTATTTATCAACCAACAAGAGCAGCACATGTTCAAAACGTACAGAAAGCGCATGCCACAGCATTTCCCCCTTTCCGCCTAATCAAAAAGCAAAGTTTTAACTTTAACATGGTAAAATTACATGTAACAAAACAATTATCAAGCAAGAATTACAGTTACAATATCTAGTCTATTTGTATTTGGCAAAATTTTAAAGAAAATATTTTGTTATCTATTTTATCTTTGTGAGTCTAAAGTTTCATATCTAATTTATCTTTTATCATAACTAAGTAAATCTATAATTATAACAATGTAGTCTTCAACTCCATCAAAGACCCCAGAAGGATATAATATTGGCTGAGTAAACAGGAAGTGCATTGCAAGTGACTTCCAAAACTCTAGAATTGAAAGAGACATCTGGCTGCCTGTACAGCCACCCAACATTTTTCTGTAACATTGGGGCATCTGTCTTTAGCCTACAGGGCTAGAGTGTCTGACAGAATTTTAATGAAGCAGAAAATTTGAAGGAATGTCCCACCTCTATTGGCAAAGTTCATCAGTTGCTTTCCTCTGTGTACTTCAGAATGTCTAGCACTTTCTTCTGTGAAGCAGGAACCTGAAGGACCACTCTGCCTTGTTTTGGCAAAGGTTAGTGGTGACTTTCCTCTGGGTCCTACATGTACAGTTTATACAACATACTGTCAAGCAGTCTGGGCAAGAGCAGTTTCTTACCCAAATGGCTAGCCTTGCCATATTGAAAACAAACTCCATAAGGAGTTTCTTTAATGCTCATTATCCTCTTTGAAGTAATTAGTGCTGCCAGGAGCAGACATGTCTCACTGTCGAGAAGGTCTTAAAACATTTTAAATGCCATATTCTGTAGGTCTTTGAAATGTTTGAAGATGACCTACCTAATTGAAATACATTATTGTATACCTAGAAACCCTAACCAATATGGCAATAAGGTTGACTATTATAGATGACTGTTAATCTGTATTTTTAAATTATGTATTCCATTTTTAAATGAGCTGCACAAACATAATACCTTAAACAAGAATATAAAAATACATACAGTATAACAAAATTGACTTTAAATTTGTATCAATAAACTAAAATCTATACCAATGTAAAATATTTTGAGATTAACAGACCCTAGCCTTTAGTAAAGGTACAAAGCGCTGACACTATTTTATTCATAGGAAAAATCATTAAAATTATTCAGCAGGCTCAATGCCAATGTTTCTCTTGCCTTTTTCCATCACTGGGAGCTAATCCTCAGGGTTTAGCTTATAAAATCCATGACTGAATAAGTCTTTGTCTTTCATCATCTTTCTCACAGATTTGGTGGCTCTGCGCTGTACTTTGGCACTGAAATGCCTCCTCAAGGCATCCTCTTCACCCTCAAATTCAAGGATGTCTTAAGAGGCTTGTTTTCTCTTAGCATGAATATGAACCATGTCTCAGTGGAGTCTGTAACTAACCAGTTCTCCAAAGGTACAGTAACATGGCTGGTACAGGAAAATGTGCTACCACAAACCTTGCACAAGTACATCTTTTCTCCATGAAGCATGAGACTTTTAGAATAAAACATAGCAATTCATGCAAATTGTATGAGAACTTGTGAACACAGAGAGAAACTAGCACTTGTGAAATCTGTATTATTCTCACTGCCAAGTAAGTCCTACCCCCAAGCATAGAGCAAAGTGTACAACAGGCATAGATTTCTCAGAGATGTAACAGGGAGATTGCATCTTCTGAGCAATGTTCATTAGGGAATTTCAAAACAAAACCATGGAGCCTTGGAAACCCTCAAGAGGGGAACATACAGGAAGAGTAACATCAGGAGCATTGCAGAGATGATTTGTGCTTACCTGAGATGCTCATCTGGGATGCTTTTGACAAACATGAGTCTCTGTCCCTCTCTGATTAGGTGAACAACTCAGACTCTGACAGCAGAGTCTGGCTACCCAAGGGCTCATTGGAGAGGAAGCCAACTAATTAGAAGGAACTTGGTGAAAAATGTGGGCTCTAACTCCAAACCCAGTAGAAAGAGCTACAAACCTGTAGTAGGATGTTTGCTTGAGGGGCAGGTGAAATTCCTAGTTCACATTCATTAGTACTTACTTTGCATGCTTGTACACAAAGCTTAGACTCTGAGCAACCGCCTAACTGATCCCACATTCTCAACCTCTGGTTTGATACTAATGATGAAACTTCAAAGTACACAAGCAATCATAGGCTAATGAAGCTGCGCGGGGTTTTGAGATAATGTAGGTCTGCCCCCAAGACCATAACTACCATATTCACCATCATTATTACAAAGAAAAGAAAATCAAAACTGGAGTCAAAAACATAGAGCTTGACTACATGGCTTCTTTCTGGAAAGACTAACTAAACCTAAATATTTTTATTTTAATAATCATTTCACTACACAATGCCAAATACCCTAAAGCCTACAAACCAGAAACCAGAAGGGTGGGAGCCAGAAGGCATCCTCAGTACACTCCAGTATTGTGTGATATTTCTGATCTGTGTGTTTCTTGTATAATATAAATGTGTTTTCTAATCTAGTTGGTTTTCATTAACATATATTTAAGAAGATATATTTCATCATATCCATACCTCATGATTTATTTCAAATTCTCTCTGCTAAGCTGAATTTCATGTAATCCTTACCCCCCCCCAAAAAAATACAAAAGACTGCTACAATTTAATACAATTTAACACCACAATTTACATTTCTGAATTGAAAAAAAAAATGGAGGTCATGAGTAACCGGTCTACGTGTGTAAGGCTTATAGTTATTGGCCCCGGATTGGACTTCAACACTCCCTGGAGTCTAGGCTCATGTTGCCCAACTACTCAATGGAAGATGACAAAACTCCCAACACACATCAGGATCTCTGCAGGTATGTGGGACAGTGGAGACCTCACTAACGGAGATGTTTAACTTCAATGGTTCAGAAGCCTAATAAGAAATCTAATATTCTCATGTGGTCTTCATTTACCATGGTCTCCTATTCCTTGTTCTCCCTCTCTGTTCTTGATCCAGCTGGGATCTCCCGCTCCCCCAAGCTCTCTTTCCCTCGACCCTCGCCCTTCACTACCCCCAATCATGTCCAGGCTGTTCATGTAGATCTCATCCATTTCTCCGTCATTGGGCAATCCCCGTATCTTTCTTGGGGTCCTGTTTTCCAGGTAGCCTCCCTGGTGATGTGAGTAGTAGATGTTCCACATCTAGTATCCTCCTATGAGTGAGTACGTACCATGTTTGACTTTCTGAGTCTGGGTTACCTCACTCAGGATGATTTTTTTCTAGATCCATTCATTTGCCTGCAAACCTCATGATGTCATTGTATATATGTACCACATTTTATTTATCCATTCTTCAGTTGAAGGACATCTAGGTTGTTTCCAGGTTCTGGCTATTACAAACAATGCTGATATGAACATAGCTGAGCAAGTGCTCTTGTGGTATGATTGAGCATTCCTTGGGTATATGCCCAAGAGTGGTATAGCTGGATCTTGGGGCAGATTGACCACATGAGAATAGGAAGAAGCAAAGTGCTAGAGAGGCCCACAGAAATCCACAAAGATGCCCCCACAATAGACTGCTGGCAATGGTCGAGAGACAGCCCGAACTGACCTACTCTGGTGATGGGATGGCCAAACACCTAATTGTCGTGCTAGAAACCCCATCCAACTACTGAGGGATCTGGATGCAGAGATCCATGACTAGGCCCTGGGTGGATCTCTGGGAGTCCAATTAGTGAGAATGAGGAGGGTTTATATGAGCGAGAATTGTTGAGACCAAGGTTGGATAAAGCACAGGGACAAATAGCCAAACGAATGGAAACACATGAACTATGAACCAATGGCTGAGGGGCCCCCAACTGGATCAGACCCTCTGAATGGGTGAGACAGTTGATTGGCTTGATCTATTTGGGAGGCATCCAGGCAGTGGGACCAGGTCCTGTGCTCATTGCAGGAGTTGGCTGTTTGAAACCTGGGGCCTATGTAGGATCGCTTGGCTCGGCCTGGGAGGAGGGGACTGGACCTGCCTGGACTGAGTCTACCAAGTTGATCTCAGTCCTCCGGGGGAGGCTTTGCCCTGGAGGAGGTGGGAACGGGGGGTAGGCTGGGGGGAAGGGGAGGGGGGCGGAAGGGGGGAGAACAAGGGAATCCGTGAAAAAAAAAGAAATCTAATAAGTAAAATTTTATTCAATAAAAAAGTCATTTTTAACTTATATCCCCCAATGAAACACCACTTATCTGCTTTGAGTCTCCATTTCCTCATTTATAATAACTTTTTGTAGGGTTATATAGAAGGCATGAAAAAATTATTTTAATGTATGTGCTATTATAAGAGTCTCTGTATGCAGGGGCAAGATGCTAGCATTTATGGGTGGTGAGTGAAAGTTCCAGGCAAAATTGCTCTGACAAAACAGAAATTTGTTTCACTGAACTTAGAAGAACCAGTTCCCCACTGATTCATACAATGCCCTCTAAGACCCTATAATTTTGAGGGAAGGGACTAAAGCCTGCAAGGCAGCTCCACACAGTATAATAGTTCTTGACGAGATCTATTCTGACTGGAAATTTGTTCTCATGCTGAATGAATGAGAATTCATTGCTTACTTTCTCTGATTTGGAGCCCCTGAGGGGTAGAAAAGCATAATTATCCCAATAAATAACATGGCATTATAAGTCAATAATGGGATGGCACCTTCCTGGCAGCTAGACCGTAATCGCATGAATTCAGACCTTGAGTTTGCCAAGGTGCTTGTTACCGCAGGGTTACCAGGGCTTATTACATTCTTTTGGTCCTGAACATGGTTGTCTCTGCAGCTGAGTTCATTAGGTAAACAGCTGGCGTAATTGATAGTGTGAATACCACTTCATTTCCTACTGCTTCAAGAGAATTTGCTTTGAGGTGGGAGAAAATGACCTGTTCCACCACTGTGAGTTCTGGCCCATTTTTCTGAAGGAACACACTTCAGCTCATGCCTGCAAATTGTCTCCCTTTCTTTAAGAGATAAGACAACAGAGGGAGCCTATCAGCATGCTTTCTCCTGGCAGGGTGGAAGTACCAAGGTCAGCTTTTGCTTGGCTGGGAAGAATTTTGCAGACCTCCCTAGAAGGTTGTAACAATGCCAGCAAGACTAGTGCGTCCACACAGAAGTAGAAAGATGGTCTTTTTAAAATGGGAACGTATTTTGTGATTAACATACTAAAGCAATTCCAATTTAAAAACCTCAAAAGGTCTTACTTGGGTTGACAGAATTATCTTACAGCATTTCCAAAAGTTACAATAAAATAATCATCAGATTTGGAGTGATCAAAATAGTAAGACATGGCTTGCACTCTGCCAAAAATAAAATATGCTACCAAGCAACAGCTATTATGCAGTATGTTTCTGAGACCAGCATAGGCACACATATTAACAGAAATGAACAAGCCAAATGAAAGAGAGCAAGTCCATATGGGAAACGCATTGCAAATGACATCATTTTGAATCAGAAGTTACTATCACCTTGTCCCTTGGGTATGGCATTGGGAAGGACAGCAGCATGATTACTGTAAGCCATGCCAGCTGCTAAGCAGAGCCAATTGCAAGCCTCTCCGCCATGTGGGATGCCTGGAACAGAATTTGGAATCTCTACTCTTTCTTCTATTTTTGCTTTTAGTGGAGTAAAGGAGACATTTTTGAGGAAACCAATGAAAGCAAAATTACATAAATGGAAAGTCTGGTCACAAAAAAAATGAAGAATTTCAACTTAGAAATGATGAAAAAGTATTTATTAAACTAATTAAAAATTTTCATGCATTATAGAATGTTATTAATACTATCCTTACTGTGAAAAGTCATTGATAAAACTAAGACAGATAATAAACTTAAAAAAGGAAAATGACCTGCACATTTAGTTCACAAAACCATGATCTAAAGGCATAAGCATTCATATTGATGAGCGTTTTAACTTCACAAAACAACTGGCAAGAAAACAATAGCAATGCTTTTATTCATCAAATCAGCAAGCACAAGATATGTGTCTAACGATCGTAGCTAAGAGGTGAAGTGACATCTAACAGAAGCACGAAGTCACTCACTGTGGATGGCATATGCTGGAAATTTGGAAAACCTTCATGCTTTAATGCTTATGCTTGCTTAGGCTGTCTCACCTTCACCTCTTGGCATTTAACCTGTCCAGACTATCATAGATTATCACAGAGATCTGTGTGTAAGTGATCTCGGAACAGCGGCAATAATTTAGACACTGTTAAAGATCTATAGACATATGATGGGCTAAGCAGTTCAGTGCAATACAATGGGAAACTATGCAACCATTGAAAAGGGCATTATAGAAGTGTATTTAATGATATGGAAAAATGCTCTTTAGAAAATTACTTTTTAAAAGTTTACACATCTGCATAATTATAATGATTTTCTCTTGGTAGCGAGATTGCTGTGATTTCTTTCCTCTTTTGCATGCTTTCCTGCACTAACATCTTAATAATGAACCTCTAATGCAGTCAAAATTTAGACACCGTGATGTCCTATTATATTTTGACCCTAAAACTTGATGTAGAAAAAGTCAGTGTCTAATAGTCAACAGGGCAGGAGTGTCTTTCTTCATGGTGGTAGTGTGCGCCTGCCCATACCCTGCAGGATCAAAGACTACAGGATCCTTCATTACAATGGCAATCACAGGGGTGGATATAGGCCATGACCTCATTCTTCTGGACAACTGGAGCATCCCTTTACCAGGCAAGGTATCGGTAGGGACACAATCCAGCCCTTCAGGTTCCATTGAGCTCATCCAAAAGTGTTTTCTTGGGTGACTGGAAAGAAGGTGTTTTCATTTTTGTTCCACTGGACTTGAGTAATGAACAACCTGTAGCTACAACTAAAATGAGTCCTTCCCAAAACTGGGAACATGTTTGGGGAAGGGGGGTGCATTAAAGAAATAGGTTAAAAAAAAAAACAGTCAATCTCCATGATGTGACTTAAGCCCTGCCTGACTCTGACCTTCAACAATACCAACCCCAGCAACAAACACAAGGAAAAATACACAATACTTTAAGCCAGTACTCTTAGGGTGGACTTAGGTGGAGTCTCTCACTTGTAAATGAGGAAGACAACAGAGATCCCAAAAAGCTTGCAAGAGATCACTGGAAAAAGACCAGGATAACTTTTAAGGATCCAGATAAGGTTTCCCTTATCTGTTCACCCTTCCCCTTCTACCTCAAAGCTGAAACAGTCAGCCAATCTGAAGAGACTTTGCTGTACCTCCCAGGCTGCAATAGCTCCACTCATGAAGTCCTAACAGAATCCAAAGTCACACTCACCTGAAAGCATCAGAGATGCCCCAAGTGCCCTGCAACATTATTTGGAAAGTACATCCTTAATTCAGGTAAACATTAAAACTATGGGGCTAGTGGACCTGGTAAAAATCAGTAATTTAAAACATTTCTCACTCAGCATAAATGTATCCTAGATCTGTATTTCCAAACTTCAGAATTTGGGAAGCACAACCACCATATAGAAGATGGGGTCGGGGCTTATTATAGGGATTGAATATCTCATCTCATATAACTTGAGACCAGCTGGAAAAGGCACTGAGAGCCCTTCGAACCTTTCAGCCTGCCTTGTCCATTAGAGTGGCCCTGTCAGATGTTTCAGGGAAATCTCAGAAGCCACTGGGACTGAGAAAGAAATCTATGGCATGCCCTCATCTCTCTGTTGTGAGGAGGGCAGGGATTGAGACTAGGAATCCCTGTGATAGACGGTCTGACAGTCTGGAAATAAGAGGCAGGCGTGGCATAGGACAGATGAGGAGAGAGATGGGCCTCAAGAGCCTGAGTCCGGACGTCTCTGCAGCCATGATGACTGCAAGGGTGTGGGACAATGCTTCACTGCCACTTTGCACAAATCTTCCTTTGAGCCAATTCCTACTTGGGATTCCCTGGGGCAGAGACTCTAGGAAATGACTTCTGGCTTGATGATACATATATAAAAGCCACAAATGTGGTTGCAGTCCACCTGGTGATCTATTCAAACATAGGTGTGACTCTCCATGCAGCTCTGATTCTGATCAGCACATGCCTTTCCAAGAATGGAGCAATAGCTGCAACCCCAGACTGTTCTTGGGGTAGCAAGATTTGGTCCCTTTGTTACATACACTAAGAAGCACACTTTAGTGAGCATCACAGTGGGGGCGGGGGACACTCACGGGCCTGAGCTTTCATGTTATTTGCTTTTTACAATAATAAACAGAACCTAAAAAGTACTCATGAGAGAAAAGAAAATTGGCTCATTTGTGATGAACAAAGGACACATTTTTAAGATGTCTTAATCTTTGGTTTAATAGTGCATTAAAGGAGACTGTGGCAACCATTTGTCTCTACTCGAGATGGGGTATTTGGACTGAACTTTGATCCAAATAACTCCTTAGCCTGTGGCATTACATCAGGCCTTTGTGGGGTGCAAACTTCCATCTTTTCTTCCTCAACCAGGAGCAGCAAGGCCAGTGCAGAAGCCATTGCTGGCAGTGAGGAGGGATTTTTGTGTGTATATTGCATCAATGCGCCTTCTTTGTGTGAAGCTGTCCTAGATTTTGATTTGTGGGGTCCATGACCAAGTGACAAATTAGGGCCCAGAGATCGTATTATATAAGAGATGAGTTATTGAAGTAATAAGCACATGTAAATAGCATTTACATATTTAATGATCATTTTATTCTATGGCAATTTTACATTAAATATTCAGAACTAATGGTCTCTTTACTCATATAAAAGCCTTCTCTCAAGTGCATTATTATTACTCTGGGAAAAGAAACTCTATTATGCCATTATGTGGTTCATGATGGCATTTACATCCTCATTTCCATGTCAGTGACCTCTAAGTCCCCATCTCTGCAGCCTTCTGGGGGTCACCTTTCACTGTGATAGTGAAGTGAAGCGGCTGGAGTTGCCTCTGACCTGTGAGGAGGAAATCCCACACCTAATTTCTGCAGCCCTCCACTGCCCTGGGAACGGAGGGTTTTCAAGGGCTCTGATTCAGCCTCATCTCATTGGCTCCTCTGGTTGAGCCCACTGCCATCTCAGTTCCCCTCTGTGTCTGCTCACATTGTCTCACCCTCTGTCCGCCCACACACGTAATACTGGCTCTTTGGGGGCTTGTTTTATTTTGCCTTCAAAATGTCATTCACAAGAGCCATTTGTGCTCCAAGAGGTTTAGTCGATTATTTTTATGAGGCAGAGTTGACATTTGACAGAGATATCTTAATATAGGCTTAAGCTCAAAGGTTAGGAGGAAGCACTTGGAGAAAGTGAGGCACACCCCAGAGCGTGGCCGTGAGCGTCACAGAGAGAACTCAAGAAAGCAAGACTTAGCTAAGTGTAGTTACGGGGCTTCTCCTGATTAGCCTGGAAGTTGAGTGAGCCAGGGTGAGGACAGCCATGGCAACATCATGAAGTGCAGCAGGTAACTTTAAATGCAGCCTTGATATCTTATCCTACAGGGACGTCAGCAAATGACTTACAGTGCGGCATAGGCATGTCACAGGACAATGAGCTCTTCGTGGAAGATTTTACTCCGCAGTGCCCAAAGGTTCCCACACAGGTGTCAGCCTCCCTCTAAGTTCCCCACTCACTAACAGGTTTCTCTATCAATAAATGTTTCTGAAACTTTTGTGTCTCCCATGTCACAAGGCAGAGCAACACAGCTCCCTGATCTGCTATAACTGGGTGCTCACTAAATTGGACCAAATTATCCTTCAAGGTATCGTACTACAAAACATGCCTCATGTCAGCAGGAAAAAACTCACTACCAGCTGATAGAGCACTTGTGTTTGCTTGATGATGCTTTCGAGATCGGTTTCCCTGCCAACACCTCTCAAGTTTTACCCAAAGTAACATGTGAGGAAAGATCAGAATATGTCATTTGTTTGGGGATTATAAATAATTATTCAAGCATATCCCTAAGATACAGTGATTTGCATATAGCAATGCATACATGTCATCCATACTTTGCGTTTTTGTAACTGGAGTCATACATTTAAGCATAACTCTGAGGGGACCACTTATCCTCCCCATGACAGGTCACTGTTATTTTCTTTTCTTAGGGAATCTCCATTATACTGCATTAAAGTTACTTCAGGTTTTCTGTGAGAGAAGAATGGGTATTCAGCCTCCCTTCGGTGCCAGGGCTTGGAGCCAAGAGCTCTTTTCACATTGGGCCTGGCAAGTCCCCCCATGCCCAAAGCTGCCCTGCCAGAATCCTCATTCAGAGGACGACAATGCTCCTACTTGGGTGCTCTGCCAAGCCCGCCTTCCTCATTCAGAGCCCTGCCTCTTCTTCCCATGCTTAGAGCACTAACCAGGCAGCTCTGGGACAGGCCTAAGTCCCCAAGCTCTAGATAGCCTGGTTCCCACTCTCCTGTGTCTTTTTTTCTGTGCCAAACAGATTGCTCTGGATTTCTATGTACAAGACCGTGATCACCTAGTGAGTCACTGTTCTGGCGCTGGTCATGACCTCACTGCTTTGCAAAGACAGCACCCTGACTGAAGATTGGCAGGACCTCTCAGTGTCAAGGAAGTATACAGTCTCTGGCCAATGAATGTCACCCCCAGTGACTCCCATGTCCTATGTCTGCTTTGGATTCTCAGTGCTGACCCTGCTGTTCTGGTCCTTTGTGAGAGCAGCCAATTCTGCCTTCCAAGCTCCCTCATCCTAATTTAACTTCCCTGGCAAGAACATATAAGGAATTTCTGTAATCGCTTATACCAACCCACTTTGTTTTATTCCAGACAGCTTCATAATATACTACTCTCAGAAATCCTTTGTTCTGCCTCTGTTTGCCCACCTTTAATGCCCTCCTTTCCAATTATGTCTCCAGGCTGTATTTCCCCTCCTACTTTTGACTCTACAGTCAAAATCCAAGCCTACAAACCCTGACTATCTCGCACCATTATGAATATTTATGGCAAATGTCCTGTAGTGTTGAGACTTCTCAAGTTCTGAGACATTGATCGTCAATAGTGAAACTCCTTGCTTTTCTGTCTCAGACACTGGATGCTGCTGTCACACACACACACACACACACACACACACACACACACACACACACACACACACACACACTGGGTATGTTTCTCACTGTTTCAAAATTTTCTTCTTCAGTTTCTGACACTCTTGAAGGCAGTCTCAAGGTTGGGGTTGCATTGGTCTGGACCAAGCAATCTGATGCACTGGGGAATCCGATCCCAATCTGTTTTGAACTTTCTATTTTCAGAAAGTAATCGTTTTTTCTACTATAACAAATTCCATCAGCATAGATGTTGGTTTAGAAGATTACGCTGGAAGCATTTTCTGGTTAGCATCCTTCCTTGGAATTAATGGGGTTGTATGTGTTCTCAGACAATTCTCTTGGAAAGTCAGAGTCCAATTTCAGGGAAGAGTCCTAGTGTCCATCTTATGGTACAATGAGGGTGAAGCTGGTGAGGCGCTTGTTGTCAGAGCAGCACTGGACAGAGCACAGAACACTGCAGTGACTAAGACAGATAGAATATTGATAAATTCTATGTAGTGCAACATATTAAACAATAAAATAAATGCAAGAATCCATAAGGCACATAATATCAGTTTTCAATAAAGTCAAGATCAGTATTACTGATTTTATTTTGCCTCAGTCTTCAGTATAGCTAGACATACCACCATGACTAATGCTGTCTTTGTTTAAAGTGTTGATATTTATTAATGATGTCTTTTTTGCTTTACTGTTTATTTCTAAAATATTATATTAGATAATGTTGATCTTGATTTCTGAGTTTTAGATATAAAGTGTATAGTGTTTGCCCCAGTCTGGACTCTATTCTATCTTCATTTTGGATCGTTGTCCAAGGGTCACTAACAGCTCAAATTCTGGCAATTTGAGCTGCAGGGTATTATGAGAGAGTTCTGAATCCTATGGCTTAAGAACCATAGGAAGGCTTTGTATTGAAGCAAAGCAACCAGGGAGACCTTCCACCCTTCATGCTCCCACACACACTGATTGATGGCTTTTGTAGTCTTTCTTCCTTCATTTCAAGTATGTTTTGAAAACTTCTTTTATAACCAAAATAGCAAATTGGGAAACTTAGCTATCCAAAATGTATTCTTTTATTAAGAGGAATTGGACAATCACCTTTGCAGTAAACATCTTTTGATTCTCAAAATGTTGTATTAATTTAGCAATTCTTTGTGGATATCTACTTGTCAAAACTGGATCTGGCCTTGAAGAGGCTCTAGGGTCTAGATTGTTGCAAAATTTCCTCACAGACTGAATGAAATTGGCTCCCCATGGCTAGTGACAGCGTCCGTGTTGTGTTCAGGTGGATTCTGAAGCACAGTGAGGGCTGATTGGCAGACATCCCTGACTGTCGAGGAACGCGATGTGTCATGAAAGAGGGAAGGTGGGGAGGGAACAAGCTGGTGTGGGGACAGGATCCGTCTGGGGTCAGAAATGTTGTCAGAGAATGTGCAGTGCTCAGTGAGACCTCAAAAGGTGAAAAGAAATTGCTAAGCCTCCAGATTGCACTCTGGGCCCTGGAGAAGTGTTTATTTATAACTGGCAGAGTACAGGGACTGTGTGAGTCAGGATCAGAAATGATCTTCCTCTCCTCCGTAGGACATGGTCACATCGAATGGCCTTGTGTGGGGGAGGATGAAGACGTGATTCTGTGGCCTGAGATTCCCTGCATAGAGTGCTGTGTATTTCTCTCATGGGAGACTTATGTCCCATACTGACACACTGATGGCTGTCGGAACCCCACGCCGGTGATCTGAGGATGACATGGATTTAAGAATCGTTTGGTAGGAATCCTACGCATCTCTTTCTGCCTTTTGCTCTTTTCCTCATGCTGCCTGCTATAACGTCACCATGCACCCCTGGCTACACATGGAACACGGGAGACCCACTGTCAAAGGCAGGAAGGACTTCCCAGGTGCTTGTCTGCACATCAGCTGCCCAGGAACTAGATACGTAGTACTCAAATAGGTAATAAAACTACAACAACAACAACAGCAGAAAGATCAAGTGAGCATCTAGGAGCAACTGCCGACCAGTTGGTGGTTTGTTTATCTTCTGTTGTTACTTTTGAGATTTTTTTCATCTTTTTTCATACTGCCTCATAGAGTCATATTTAAAATCTTACAAGCATAAGGTAGGTGATACTTTGTGTTTTATTTTCTGACTATGACTTAACTTTAAATCTCTTTTCTTACTATTCCACTGTTGAAACAAATTTGTTGACTATTTTAATGATCCATTGAGGAAGTACATAGTTTATATACTATTTCCATTTTTTTGACAGTAAAGTTCATTTCAATGGTCCTGCAATTATAAATAATTTTGTTGAAAAGAATAAGTGAAGACATACTTTCTTTTCTAAAAGTATGTCCTTGGAAGACATTCCCAAAAGTGTAATAACCAAGCTATGAGATCTCAAGATTATTATACTGGTGAAAATATTTGGTCTTGATGGAATTAATAAGTTTGTCTCTCTGGAGTGGAGTTAGGGAACAGATGAGAATCTCAGGAGTTGTCAAATCATCTCCTTCATGATTTAGTTGCAGAAATCAGATTTCCCAGTGGACAAACTCAAAATACAGGAAGAGTTCTTACCCCGGAGAGAATAAGCCTTCCCAACACTCCTCTTTTAACTGCTGAGTCTACAGAGACAGATAAGTGCATATTTGAATTTTTGTGACTCTTAGCCAGCCAGCTAACATCTCTCCTTGCTTTTCTCCTGGTCTCCTTGACTGTGGAAGCCACTGGCTTCTGGCATTTGTATACACTTCCTACTGCCCAACTCCGGCACTGAAGATGAATGCCAGTTTAAGAATGTCTTGTAAATGATAGCTCCTGCTATTAATCTCTCTATATCTCTCTCCCTTTCTCTCTCTTTCTGCCTTCCTCTCTCTCTCTCTCTCTCCCTCCCTCCCTCTCTCTCTCTCTCTCTCTCTCTCTCTCTCTCTCTCTCTCTCTCTCTCTCACTCTGCTGTTTTTCCCAGACAAAAACTATATTTCCTTATGGAAACTGATCGTAGCAGGACAGAGGGGGCTCCTCGTTTAGCAGGGCTCTCTGCTCTCAAGTCTTAGAGGTCAACATTCAGGTGTTGTCATAGCTTTTTCAAAGGTTCTGTGTCTGTGGGAAGAGGAGTGGCCCCTAAGAAAATTTGAGAAGCACACGTGTGCTTTCTTGTCCTTCTTTCCTGCTTTCCTTTTCCGAATTCCCACACTCTGAGATATTCACACTCATCGCACTGTGTCCCCTTCTCTCAAAAAAAACTCTCCCCCACTGCCCACCCCCACCCCAGTTCTGGGAATGAACTCTCATCCCTTTCCATTCCTCTTCCTCATCAGAGGAAAAAACAGCATCTGCGCGTGTGTGTGTGTGTGTGTGTGTGTGTGTGTGTGTGTGTGTGTGCGCGCGCGCATTTACAAGAAAGAAGACATTCAGTTACATTCATCCCCACGGAAGCTAGAGTCTGGACTTCCCACTTGTCCTCATACTTTGGATATGGATTGGGAGTGTCACTCAAACGGGCAACACGGAAGGTGATGGAACCTTTAAGACACGAATGCTTCTGGGAAATCTTTGGGTCACAGGAGTAACTAACTGCCTTTAGAGAGGTTAAGATAACCCTCCTGGGACCATGGAGCTCTCACCCCAGCAAACTGTGACCTTGTCTCCTTTTGGGGTCATGTGACTCTTTCCCCCATTTTTACACCATCACATTGAAGTTCTCATCATAGCAAGGTTAGAACTCGTGTCTTGACTTTTCAGTTTGTGAAAGAGAACTAAATAAACCTCTTCCAGAAGTTTCTACTTTCAGATATTTTGTTCTAGTAACACCTAACAGAGTAGCACACAACCTGCAAAGGGCATGAAGGGCATTCATTGTGCTGAATGAAAGAAGTTAAGCACAGGAAGACAAACACTGTATGGCTGCACCCACGTGTGTTATCTAAAGAAATCAGACTTATGATGGTTAGAAGGGGAATGATGGCTAGCAGGGATGGTGGTAGAGGATAGGAGATGAAGGGATGTCAATCAATGTACAATGAGTCAGTTTGGTGGGATGGATACATTTTAGAGATGTATTACACAGTATAACTAGTAATAAAGTACTATAGGTTACAAATTTTATAAGAATACATTTTAAGTGTTCTTACTACAAAAAAATAAGCATCTGGGATGATGAATATTTAATTTGATTTAATCATTCCTCAATGTATACAAATATCAGATACTAGAACATCATCTTCTATCCCATAAATATATGTTGTATTATTAATTAAAATAAGTAAGTTTACATGCCTGTGGTAGTATTGTGTTCCCCAAAATATTGTGCACCCTAGTAAACTTATCTGGGGTCGGAGAACAGAACAACCACTAGATACAGAGGCTAGAAAATGGTGGCACTCACACCTTTAATCCTAGCCTTCTGGAGGCATGGATCTCTGTGAGTTCAAGGCCACACTGGAAATAGCCAGGCATGGTGATTCACACCTTTAATCCCAAGAAGTGAGCCTTTAATCCCAGGAAGTGAGGGCAGAAAGCAGAAAGGTATTTAAGGTGTGAAGATCAGAAACTAGAAGCTTTTAGCTGGTTAAGCATTCAGGCTTTCAAGAAGCAGTTCAGATGAGAGCCATTCGGATGAGGACACAGAGGTTTCCAGTCTGAGGAAACAGGATCAGCTGAGGAAATGGCAAGGTAAGGAAGCTGTAGATTGTTCTGCTTCTCTGATCTTCCAGCATTCACCCCAATAACTGGCTTTGGGTTTGGTTTAATTAATAAGACTCTTTAAGATTCATGATACACATGCCTATCAAGATATGGAAAAAAAGAAACTGTCTCATCTCCAATAATATTGAACCATAGATGAGGTGGTGCCATTGGGACAGAAATGGCTTCCTTGTGCCTTGTCAAAGAATGGAAAATGTCTACTAGCTCCTGTGAACTGAGGACCCTGGAGATCAGAACTATCAACCTTGATGTGTAGTGGATAGCCATTTCAGCTTTGATCTGGAAGTTACAACCCCCATTGAGGCTTCAGTAACTGTCATGTCTACAAGGCAGGGCTGAGAGAGGACCCTGAAGACCCGAGATCCAGATGTGCCAGCTCTCTTGGTTCCTAGACCCTGGACGCTGGAGGTAGACTGAGCAGAGTTCTCCAGAGAACACCGCCAGACTGTGATACACCTTTCCCAGACCCTGTAACCTATTCCTTCACTTGTAAGTTACCCCCACAAAATAAACCTCCCTTTTAACTACGTGGAGTGGCCTTAATAATTTTACCAATATCTGGCACCCAAAATGGGGCCCGAACTCACGACCCTGAGATTAAGGGTCTCATGCACCTTGCATGAGGTGTAGCACGGTCCAGCGGTGTTCTCTGGAGAACTCTGCTCAGTCTACCTCCAGCATCCAGGGTCCAGGAACCAAGAGAGACAGTGCATCTGGATCTTGGGTCTCCAGGGTCCTCCCTTGGCCCCGCCTTGTAGATGTGACAGTTACCGAAGCCTCAATGGGGGTTGGAACTTCCAGATCAAAACTGGAATGGCTACCCACTGCATTGATGGCTAGAGGGAATCTTTTATAATTTGCTGTTTGTTGTTGTAGTGCATTCACCAGAGAAGATTGCTTAGACATGGGTTTAAGCCAATAGAAAGTCTTCATTAGCCAGCCAAGGACTATACTGGGTATTCAGGATCCCTGTGTAGCCCCAAGCCTTTCTCATGGTGAGATTTTAAGATCAAAAACCATGTCCTGGGTTGACATACTTCAGTTAGCAAGAACAGTTAGCCGTAAGTGGAATTATAGTAGCCAAAAAGCAAGGTTAGTATATTTAGAGACCTTCACAGAACTATGGGCTTCGATGGATTAGGTCTTTGTTTGGGTTTTGGCAGGTGGTGCTGTCTGTATGCTGAGTTTTACAGCCTGAATGATACTTCCACCATGGAGTCAGCTGTGCTAAGGTCTCGGAGCCCACTAAGGTCTGGAGCCCTGTTACATTCATCCACTTGCTTTTAGAGCTGAGAATAATGCAGTCAAAGAGGAAAACTTAATCACAGGAGACTTGGTAGGACCAAGTCAGATTTCTCTGACTCCCTCAATGTTTTCCCTACTTTCCATGCCAAGACTACTTCAAAGTCCCAAGGCTGCTGTTTCCTATGTCTTATGGTTGTTCTCTGGCCACATGTCCCCAGAAAATGGCCCCACAGGTTCTTATTTGTAGAATGGTATCTACAGGATGTATAATACAGTTAGCCTTGTGTTGTAAAGAATAATTGCTACTGAAAAATGACTGAGGTGAGTAAAGAGTAACTGTTGAACAAATCATACTGTTCAATTATAAAGAGTTTTCTGTAGGCATTCACTCTCTTGAAAGTCATTTAGTAAAGAAACCTCAAGCCAGCAGGCAAAAAGCATGTGCAGTGTTCTGACATTCAGTGAACTCCTGCTTTATAGTTTTTAAGCAGTCTCGCCTCCCTCGTATAAAGGTTCTGCTGAACTCACCATAGCATTCTAGAGACAATATTCAGGCTAGAAATCCTCCCAGCTGATGCCAATTAGAAATCTTACCTAGGTAATAGAGGGCAAGGGTCGGGAGAAAGAGAGCTTAGGGGAGCAGGAGGTCCCAGCTGGATCAGGAGCAGAGTGGGAGAACAAGGAAAGAGAGACCATGATAAATGAAGGCACCATGGGAATAGGGAGAAGCAGAGTGCTAGGGAGGTCCCCAGAAATCCACAAAGATATCTCCACTATAGACTACTGGCAATGATAGAAAGAGTGCCTGAGTTGACCTACTCTGGTGATCGGATGGCCAAACACCCTAACTGTCATGATACAACTCTCATCCAGTGACTGATGGAAGCAGATGCAGAGATTCATGGCCGGGTCCCAGGTGGAGCTCCAGGAGTCCAACTGTCGAGAGAGAGGAGGGGTTATATGAGGAAGAGATATTGAGACCATGATTGGAAAAAGCACAGGGACAAATAGCCAAACTAGTGGAAACACAAGAACTGTGAACCAATAGCTGAGGAGCCCCCATGGAACTGGATCAGGCCCTCCGGATAAGTGAGACAGTTGATTAGCTTGAACTGTTTAGGAGGCCCCTAGGCAGTGGGACCGGGACCTGTCCTTGGTGCATGAGCTGGCTTTTTGGAACCTAGGGCCTATGTTGACACACTTTGCTCAACCTTGGTGTAGGGAGGAGGGAACTGGACCTACCTCAACTAAATCTACCAGGCTGGGCTGACTCCCCAGGGGAGACCTTGCCTTGGAGGAGGTGGGAATGGGGGTGGACTGGGGGGGAAGGCTGGGGGGTGGGAGGAGGGAGGACAGGGGAATCCGTGGCTGATATGTAAAATTAAATTAATTATAAAATAAAAATATTTTAAAAAAGAAGAAATTTTACATGCCCTGATGATGCACACAGGCCACAGGCACCTCTGAGTTTTTTTTTACTTTCCTCTTGTATAATGTTAGGGTTGAAGACAGTACCTCTAGAGACTTCAGTTCATGTGTGGATCTGAGGAATCCTGAATCTTTCCAATGTGATCACATTTCTAACAGCCCATATCCTAGGAAACAAGTTCTTAATTTTTATCAAAACAAACCCATTTCTGACATTCAGTAGGCTAATTAATAGAGTGTGAGTTGATGGAGACTGGGTTACTGGAAGACATTCAGTAGTCTATTTAATGGAGTATAGATTGATGGAGACTGGGTTACTGGAAGTGGACTTCCTTGTTGACTCTGAAATATTCCATGCTCAAGGGTGATGTCACCAACTTCCTGAGACTGAGCACTCTTGAATAAATCACTCACCTATAGAGTAAAAGCTGTGCTCTGCCAAACAGTCCCAAGTTTTCACTGTTTAAGATGAAGTATTTGAACTGTTTTTCAGACTTTAGGACATGGTAGAAGCCCGGGCCTCCGGTCAAGTCTCTTCGCTCCATCCTTTTTCTGATCTTGGTGGTTGAGCACTGACTGCTCATTAGCCTTGGTCTAAAGTTTCTTTCCCCAGATCAGAGCATATGCTCCCTTCGAGCATAATTCTAGAAAAGTCATCTCCAGTCTCCTACAGAGTCCATCTGGCTAATTTATTCCTAGGCGTAGGCATAGGGGGCATAGGAGGTGAGATGCTAGATTAGTGGTCTTTCATTAAGCTGCTAATTAAGCTCTTTTCATCATGATCCATGCTGGGAACATTTGCTCAGATTGTAGTAGAATCATATGAAGCCAACAGAACCACAGCAGAATACAGTGGTTATATGTGACATGTGATCTAAAAGGGATCATTTGTGTCATTAGGATCCAAGTAGATTCTGACCCTCTTTTCCATGCTTAGCAAATGGTGGTCTAGCATGCTCAAACCTCATCTACCAGGAGGAAGCAAACGAAATCTGCTGCCCTTATCTGTGAGTTCAGAATCTTTGGATTCTGTCAAATGCCGAGTGAAGATAACTTTAAAAATCGTGCAGCCTTTTTCCCTGTTATTCTCTAAGCAGTGTCATTCAGCAACTATTTGCACAACATTTACATTGTATTATGTATTATAAATAATCAAGAGATGATTTATAGGCTACAGGGTGACATGTGTAGGTTATATGCAAATTCTATTCATTGTATAACAGAGACCCAAACATCCATGGACTTTGGAATCTGAGAGTCACCCAGGAACCAATCGTCTTTGGATCGTGAGCAACACCAACAGCCTCATCACAGATTTACTAGCATCAAGTTATGCAACTGGAGATTTACTCCATCACCTTCAACTTCTGTGATGCCTTGAAATGCAAATATTTCCAAGGATGGCATTTGACATCACACAATATACCAATGGAGGAGATAGAGTCTGCAAAGGATACGAGTTTGGGTAAAGACTCTGCCCTGCTCCTCTGAAATCCAGCTTCGTGTTTACCCACTTCTCCTGCTTGCTTGTGTGATTTGCCCTGATAAGGAAACAGAACTAAATCCTCTTCCTCTGACACATCCAAATACCCTTGTGATGAGGGATCAAAAGGAGTGCGAGTGGATTTGTACTCCACAGGTAGAATATTTGCCTTGTCTCATTTATCACTTTGCACAAATATTGGCTATTATTTTTATGGCCAAGAGAAGGGCAGAAGCCAAGGTTCTTATGGTGAGTAAATAATGTATTCTACAGTGATGGAGGAAGACATTAAAGACTTGTAAAGAAGGGGCTCACTGCATTCAGAGCCCATCCTCCTGATTTACAGTTTCAACACTTTCTGCCTACAGCCCCTCCCTGTAATTGCATGCTGACCCTTCTTAAAATGGAAAAATTGTGGTAGTTTTATAGGCCTTATTTGGGATCTATTGTGTGTGAAAGTACTCATTTGAAAGAATGAATGAAGCCTGCGGGGCTGGAGAAGTGATGCAACAGTTAAGAGCACAGGCTGCTTTGGTTAAAGAATCCGAGTTTGGTTCCCAGCACCCTTATCAGGTATAACTGCCTGTACATCCAGCTCTGAAGATCCAACACTTTTGGCCTCTTTAGGCACCTGCACTCGAATGCACACACACACACACACACACACACACACACACACACACACACACACACACATACACACACACTTTAAACTAATAAAAATAATTCAAAGAAAGAAAGAAGCCTGGGAAACAGCACTTTCCACTGTGCTCAGCACTGTGTTTCCCTGTGTGTGGTCTCTGAAACTACCTTAAGAGTCACGTGCAGAACCCAGGAAACAGGAAGGACACGCTCAGATGTCTTGCCCCAGACCCAAGCTCTACACACAGAAAACAGAGAGAAAGAGAGGCAGTGAGGACACCCTATGATCCCTCAAAGCCTGCTTCCAGTATCACAAGGGATCACATGTTCAAATAGGAGCCTATGAGGGACATTTCTCATTCAAGCCATCACTGTCCCTACTGCCCAGACACCCTTCGTGGGGTGACTATTCCCTCTGACTTCAAGTAGAATTCAAAACAGATTTTAAAGTGTGACACACATCTTTCTAGACATACCCATCACATCTCTTCATCCCTTCTTTGCTTTGCTATGTATCTTTATGTATATAGTAATCATTATTTAGAGTCGACTTTCTCTGAAGAAAGCCAGATTCTTGCCTTCACTACCACATTCTGAAGCAATGAATGTTGGTTGGCACATATTCCAAGTCATGAGAATCTGAGTCAGAGTTCAAACTGAGGTCCAAATACTACTTACAGCTTTTCATAATTAGACACCATTTAGATAGACTTGCAGTCTGTCAAATAAAACATGCCTTATTATCCTATCCAGTCATATTTTCCCTTATATGAACAAAATAGATACAAAGCTAAGATAGAGTTGCATGATTATAGATAAGAATAAAACCATTGAATATCATTACTATGGTGGTATTTTATTTGTACTGAAATGTGATTTTAATTGTATGTTAATAAATAAAGTTCCCCGGGGGTTAGAGCTATTAGAGCCTAGCAAGAGCGTGGCGGTGGTGGCCCACGCCTTTAATCCCAGCACTTGGTAGGCAGAGCTAGGTAGATCTCTGTGTGTTCAGGGATACAGCCAACATTGGAGACACATGTCTTTAATCTCAATACCAACCATAGAAGACCTGGAAGTCTCTACAGACAGGCAGTGATGAGGCAGTCATGTGTTTGGGTTTACAACCAATGAGAAGGCAGAACAGAAAGTCTATATAAAGACAAACACACAGGAAGTAACTCTCTTTCGGAGAGGTCTCTTGGCTGAAGAGGCTAGCTACAACAGGAGGTAAGGCTCTTAGCTCTGATCTCTTGGCTTTCTTCTTTGCATTGGTTCTGTGTTTCTTATTTAATAAGACGGTTGGTTACATCTACACATTACATTCAATTCTACCAGCTCAAACACTGTTGATGAACCCGTGTTACCACTCTAGGTGGCAAGCATGAACCTAGGAGAATGGAGCCTAAGATGAGGCAAACTAAAGTCAGGTAGCAGCCAACTTTATTCAGAGCATCAGACAATTTATATTCTGAGAGTCAAGCAAGGTCACATGAGCAAAGCTCACACTAGTTAGGTTTACACCATCACAAGGACAATCCGTGCTTGAAAACACCATGTGAATAATAGTAAGATAATACTCAATAAACCCACCCTGATTTACTACACCCGAGAGGGGGCCAACGTGCATTCCAAGAGCAATTTTGTGCTTGGAGGGCTGAGCTCACAGGTCTCTTGTTCTGCTTTCTTGGAGTTTTCCCACAAGCACTTAGAATTCTTCTCACACAGCTTTTGACAGACTGGCAATATGTATTAGTAATAAACTAAAGAGAAAATGAAATCATGATTTACTTCAAAAACCTGTTTTTCTTTATATAGTTCAACCAAATTTACAAGTTATATTATTATAATTAGTATTTCTTTATCATCTGTATTCTATTTTGACAATAATTTTCTGCATAAATAAAATTTGTATGTAATTGTGATAAAATTTTAATATATATTTACATGGAAAGCATAAGTTAAATATAAAAATTAAAACTATTTTCTTATCTTCACAATTCTTTTCTTTGAAATATTTTAGATGTTCTTAGTAAAGTGAATAGATAAAATTGTAATTCATATAAAATGTTTAAAAACTCACAAAAACCCAAACTTACAAAGTACTTTTAATCATGACATGGTTATGAATATATCTTAAAGATAAAACTTTAAGTGTCAGCTAAACTAGGAAAGTTGTAGTTGTTCACACAAGAAATTAGTATTATTCTTTGTGTATTAAATTTAAGCCTTCATGTATGCAAATTTAAAAGTAATGTGAATTATGATTATCACAAAACATCTCTGGATCAACCATGTGCAATTGTAGAAAACCTTGTGAATTCACAAGTGTCTCAGAACGGGGAATTGGAATACCCAGTGATGTAGAATGTTATTTTAAGTTGTGTTACTTTTGTTTATGTTGCATTTGCTTAACTCTGTGAAGCTGTGTTACTGTGCCTGTCTAAAACACCTGATGGTCTAATAAAGAACTGAATGGACCAATAGTGAGGCAAGAAAAAGGATAGGTGGGGCTGGCAGGCAGAGAATCTATATAGAAGGAGAAATCTGGAAGAAGGGAGGAGAAAAGAAGGAAGTAGCTAGAGAAGGAGGAGGACTTCAGGAACCAACCACCCAGTTACACAGCAGCCATGAGTAAGAGTAAGATTTACAGAAGTAAGAGAGTGGGAAAAGGTAGACGGGATAATTTAAGTTAAGGAAAACTGGCAAGAAACAAGCCAAGCTAAGGCCGGGTGTTCATAATTAAGAATAAGCCTCTGTGTGTGATGTATTTGGTAGCTGGGTGGCAGGCCCCCAGAAAAGAGCAAAAACAACAACACAGTGACACTGGAATCTGAACGTGTGGCCCAGAGAGGGAACACACACATTGAGTTATTGAGGACCTGACCACACAGTGTTCTCTTGGAGAAGATTGATGTGTTTGGGCCCTTGCTCCTCCTCCTCTGCCCTCAGGGCTTCTCACCCTAACATCTTCCCTATAGAGTGTGAGTCTCTCACACTGGTAACAGTGATGCCCTCAAAGCTCCCAACACCCAAAAAGCAAGAAATGAAACATGGAGCAGTTTGAGTGTCAAGAGTGGACACTTAGTGTTTCAGTTTGCACTGGGCTGTCCTGATCATTGGGCTTCAGGTGATAGGAATTGTTCTGATTTAGATCATATGTTTGTGGTAAGTAAAACACGAAGTGTTACTGCCCAGGTCTAAGGGAGATAATTAACAAATGAGGCCAGTTTTCCTAGCTGCAGGCAGGCTTTTATTTGTATGGACAGGATCACCTTCATATCATCTTTTACAGAAATTAAGACACACAAGCAGTCATTCAATGGATGGATCTGGAATTGAGGTGATGCTTCCCTAGGACATTCACTTTTTTAACTATATATGCCATCAACAAACCTAGCAGAGAAAAATGCAAGCATGGTCAAGTTTTACAAAGGGAAGTTTCCTAAGTATGCACATACAGATTTATCAACTATACCAGTATCTCAATAACAAAGCTGTTTGCATAAATCAAAAATTGCAACTCAGTGAGATAGCAAACATAATCACAGACAACTAGAAAATCCAGGGGGAGGCTTTGCTACAGGGAAGTGAAGGGGCCAAAGCCTCAAAATTAAATGCTGCTGCTGCAGAGACAGTAATCACCAGCCTTGCCTGTGACTCCTAGGAAAGGGGATGTATTGGTAAAGGAAAACAGGCTAGGTCCCTTGTGAAAAAGTCCACAGGCATGCTTATCTCCTCTAAGAAAACAATCCCAAAGTTGTCAGATTGTGTTGGGGGTCTTAAGAAACATGTTATATATTATTGTATTTTACTGGGATTTTTTTTTCTGTGCCTTAAAATTGAATGCTCTGGATCATTCCTGAAATTACTGTGATCCATGAGACCAGGAAAAGGGCTTTGGTGTCAGGTGTAACAGAGCTATTGATTTACAGTACTACTTTAGGCTTTATCTAGAGATAAATCAGGTTCTCAGAATTGTTTTCAAATGAGTCAAATCATTTGGCTCCTTTGAGTTTTAGTTTCTTTGTGCATAAAGTAAGGATAATGGCCACATGGATGTGGGAAGAGACCCAGTAAAGTACCAGGGGAGTTGTCTAGATCAGTAATGATGAGGCTTGGGTGTGAGAAGAAGCAATAGAGAGAGGAGAGGCAGACTGACTGGGGTGTGCTCTCCAGGAAGTATTCTCAGGACCCAGCAGGAGACTTGTGAGTCTATAAGCATCTACCCTGAACACATCACACCTGAGGTACATGGGAAAGGGATAGTCACAACAGGCCATCTTGTTGACCTTCACCTCTGAAGTCAAACACTCAATTGGAAAGATTGGGAAGCATGTTGCTTAAGAAAGGCATCTGATGATCCATTTTGAGTGCAACAGTCTGGTGTTGAAAACAGCTTGGCATTCACAAAGACACGGCACCTAAATGGGGCATCTAAATTACTTGTGAAAAGTACAAGTTGGGAAGGAAGAAAGGAGTACAAGACATCTGTGGACATTTTAGAATTTAATGGTCAGAGAGAAAAGATCCATGAAAGAGACTAAGCATGAACAGCCATGATAGAAAATGACTGTGAAGTTAAAGGAAAATCAGGAGAATGTGGTCATCATGGATGCTGAGGAGGAAATGTGTTTGAAGAAAGAAGGGATGCTCCCACTCCATCTACTGAGAAATCAGGTAAGGTAAAACCAGAGATTTGGCAAGATGGAGATCCTTAGAAACTTTTACATGCAGTTTAGTAGAGTGCTGGGGTGTGGACACCTGAAGCTCTGGACCCTCCTGCATGATGTTTGCCTGGGGAGGGTAGTGGTGCTTCTGTAGTTACAGAAAGGGCATGAACCACCAGCCATTTTTGTAGCCCTGCTTTAATTCACACCAGCTGAGTTGGCACCCAGGAAATCTGCACAAAAAGAGAGATGCTTCCATGAGTGTGGTCCTTGGGGAAAGAGATAAATCGGTTGATATGTAGTAGAGAGAAACAAGTGGGATCTATCCACTGTACTTAAAGGTGAAGAATTTAGGCACGTTCTACAGGATGGTCCATTTGGAGGGAGGAGGAAATGGGATTCACCTGTGACTGCTTCCTTTGTTTCTTTCAGAACTTTAAGGCAAGGTTCTATTATGAGAAAATAACAAAGTGGGGAAGGAGAGGTACAAGTGGTAGCATGCCATTTTAGAGACGCAGACAGGAAGTGGACTGAGAATTGGTAATCAGATCCACAGGTGGTACTGCATGCCCACTTGAGGTGTGTGGATATGCAGTAAAGCAAGAAAAGCACACAAACCAAACCATGTGCTTTGCTGACCTGGTGTCTGGCTATCCAGCTGCTGGGATAGAGTAAGCAAATATGTCATTGTCCTGTGTTGATGTGATCAGCCTTGTTCAAAAGGACAAGGGAACTAAAAGTCTATAAAGAAAGTAAGAAAATGGGAGGCGATGACTAGGGCTAAGTAAACACAGAGTAAAGGAATGAAGAGCAGGAAAGAGTGACAAATTCAAAGTGGCAACATGTATCATGACTGAGTAATTTTTCGCTATTTAAGTTGGTCTTTTCTACTTTTTTCTACAGTTGCTAAAATTGGGTAATCTACATTTTGCCAGGAGCTCAGAGTTCTCAGCAGCCCCCTCACAGCATGTATTTGTGAAAGATGGGGACCTCATCTGGGAGGTGGTAACCAAGGAGACCAGATGATTCCTGCAAAAAGCATGAATGACATTTCAGACATGCAATCTTGGCTTTGCCCTAAGATGCTCTGTGTGAGGTTTAATATTCCGGGTACCTCAGGTCTCAGCACAGAATGGAACCAGGAAAGTAAGAATTAGATAACACACACCAGGAGGGCTCACCACACCACTTCACTTCTCCCACTGTTCACATCCCCAGGGAAACTGCTGGTTCTACTGTATTCTCTCAGTTCCTTTCTTGTCCCTAAGTCCCAGGAACAGTGGTTTAATGACTGTTCATTCTGGAAATATCTTTGAGTGTGAAACAGGTGAGACTCCAGATTCCTGCTGGTTTTAAATTTTCTCAGTGGTCTTTTGTAATTACTATTTCCTAGCTGTCATGTAGTTATTTTGTTGTCCTTTGCCCCAAAGACATTTTAATGTCTTCTGCAAACAAGATGCCTGCAAATGAAGACAGTAAACACAGTGGCATCTGTGTGCCTATTTAGAAGTATCACAAATGAAAGGGCCATGTCTGATGCCATTGCCTGAGGTCCCTTTTTTCTACTTTGCCTGACCACTGAACCAGTGAGCTCAAGTGACAGCTACCTCCAAGTCTCTGAGCACCATGACTGTGTAAGGACAGCTCTGATTGGAGGGCACCACGACTGTGTAACTGTAACAACAGCTCTGATTGATTGGAGGGCATCATGACTGTGTAATTGTAATAACAGCTCTGATTGATTGGAGGGCACCATGACTGTGTAACGACAGCTCTGATTGGAGGGCCAAAAGCTGCCACATAAATGCAATTACTGTTCTGGGATAAAGTGTAGGGAAATTGTTTTTTGTTTGTTTGTTTGTTTTTGTTTTTTGTTTTGTTTTAGCCCAGGAAAGAGAAAGCTAAAAGGGTGCTTTAATTTATCATCATTGAGTGTGTGAAAGTATATTTTTTCCCTCTAAGGAGAATGATAGCTTTTAGCAAGTACCATGAAATACAAAGTAGTAAAGGGACAATGGGAGGTCTTTCAGTGGGCAAGGGAAAACCTTGGCTGAGTGTGTTTTCTCCTGGAAACTGTCAACTGTGCTTGTGAGATTTTTCATGTTGGTGGGTCTGGAAAAATTAGCATGTTCTCAGTAAACTCGTGTTTTCTTGAAAGGACGATACAGAACCACCGCCTCCCTCCAGGTCCCCCTCAGTATCCCTTCCCAGCAACATTCACTCACTGGTCAGCGTCAAATCACAGTGTGCTTGTGTCGTCCACTTGGGACGAGCACCTACCCCTGTCCGTCCAGCAGGATCGACCTGTCCTGTGCTGGAAGGAGAGGGCTGGAACCTGTTTGTTGAGCACCTGTTATATGCTGTGTCCACAGATGAGAACACTGAGACTCAGAGGCAGAAAGTACCCTGCTCAAGGCGCGCACGCACACGCACACACACACACACACACACACACACACACACACACACACACACACACCAGCCTGGCTCACACACCAGTGGCATCTGCTGTCTGGCACATTTCTGAAGCCTTTGTAATTCACAGCCTCTCAGTTCTTGGAGACTATTTGCCCAGCCTGTTTGTTCCAGCTTGATGGCAGCTTTCTTTAGGTGATGATAAAAGAACCCTGTGGCTTTACAGGGAGATAATCCAACCCCTGTGTGGATAACCATTCTTCTGGATGGAATGGCTTATCTCTTTGAAAAGGGAGTAGATTATTGTTCTAAAATCCCAAATCTTCCTTTGGTTCTTGCATTATAGGAAGGCACTTGCATATTTGCTGTTAGGAGGGGCCTCAAAGAGAAGGAGCTGAGAAAAGCAAAGGGGGGTAGATGCACTGGCCAGAGGAGGCCAGACTAGGGAGCGCGCTCTTCTTTGTCCGCTGAGGGACTCATCTGTCATTATTGAGGTTTCAGTCCTTACTCTCTCTTTTGAGCTTTTAATGCTATTGCAATGATCAGCCACCCCGCTGTTCATCACGGGGAAACTAAAAATCCTGTGTCCAAGGAAGCTCCTCAGTCCCGGACATACTGAGGCAGCTAATTACCCTATTGAAACCTCAGCTGGAAGAAGAGATAAGAAGACAAAGGGGCATATCAACAGGAAATAAAGTACAAGTGTTTTTCAAAAATGACTTACATTCTGGCAAAGGGGTGTTGAGGTCACTTTCCTATCTTTCTGGTAACAGAATAGGGACTTTTGAAGATCAGGGAAAGCATCCTAAAAAATCCATTAGATAAGTATTGCTTAAATAAGATTTCTATCTTTGGCTACTGGAATATTATAGAGCCTTAGAGAAGGGCAGATGTATAAATGAGCATGTTGAATGATGTTGAAAATTAGTCAAAAGAAAGTGATAGGTAAACAGTGCTGGTTGGTGGCGCTGGTTACCGGCGGAAATGTCAAGAGCCACAGCCATGACTACCAGAGTTACAGAGAGTTTTATTGGAAAGAGGGAGGGCATAGGAGTGGGGAGAGCCAGGCCTGGAGAGAGAGAGAGATGGCAGGAGCAGAGCAGAGAACAGAGAAGGAACAGAGGGGGGGGGGGGGGTCCACGTCCGGATTTTTAAGGTGGGTACATAGTCGCCACGCCCTGATGATGTAAGACACAAGACCCCGAGCTGTGCATGGAAGGGAAGAAGGAAAGAAGTGATACAGTCTAGGGGTCTTAATGGGGTTTGTTTTCTCTGCCAGTTAAAGAATTAAAAGACAAGAAAAATCAGGAGTGTAACAGGGGCAACAGAGAAACCCCCAAACCACCGACAGCAGCAGCAGAACCAACAGTGGAAGAGGGGTGTTTATTAGAGTTGAGGAAACACACACCTGCAGCAGACACACGGAGGAAGGAGGAAAGACCCTCTGTAAAGTACAGGGAGGACATGGGGAGCAGGAAAACACACTGTCTTCTCAAGAATCAAGAGTTCAAAGCCTCCAAAGAGTTTTCCTCCCAAAGTTAGGGTTGGTCAGGATGAAAACGTGTCCTGAGCAGGCTTGAACTTGTCAAACTGGCCCATCAGCAGTGGACCTGCTGGTGGAAGATACAAGCCTGCAAAGCCTTTGTTTAAATCTGCCTGACTTTTGTTTTGCTTCAAAAGGGTGACTAAGCTAGCCATCTTGGAAATTCTCCACCTTTACTACCTAACCCTGTCCCCTCTCCCTGTGGGTCTACCTCCCAGTGAGTCTGTCCAACTCCTAGTCTCTCAGAAGAAGGGAGTGAGGGAGGGAGGAAGATAAGGAAGGAGGGAGAAAGAAAAAGAGAGAAGCATGTCATGTGTATTGATAACTATGACTGACCAGATATCAAGGAAAAGCTGATCCAGGGAGGAATGATGTAATGTGGCTCACTGTTTTGAGAGGGCACAGTCTATCATGGCAGGTGTTAGTCCCAAAGATGGGAAGAGAAAGACCACCGACCCAAACAATCATGGCCAAATTAAATAAAGCAAGCAATTAATTAAAGCAATCTTTTTTATTTGTGTACATGAGTGGCCTCACCCTAAGGCATAGTTCAAGAAATCAGCATTGGATGTGAGGAAGACAAGGCTTTTATAGCTCAGGGGTAGGGGTTTCCAAATGGGGGATCTGGCAGGCAAAATAGGTGGGGTTACAGGAGCAGAACATAAGCCTATACATTAGTCCTAAGGACCTCCTGAAACAAACATGATTGCAAGGTGGGCATAACAAGGTAGTCATAGGTGCTCATATAACCTTTTGAAACAAAGACAGGGTTGCAAGATGGTTATAAACACCTCTTTGAAACAAATACATGGTTGCTGTTTCCTGGAACAGACAGTACAGAAACATTTGTAGATAAGGTTACAGGTGTGGCCTGGCCCAATCCCTGAGAAACAGAGGTTTAATCATAAACAGAAACAAACCTAGTTTGTCTTTACTCTAAGAAAGCCTAAGATGGAGGCTGGCTGGTTCTTCACAGGGAAGCCATGACAGTACAGCTGCTTACTTTTGTGGCTACAGAACCATGAGGCTCCTTGCACATGGGTCAGCAGGTGGAGACAGAAATACAGTGCTGGGGTTCAGATGGCTTTCTCCCGTTCCTCTTTTTATTCTGTCCTGGAGCCCATGGGATGGCGCTGTCTTCTCAGACACACTTAAAAATAGCCATAGACATTTGTTAATCTAACCAAGTTAAAAATCAGAATTAAACATCACAACACTCACAAATCTTTGCATCTACACTGTTTAAGGAGGGGTACTGGAGTAATTATCTATTGCTGTACAGGGATGAACCCTCAAATGCAGTGCTTAGGACACTTTGTGTATTAACTTAGCCTTCATGGTTCAGGAGTCTGGATGTAGCCTTGCCAACTTTCTGTAAGGCTACAAGCAAGGTAGAGGCCACAGCGTACTCTCCTAGGGAATCCCTACTGTAGAGGGGTGCTTTCAAACACATACAGATAGTAACAAAATCCAGCCCTCTGTAGTTTGAAGACTGAAGACTGTATTTCTTCACTGGCCACTGAATGCTGGGTTCTACTGTCACTGCTAAAAGGCCACCTGCACCTGGAGATCTTTGCCATGGGGATTCCCCACCATAGCTCTTTCTTCTTCAATGCCAACAAGAGAGCAATAAATCCAAACGAGATGATTGCTGTGGCCTTACACAACCAAGTTCAGGGAATCACAGTGACCCATCATGCCTGCCTACCCTAGTGGTAGACCAGACAAGAACAACAGGAGCCCCCCGACACACGGGCCTACCTGCCACAGCAACTAAGAGCCTATCTCTGGAGGGCAGTCAGAGTGGAAAGGGTTTTTTTCTGTTCACACCTATTTCATCAAGTACGTTTACTACTGTTTGATTAAACAAAGAGCACATGCATCAGAAACAAAACAAGATCAAGAAAATTTCCCCAGATCAATTAAGAAAATAGAATGCAAGGGACACAGCACAATGTCCCTTTTCATTGGCCTGCCAAGTCCTCGCTCTCAGAACTGTATGTGCCCACTGACAGTTCAGAGTCAGTGTCTAACCAACACATATTTCATTTTGCCTATATGAGAAATTCGAAGTGTTTCATGCCAATTTTAAGTCTTTGTAAAGAAAGTTTCATGTTACTTAAGCTCCTTTCTGTAATATATCTGATTGATTAGAGGGAGATGTATTGTAACAAGTTGTCCATTCTGTATCAGAGGATAAAACAAAGCAACTCCATTTTTAATGTACATGAGGTCCTGTAGCAGGCTAATAGATGGACATAAGAACACAGTAAGAGGCTGAGAAACAGATTGCTACAAGATCTCATAAGACCCCCAGGTAGCCAATGGGCCAACAACATCAGCACCACCAGGGAGCATGACTGCAGTGCAACATCTATTCCAACCACATACCTCAAGAGTCAGAATCTCCATTCGAAAAAGATAATAAGAGGCCTTGGATTAGAACACTCCATATCACAGTGCCACATGCACCCAGAAAAATACATTTTCACAGGGAATATCTACACAAGAATGATTATTACATTATTGTTTATGGTAGAAAAGAGAAA
This sequence comes from Peromyscus californicus insignis, assembly GCF_007827085.1. Taxonomy (NCBI): domain Eukaryota; kingdom Metazoa; phylum Chordata; class Mammalia; order Rodentia; family Cricetidae; genus Peromyscus; species Peromyscus californicus. The sequence continues at coordinate 4,935,152 of NW_026294413.1, read as the reverse complement.
AAACTTGGAAAGCATAAAACTAATTGATCATCTGTAGAAACCTAAAAAATCAGTTAATGTGTTTACCAAAAGAAAACTCTCACAAAGTTAAAATTAACTGGGTACAGCCACATATATCATTGATATAGAGATAAATGGATAGATGAATTAATTCTCCCAAAAGATACTGTTGAACTCAAAGAGAAAAAAGGAATATGCAATATAATAATACCATTAGTCATTTATATAAAGGTCAAAATCTTCCTATACCGATGCACACGTGAGGAATGGAGTAATTTGGGATGGCAAACACCAAGTTCCAGATAGTTTCCCCTACATAGATAGTATGGTAAAGAGAAGACACATAGGAAACTTTCAGTGTCTGTTTTTCATGCCAGGTGGAAGGCACACAGATGTTTGTCATGTTTTCTCAAATTTTATACACTCAAAATATTTCATAATAGGGGCTAAAAAGATGGCTTAAACAATTAAGAGTGTTCACCGCTCTTACAGAGGACCTGAGTTCAGTTACCAACACCCATGTTGGGAAGCTCACAACTGCATATAACTCCAACTCCAGGGAATCTGATGCCCTCTTCTATACTGTGTGGCAACCTTCATCCACATATGCACAGACACATACATACAGACACACAGACAGACAGACAGAATTCTTTAAAATAATTATTTAAAATATTAATAAGATAGAAGAAAAATCTGCTTTTCTGGATGGTTCCAAATTGTCATTCAAAAAGCGTATGGTAATTTGTAATCCGAAAAAATACATATGCTAATTAGCAATCCCATAAACTACATATGCCAATTTGTAAGCCCACACGCTGACAGGAGATTCCATTCCTCTGGTCCTCACCAGCCTCTGCTGCTCAGACTTCTAACTTGGAGTCCATCTGCTGGGCAGAGTGAGCGGCATCCCATTGCTCCATTCACGTTCCTTTCTGCCTGTCAAGTGAGATCGAGCCTGTCTTGCTGCCAGCTTCTGTGAGTTTAATGTTCACATCCCTTGCACATCTCCCCTTTATTTGCTTTTCCCTATTGATTTGTTGGAAACACTAATTAAGAGGACTGAGAATGCAAGTTGACATCCTTTCTCTCTTAAAGCTGAAAAGAAGCTACCACTCCTAAAGCAGAGAGACCAAAGGCTGATGGAAGATCTCCTGTGGCACTCTGGGCACAAGCTGGGTCACTACCTACATTAGCATCCAAACCATACATGCAATGTTTTCATCCATTATTGTTAAATGCATTATTATTAAATGTATAGTTATAAAAATTAAGCAAGGTCAACACTAAACATTAAAGAAACAAAATTGCTCTTTTTCTGGAGTTTGTCTTACAGTATCCTCAAGTTGATTCTACTATTCTTGCTTTTAGAAATATAATAATTTTTAAAGAATACATGGGTTTAGCAGCTCTCTATATGTTTCACTGTGGTAATCTTACTTTACTTTGTAGAAACTCACTATTTTATTTATGTTTTAATGTCATTTGAGGAGAAAGAGAGAAAGGAAGAAAGAAAGAAAGAAAGAAAGAAAGAAAGAAAGAAAGAAAGATAAAAAATCAGTGAAATGAGATTTTCATCTAAATTTGTATTAAGGGACTGGAGAGATGGCACAGTGATTAAGAGCACTTGCTGCTCTTGCAGACCTGAGTTCAGTCCCAGCATGCACAGCAGGCAACTCACAAACACCTGTCACTCCAGCTCCAGAGGATACAATGCCCTCTTCTGGCCTCTGCAGGTACCCATACTCATGTGCACATATACATACAGAGACACATAATTAAAAATAGAATAAATCTTTAAAAATAAATAAAATTTGTGTTAGTCTTAGGGAGTGTTTGTGTGTGTGTGTGTGTGTGTGTGCACTTGTTTGTGGTAGTGATAGTTTTTGAGAAAACAATGACCTCTGGAAATGACTTGGTAGAAATTCCCTTTGCAATGGATATAGTCAGTCTCCAGCCATCATTGTTTATGTTTTGTTTCCTTTTGTTTTGTAAGCTGCCTCTTCTTATTTAAACTGAGAGCAATCGGTTTCTTTAGTATGTTGGGAAATCCTTGTGCTAAAACAATTAGGAAAACTCATTTTTGTGATGGATGTTCCTGAGAAAATTTTTGGTAGCAGCCCTGAGAGAGCTATAGTTCTATTTATAATGGAAAAGGCAGTTTTGCCCTGGTGAACAAGACCAGCTGCTTTCAGAAGTAATGGGCTCCTCTCAGCCCACAGCATCAATGGGATGTCTAAACACTGCAAAACAGAGCCCCCATAGACAAGAGTTACACCACTCAACTCTGAGGTCTAATTCTCCTTCCAGGAACTGGCTCTATGTTACTTTAAGACTTCCAGTATAGCCGGGCGGTGGTGGCGCACGCCTTTAATCCCAGCACTCGGGAGGCAGAGGCAGGCGGATCTTTGTGAGTTTGAGGCCAGCCTGGTCTCCAAAGCGAGTTCCAGGAAAGGCGCAAAGCTACACAGAGAAACCCTGTCTCGAAAAACCAAAAAAAAAAAAAAAAAAAAAAAAAAGACTTCCAGTATGATGTGCCTGGTCTCCAGAGACTTCCAGCCATTTGGTGAGTCATTCTTGGTCTTTCTGCAGGTCTCCAGGCTCTCAGCAGATCCCCTAGGTTGTGTTTGAGCCCTCTTCCCTGCATTGAGTTCGTCATTAGTAATGACAATCCTTCAATTGTCTAGGAACAGTGAACACCTCTAGACAACTCACTAGCAAGGCTAGCAGGCACAGCACAAGAACACTTTCCTAGACTTGCCAGATGGAGGCAGATGTGAGAAAATGTCATCTGCCCAAGATAACCTGTAGCATGAATCTTAAAAAGTTCTTATTAATAAAAACAAAACTGAGGCCAGTTATTGGGGTCAATGCTGGTAGATCAGAAAGACAGAACAAGCCACAGCTATCTCACCTTGCCAATTCCTCAGCTGGTCCTGTTTCCTCAGACTGGAAGCCTCTGAGTCCTCATCCAGAATGAATCTCAGCTGAACTGTGTTGCTCCAAAGCCTGAAAGCTTAACCAGCCAAATGCTTAACCATCCAAATGCTTCTAGTTTCTGGTCCTCACGCCTTATATACCTTTCTACTTTCTACCACCACTCCCTGGGATTAAAGGCTTGCTTTCTGGGATTAAAGGCGTAGTGAGTCACCATGCCCATCTGTATCCTTGAACACATGGATTTCTGCCTCTGGAATGCTAGGATTAAAGGTGTGTGCTACCACTGCCTATCCTTTATGTTTAATATTGTGGCTGCTCTGTCTCTGACCCCAGATAAGTTTATTAGCATGCACAATATTTGGGGGAATACATACCACAATAACCTCCACTGTGACTTTGAGTGCCATGAGACTACTGTAGACAGACCAGGTCAAAAAAAGGATTTATCTAGGGTTGCGAGAAAGGGGGTTCTTAGGAGCAAGCAGAAATTCACCTACTTCCCTTGGTCAAATTCTTCATCCAGATTTGTTTAAAACACAGTGATTAAGATTAAAGCCTCTGGGCACCTGCCCTTGTGTGTTGTCATTCCACTAGCTGTGTGTGGGCTGGGAGCAGATGGAGCCAACCATTGCCATGAAGCAAACACAAACAAATGGGATTTTCAGAGCAGGGAACGTGGAAGGCTCTGGGACATTAAATAACTTGCTCAGAGTTTTCAGTACTAGGAGGAACAGAGCTGGGGTTAAGTCCACAGCTGTGCATTTAGAACTGTTATGAGTACCTAGAACTGACTCTCATTCCACCTCAAAGAGAATGATATGACAGTGACCTATTGTCATATTTTTCCTTCTTAGTATAATCTTTGTTTTTTTGTCTGTGTGTGTGCATGCCCATGTGTGTTCAGGTGCACATGTTTAAATAATTCCAGAAGTCAGCCAAAGGGGTTGTTTCCCAGGCACCATCTAGTTTTTCTATCAGGGAGTTAAGGAGTAGCAGAGTCTCTCACTGTCCTAGAACTTGTCTAGTAGGCTACGTGGTTGGCCAGTGAGCCCAAGGGATGTACAACTCTGCCTCTCCAGTGCTGACATTACAAGTATAAACTACCACACCCAGGTAGATTTATGTGGGTTTTGGGAGGTTGAGGATCACACTCAGAACCTCCTGTGTATAAGGCAAGCACCTTACCTACAGAGCTGTCTTAATCTTAAATGGAAGTTCTCCCTCTCCCTGTCTCTTTCTCGCTCTCCTCTCCTCTTCTCTGAACCTTCAGGGTGTCTTACCACTGGTTTGCCATCTCCTCAGCTTTGATCCACCCGGGAGCATGTCCAGCCTTCCTTGCTTCTCCCTCACTCCTTCAGCACTGACTGTAACACACACAGTCGGGCCACAAATGTGACACAGGGGCTTTCTTGAAGGATTTAAGCAAACAGCCATACTTCTAGCAATACTTAACATGAAATAAATGCTTCAGGCAGTGTGCTTATGAATGTGTGTATTACAGAAGGGCATTGCAAAGATATTGACAGCTCATATTGGTGTCTCTTTAGCTGCTTCCAGCCATAGGCAGGGTGGGGCAGATCTTCCTTCAAGGCTCCAGCTGCCTGCCCTGCTGCTCATTTCTCCACAGGCTTGGTCTTCACGTCGCCATCTCATTCCTCTGAGCTCAGCCTTTCCTAAAGCGCCTTCTTTCTTGAGCAGCTGAGATGGAAAATTGCTATTATTTCATAGTAGAATGACTTGGCTCCTTTTGTCTCTATCTTTCCATTTCAGAATACCCCTTGGGGCCTTACCTGCTACCACCAAAAGGGCCATTAACATGTTTTTCTAAGGAAATAAAAATCTTTTACTTAATGACTTCACAATGTAAACCAAGAACAGAAGGAAGATTTTAAAATACAATACTTTCATGGTTTTACATATATTAGACCAAAAGCCTCAGAATAATTATATTAACATTTTCTGTAACAATTTGATTACAGAAAACAGTTCTCGGAACTTTTGCCCCTTGTTCCCACCCCCGCCCCCAGGGCAGATTTGGTTGGCAATCACCTGCTGTTGTTGTTTCTAAGCCACTTAGAGTAAAGGACCATTTTGTCGTCAAATGGATACACAGCGAAGGTCACTCACTAAACTTTATCTTCCGTTCTAAGTAATTATTTTTTAATTGACTAAAATGCCTTTAACTGAGTCACACACACAATTGCCGAGTAGAAACTGCAGTGTCTGATGCACTGACAGCGGCCTCACCACCTTCCCGCTCTCTCTCCTGGTTCCCACCCTCACACTCACTTCTGCCACCGGAAGGTAACCTGGCCCAAGCACTTACAACGATTCTAAAATATATTTTTAATTTGTTTGCCCCAGTCTCCCCCAAAATGTGTAGATCCTTTCGCCCCATGCTATTCCTGCTGTCAATCCTTTACTCATGGCTCCAAGCACTTAGCCAAGAGTGTCAGGGCTCTCCCCTCTGTCCGGTTCTCCACTCTTCCTCTGTCCTCCCTTGTCAGTGTGGCTCTTTGCCGTGAGAATACTGTGTCCTCCCATGTCAGTGTGGCTCTTTGACGTGAGAATGCTAAGCACACAGCACTTTGGAGCAGCTGCCCATCTGCCTCCCTTTATCTGAACACTCTATCTGAACTCTCCCACACCCTCTGATTTCTGGAGATTCTAACTGAATGCTCTCACCTCGTAAGCTTGCACCTTCCAGGAAGACTAACCAGATCAGTCCTCTTTCACACACCTATGTCACTGTGCTGAAGTAGTATTGACACAGTGCTTCGTAAATGCCTGTTAACATGCCCACCTCCTCCACTGAGCTAGAATGTGAGTCTTGCTAAAAAAGGAACTGTTTGGGTTTGTTCGTTATTTTATCCACATACACAAAAACAAAACCCTTGTGTGATTCCTTACCAGTGAATAGACAAGTGTGCTTTTGTGCAACCGGTGTACTGTCCTACCTGGCACACAGTATCTTCTCAATAAATAAGGCCTGGAGACTATTAGCAAAGAGACAACTGTAAGAGCTAGTGGGGTGGGGGTTTGCTATGGATGCTGTCTTCTGGTTATTATGTGGCCATTGCAATCATGAGCACATAGCAGCCGTGGCTACCTGCCCAATACTTATGCACACACACACACACATACACACACACACACACACACACACACACACACACACGCATATATACATGTGTATGCACACATGCAGATACTCAAGCACAAACACATGTACACACACATATATACATATACATATACTCATGTACATACACACTTAAACACATGCAACATGAAAGCAGGAGGGGGCACTGGTTAGGAAGAATAGCACACTCAGAAGGAGTGGGAAGAGGATAAACAGGTGGTGGAGGAGGAATATGACCACAGTATTTTGTTGACATGTATGAGATGCTCACAAAATCATGTAACATGAACTCTGACTATAAAATTAACTTCTTGATTCTTCCCCTTTTAAATAAAAAAAATAGTGTTTTAGAGCGTTTCCTGCACACTAATTTCTCTGAAAATGATTGCATTGCCATTTCCCAAAAAGAAATAGAAGCTTGCCACACAACCCCCTTCCCCGTCTTCCTTCCCTAGATGTCCACCTGATCCACAAAAGCAGGTGGGATTTTATTGGAAGCCTGACTCCTCCTGCTCTGGGTTAGTACAGGAGTGAGTGAGTGGTGGAGGCATGGACTTCACTGCACCCCAGCTTCTCTTCAGCAGACCAAAGGCCCCACACTGCATTTCCTCCAAAGCTGGAGGGAATTCGGGAGCTCAGTCTATGATCACTGTGGTGTGGTCTGGTGTGGCAGGGTCCTGTGCTGTTCCCTTTGGTGAAGAGGGCCAAGTAGGCACAGAGTCAACAACACAGACTCTGGGAGGATGTTGAAACAACAGGCTTAGTTTATTCAGGAAAAGGAAAACTTTATATACCCTCCACCCCACACTGGGGGAGGTCTGATGAATATGCATCTGTTGGTGTGACATGGCTGCCTCTCATTGGTCCAGGTCATCTCAGATCATGTCTCAGCTGCTGTTTGTTGCTAAGGCCCTTAGGCAGACCCTGGTTGGCTCTCAGGAAGTATCTTATTACTGGTTTGGGCCAACTGACCCTCAAGCCTGTTAGGGCTAAGTCATCCATGGTCTGGGGTCACTGTGGTGTGATCTGGGATCACTGAGGTGTGGTCTGGGATCACTGAGGTGTGGTCTGGGATCACTGAGGTGTGGTCTGGGATCACTGAGGTGTGGTCTGGGATCACTGTGGTGTGGTCTGGGATCACTGAGGTGTGGTCTGGGATCACTGTGGTGTGGTCTGGGATCACTGAGGTGTGGTCTGGGATCACTGTCATGTGGTCTGGGATCACTGTGGTGTAGTCTGGAATCACTGTGGTGTGGTCTGGGATCACTGTGGTGTGGTCTGGTGGTCTGGGATCACTGTGGTGTGGTCTGGGATCACTGTCATGTGGTCTGGGATCACTATATTGTGATCTGGCCCATGTTGTTTCTTTGTTAACAGCTTCCTTGTGCCTGATCTGCCTTGTGATTCTCAGAACCACCCCTGTCTCTTGAATGCCCAGGGTTCTGCCTGGACACTCTCCACTCAGAGAGAGCCATTAGAATAATCAGCAGAGTAAACCATTCAACTATCCACCCTCCCTTTCCCCACATCATTCACTAAATTATCAAACAAACAAACAAACAAACAGACAAACCACCTTTGTCCAGGATTAATGTTCTTCAAAACTCCAAGACACTCCTTGTGCGTGCATCCTCCCACGGCCTGGCAGCCGCCCTGCACTACAAGGGCCAGGCGCCCTCCTGTGACCATTTCTAAAGCTTCTCTTCAGCCCCCGCTTGGACCCTTGTTGGGCCCTCTATAAAATAAACCACAGATCTGGAAGACTGTAAGCACAAGGTGTTTTTTAGATTTCTGCTTTTCAGTTTGTGTTCAAAGAGCAGGAAAAACCAAATTAAATGTTGGAGGAAGAGAATCTGGACACAAATCTACCTCCCTTCATGCATTCCTTCTGAGACGGCTTAGATTGCATCCTGAAATATTTATATGAGCAAATACCTTCACTTATTATGAAGAAAGTCTGAGATAACACAGTCAAACAAACCCATCTCAAAAGGAAGATAAAAGCTCCCGATGGGTAGTGAGGTTGCCAACTGCTGCTCAACATTAGATCTGCTAACAGCAGTAAGTAAATATTAGTGAATGCAGTTTTTCCTTTGACTTCAAGAACTAGGCAAATACATGATCATGGAGATAATGCTCTGAAGAGCAGGTTTACAGTCTTGGGGTGGGGGAAACTAAATGTGACTCTTTTTCATGGTACCCAAAGCAAGGCAGAGATCTGAGATGTGGTGATAATTTGTTGTACTCTAAGAAAGCTTGCCTGAAGATCAGAGAAACAAAGGACGTTAAAGGCTGGGCTCACAACCAAAACTACAACAGCTTGGTTCCCAGCACTTGACATCTCACACCTTCAACCCCAGTATTTGGGAAATACACACGTCATTAATTCAGCACTTGGAAGGTGGAGATAGGAAGGGAAATGGCTGGGTGGAGAAGGGCCATATAAGGCGTGAGGAGACAGGAGCTAGAGGCCCTTTTCGGCTAAGGACTCAGAGGCATTCAGTCAGAAGATTCCTGGAGTTGGCAAGGTGAGAAGTGGCTGTGGTTTATTCCTTTGTCTCCTTGATCTTTAGGCAAGCTTTATTTCTTAGATTACAAATATCACCACACTGAGACACTCCAGGAATCCGTGTTTCAATTCCTGTGCTTAGCAGTTTTAACTCACTTTTATGTAGTTATTACTTTTTTGAGATTTTACTTACTTTATTTCTTGTGTATGAGTATTTGTCTAAATGTACGTCTGTGAATTGAGGAATGCAGTGCTTGCAGACTGGAAGAGAGCACCAGATCCCCCAGGACTAGAGTTGCAGATGGTTGTGAGCTGCCATATGGGTGCTGGGAATTGAACCTCAGTCCTCTGGAAAAACAGCCCGTGCTCTTAACCACTGAGCCAACTCTCCAGGCCTTGATTTTCATCTTGAAACAGGACCTCTCCATAAGGTTCCCAGGCTAGCCTTTCACTCACTACATAAGCAGTGAACTTGCACTGCCCTTACTGCAGCTCCTTAGTAGCTGGATTCAATAGCCATGTTATAGTACCTATGAAATGACATGAAGCATGAACGTTGCTGTAAGCTCTATATTCTAAAAACAACACATGATTGTCAGATAGAGGTCAAGATCACTTACCAATGTAACCAATATCTTCACGGTCCACTAGTGACTGGTCACTGTGCCATCCCACTCACATCCCACACTGACTGCAAAGCTCACAACGACGTTGCTTCCTTCCATCCCCATGACAAACCTATGAGACACTTTAAAGACATAAGTAACCAAGGAGGGAACTGGCTCACAGTGCTGTCCAACAAAGAGATGAAAATCAATAGTGGCGAGTGTGAAATTCAAATGAAATATAATTGAAGTAGAAGAGGCAGTGGCTGGCCAGAGAAATGCTGATGCTATTGTACTTTGAGTAACTCAATGTACAGGGAAGCTGAACTTATCAGCTTATCAAGAAAGGAAAGGGCTGTGAAGCAAAGCATGAAGGTGATTGGAGCATGCCAATTAAACATTTTTCACTCACAAACCCTTTAATCAGAAAGATATTCATGCAACTCCAGTTATATATACATACTACATAAAAATCGACAATTAATGATAACTCTAAGAAAACTTTATTTTTTAAGAATTACATTTATTTTTATGTGTGTGTGTGTGTGTGTGTGTGTGTGTGTGTGTGTGTGTGTGTGAGTATCTACCACACATGTGGGGATGCCCATGAGAAATTGTAGGCAGTTGTGAACCACCTTACATAGGTTCTGGGAACTGAACTCAAGTCCTCTAGATGAGCAGGAAACACTCTTAACTGCAGAACTATCTCTTTAGTCTGAGAAATTTTTACTTTGAAAAAAAAAATATATATATATATGTATATATATATATATATATATATATATATATATATATATATATTTACGGGCCATTTCAGAAATTACTAGAAATTCTGTCAAAATTTCAAGCCAAAATTGATTTAGCATTTTTTTGTGAAATCAAGTAACAATTTTTTTTAATTTTTTTTATTTTTATTTTTATTTATTTATTTATTTATTTATTTATTTATTTTTGGTTTTTCGAGACAGGGTTTCTCTGTGTAGATTTTCACCTTTCCTGGATCTTGCTCTGTAGACCAGGCTGGCCTCAAACTCACAAAGATCCGCCTGCCTCTGCCTCCCGAGTGCTGGGATTAAAGGCGTGCACCACCACCGCCCGACTTCAAGTAACAATTTTTAACATCAAATACTTTAATATCATCTAAAAATGAATCTACTCATGTTGAGTAATGATGGCTGGAAAATAGGAAATATTTACTTTCTGCAATTATACCATTGTGATTCTGTTAGAGCAGACAAGTTAGAAGGTAGACTGAAAACAAGGAGTCATAACATGAAATAGTCTTGAATCTGAGCTGAGGTGTTTCAGGCAGTGTCCACTGTACTGCAAGGCATGAACGCATGCACACTGCAGAGTGTGTGTTCAGAACCAATTACACAGTGAAGCATTGCTATGCAGCATGGGCAGGTGGTGCCAGCAGCAGCTCAGAATTATTCCACACAACTTTGAAATAATTCTTTTTATTAAGAAACCTCTTACTTTTAGGAAATTCCTGCAACTCTTACATTTAGTCATGCAGATTTAAGAAGGTGGGTCCTAGCAGAAGTGAGGCTGGCAGATGAATGTCATGCTGAATGGATTCTTACACATATTACATGATGTTGAAGGCACAAAGAATAAAGCACTGAAGTTGACCCAGACAAAAGGAGGAGATGGAAACTAGGGCCACACAAACAAAGGGCCAGTGTATGCTTAGATACTGTACTCATGGATACACAACATGGGCAAACGTGGCTCATACTATACATCTGGGAGATTTGTGAATCAGCACAGGATGGCTCATAAGCCATTGATGTCATTCTGTATAAATATGGTCTTGGGGTCAAGGGCCTTTAGTCTTCACCCTCACCTTTACCAGCTTGTGTGTATGCATGTATGTAGGCCTGTAAGACTGATATTCTGCTTGTGTTTCTGAAGCTGTCTATGTGTAGCCTGAGCTACACACACACACACACACACGCACACGCACACGCACATGCACACGCACATGCACGGACACGCAGGTACACAGGCACACCCACAAGCACTCAGAAGAGTGCAGCAAAACAGCCCCAGAGTACAAACATTGTTCCCTTGACAACAGCTAGGAGGTAAAATATTCCCAGCAGTGGTTACCCTTGTCATCTCACAGTGTCAATGTGGGAAAGCTAAGCTTCAAGTTTATCCAAGGGAAATCTAGCTCTGGAGAGCAAGCTCAGTCTGGAACTACAGCTGGCTGCCTCAGTTTCCCCAGGTTGTTTCTGCTGGATTCTTAAGCCTTAAGTTGGATGTTATCTTGGTAGTGTTATGTGTTCTCTTACTTGAAGCCTCACCTGGGGGCACTCTGCTCTGTTGGGAACTCCGGATGACTGGCCTAAGGGAATTCCTCAGTCAGTTTTCTGAGGGATGTTTTGAGTACCCAATTTGGTTGTTTTTATACGAATGTACTTACTATTCCCCATTTATTCTTTTATTTTTACTTGCTATATACTTAATAAGTTCATTCATTTAAAACTAAGAAAATAATATGACTGTCACAGATCATTCCTCAAGACTGGACAGAATGTGACCTAAGGAACTGGCTTGTGCCCAGTCTGGAGCACTGGCCTTGGCCTCATCTATAAAATGAAGGTGGTGACAGCTGCTTTCCTGAACACGTATCTGTGAGCAAGCATGCGCATTGCAGAGTGAGTCTGCAGAGTGATGTGCAAGCACCCGACGGATGCTAGGACCCTAAGAAACTGGCACCATCCTTTTACAACTGTGTAAGAACAGGAAAGAATCAAAGAAGAACTTGGAAATGTGGAAAGCCAGTGTGATCAGAGAACCCTTTGCCCGCCCAATCAAGGGATGGATGCTGGAGTCTATGAGGGGCCTAGGAGACGTCAGGTCTTTGACAGGCACAGTCTCATTCAATCAGTGCTGTGGTGTGGCAGGACATGGCAGGAAGCACTTCCGAAGGCTGTTGATTGCAGAGGACTGTACTGTTTCCTTCAGGACACTGTCAGCACTGGGCACTGAAGCCAAGACCAATAGCTTCTTCTATCGCTGGGCATCTTGGATTTTTTAACAAAAAAATTTAGATATTTTGAAAAGGATTTTCAAACTCAACAGTTTCTTTTTTATGTCTTATTGTTTCTTTGATTCTGAATTCAGAGGAAACACACTTTAGCTTCTCTGCCTCCCCTTTCGTTTGAGTACAGTACAAAGAGAATCAAATTTTAATAACTACTATTATTATGTGTTTACATATAATGAGGCTATTTCCATGTTCGCACAGATGGTCTGGAATAACTAAATGTTATTACAACACATTCTCGTAAATGTGGAGCTTCTCAACTAGATTCTCTGATCTCTATCAATAAAATATTGTTATTTTGATATTCATTTTTGTAATAAACTTTATGCTGTGCTGAAAGTTTGCTGGAACTGTGAATTGCTCATGTTCCTTACAGAGAGAAGTGAGAAGGTTTTTATGGTAAGAGTGTTCACTCCTACAGTCTGAATAAATGAATCTGGGTAGATCACTGGTTAGCTGGATCCTGAAAGGGGCAGAGTGAATGATAAAGCAGGAATTTTGGCCCCACAGAGACTCCATATAGACTCCTACCTCTCCTCCATACATTCTTACGCTATGCACTTTGAGCTGATCGTTCATTTCCCCCATTTATTGTGTCCTTATTTGTCTGAGTACATTAAAACAATGTAAGAGATTAAGGAGGGAAAAAAAACATGGCAGGTCAAGTAAGGCGAGACCAAAGGGACAGAGAGTTGGTCAGCTTAGGAGGGAGGGGAAAAGAAAAGAGGAGCATATACTGGATGTGCTCCCACCTAGATCTTCCAGCATGATATAAAATGCCCACTGTTCTCTGCTCCTATATCCTTGAACTAATTATCAGCTGTAGGAACCACAAACTTCCAGCACCTTCTACCTAGCTGTTGTGAACGCTTTAGAAGTGGAGGATCTTGAATGAGGAAATCGGTTGGGGGGGGTGGTTTCTAGGCTGGTACAAGCTTCCTCCTATTCTCTCTGCTTCCTGACTACAGACAGAAGAGAGAGCATCCACTGCCTCACACTCCCGTTGCTGGCTATTCCTCCCTCACATAATGGGCTGTGTCCCCCCAAACTGTAACACAAAAAAGCCCTTCCTTCCTTCCTTCCTTAGGCAAGTCTCGTATCAGGTATTATATCAACAAGAAAGGTATATACAGAATGCCATTTACCTTATTTTCACCAGCTCCTGGCTCCATTTGCCTAATATATTGTTCTTTCCACTCTTGCCTCCCTTACTTCCCACAGAAAAAAAAACAAACAATAACAACAACAAAATTAAGATGTTTCCTTCCCTGACTGCTGTGGATGGAATATGACCCCTGCGTGTCCAGATTTAATGTTTAAGTCTGGCCCCCAACACAATGGTATTTTGGGGGTTAGGCACTAGAAAAATAGACAAGTTATAAAATTGGATCCTTGTGGGACTTTCATGATTGAGATCAGTTTTCTTGTGAGGGGACATATCTCTCTCAGAGGTGAGGACACAGAAGATGGACATCTGCAACCCAGGAAGTGGCCCTCACCAGACATCAGATCTTCTTTGCCTTGACCGTGGATGTTTCAGCCCTAGCACTGTGAGAAATAATTGGTCATTGCTTAAGCCACCCTGTCTGTCACAATTTCATGATATCGGCTCAGACTGATGTAGAAAATGACCTTTCCTTGCAGAGTTAAGCACTTGCTCCAGTTGCTGGTTTTTTTTTTTAATTAAATATATTTTACTTGTAATATGGTTAAAAATGTATAATGTTGTCATTGACACCAGAGTTTCTGTTAGGGAAAGAGCTGCTTTTAACTAGAAAAGTATGCTGAAAAGCTGAAGCTTACGAAAATGAAGGCCTCTGGGGGCAAGAGTCTAGCAGGGACAGGTTAACGCTCATGTCCCCAAAAGGACAATCCAGGGCTATGGGGAAAGGAACACGAGATACACAGAGGAAAAGCTGGTTGGGAAATGTGCTGAAGACACACCGAGAATGTGGTGGAAGTTTCCAAAAGGAGGGAGCTTCTAGGATTGGCTGAGAGAGTTTTATATGAAATGAAAAATCTAATATTCAACCTATGTTAAGACACAATCCCTGTGTGTCACTGTCCCAGCTTATCCTCCTGGAAGTCCACCCTGTGTTGGCATCTTAGGAGCAGATCTTTTGAGACACAAAGAGAAGAAACATCTTCTACTATACATCAACTAACACCAGTCTGGGAGAAGGGGCATAGATAGAAGAAAACATAGTGAAGAAACAAAACTCAAGGAAATTGGGTCATCAGAATTGACAAAGAATGGTCCCTATCCCAGATCCTTCCCTCTACCCACTACAGTGAATTACTTACAGGTAATTTCCCCACCCCAATCCTGTGAAATTAGGGCTACCTCTTTGGCCCCTCGGGACTCTTTCTGTACTGATATTCCATGAATCTAAACCTTACCCTGAGGTAGGCAGAAACAATGAGTTATGTCTTGTTGTAGAAAAATCTTTGGTGATATGGATTAATTTGATTGATTATTTACACACAGGAGAATACACAAATAATGATACCCATTTAGCACCTAAGTCAGAAAAAGCAAATTCAGAGAGGCATTCTCAGGGCAACGAACAATGGCTTGTTCGTATTCCTCTGGCAATTTTGTAGCATATGTTCAAAAAATTACAATGTGTTTTGAGATTACTACTCAGGCTAAATACAAGTGTGTGGGGACATTTATGTTATTACATTATTTTTAAAATACAGCAAAACAAACCAACCAGTAAAATACCCCCAGTGCCTATGGATACAAGCATGCTGCCACAAGCTAAGAGAGCAACTTCGAATTCTCCACAAACCTGGCTTTAAAGACAGTTAACTCAGGCTGTCAAGGAACTATTGATGTTGAGAAATTGCTCCAATCAATTGATTAGCATGCATTATTTGGAAGGAAAATATTGAGTTGTTTCTGTTTATTTGCCAGAGGCAATTCTCTGATTGTGTTTAAGTAACTTCACTCACAAAGAGTAAAAACAGGAGTCAGAGGCTGACTGGACCCACCCATCTAGGTGACAGTGAGAATGTCTATTTGGGAATAGACTTTTCTGAGGGAAGAAGGGAAGGGCTCTCCTGTCCACAGTGATTTTGATGTGGTTAGGTTAGTTTTCCATCACATATTAAGTGGATGTTCCTAGAACCAGTAGAGTCCAGTACAGAATTCCAGCATGATTTCAAATGTTGCTTCTATCATTTACAAGATACGAGATCACTTAGATGGATGGGCAGATAGTCATACACAATACACATGTGTGTGCTTGTGCACGTGCATGCATGAATGCATGCACATGCACACACATACACACAGAGTTATATACTGACTCTTTGGTTTGTTGTAGGTATTAAGGGAATTAATACAGATGAAGTATGTAAGAGTCGGCTTGGTGCACAAGGTCTCTATAAATGTCAATTATTGGTTGATCTGGAAGATATTTGATTAGAGAATACAACCTGGTCCTCGATCATGACAAAGCATTGTTGTTGCAGTCATTAAGGCCAACTATCTAAAGAAGATGTCTGAAAACTTTTTAGTCTCATAAAAGCAGCATTAGGTTTTAAAGACGTTATTGTGGATAAAGCACCTCAGATATTAAAACTGAAAAATGTCAAGTTTCATGTGTTAATTTATTTAGAATGACCATTAGGAATCTATCCCACACTTACATTAATAGTGCATTTTTATGTGAAATAGCTATAATTACAAAAGAAGGGCATAATGGGGATGGTGCCTGTTGTACAGTTTTTGTAAAGCCTCTTTCATGCCTGGGTGTGTCCATGTCAGTAGGTTCCAGTTTCATCTGGTTTGAAATGTTATTTTGGTTGAATTTTATAAACAACATCCATCTAGACACACGTGTAGCTGGGAAAGAGAGGAGTATTTTGGAAGGCTATATTATTCAAATAATTCTGTGTGTTCCTCTTTGATATTAAAGATGTGTTGTAAAGTGAACTCTTATTATATCAATAAACTTAGTTTCTTTTACATTAAAACCCAGTAGTCCACCTTTGACCAAATTGGATTTTCATCTTTGATTTTCTTTTTTTCTTTTTTAAATTTATTTATTATGTATACGTGGTTCTGCCTGTGTGTATGCCTGCATGCCAGAAGAGGGCACCAAATCTCATTACGGATGGTTGTGAGCCACCATGTGGTTGCTGGGAGTTGAACTCAGTACCTCTAGAAGAGCAGCCAGTGCTCTTAACCACTGAGTCATCTCTCCAGCCCCTCATCTTTGATTTTCTAATGTCATACCCCAGTCATTTGGAAATTCACTGATTTATACAGTTTCCTAATGTTGATGTAATTTGTTATTCTCTACAAAAAGCTAGTATGCATTAATATTACTACAAATCTCAAAAAACACCCTTTATGAATCAAGACATTGTTAAATGTAACTCGTCTACATTCCGATTTTCATATGAAAGCTTGAACTTTATCTTTGGAAGCAAGTATTGTCAATTGGGTTTCGGGAAATGACAGGTACATTTTGATGGTTTTAGGAAATGTCTAACAAATGCTGAAGTCTGAATAACCACAATTTGTTTGTCAGTCATCCTTTCTAGGGGAAAGAATGTTCAGTGGGAAGCAGATAGTTCAGCTTGCAACTCAAGCATTTGCACACATGTTTTTACACAGACAGCTATGGGTTTCAGAATGCTGAGGTGATTTCTGCACACTCCCCCAATTTGTTCCACATAGCATTTTTTTAAAGGTGCAGTTCAAAACTGATGATTTTTAAAACAGAAAAAGAAAATTTTCTGCTTTGCTAGGGACATTCTTGATGAAGCTGGAATTTCCCCTTTTCCAAGTCCATGTGGATAAAAACACTATGGTCATGCATAGCTTATTGCCACAACTCACTTCCACTCCATTTACATCTGGAGAACAAATGACAGATACCGAAAAAGGCACGTGACATCATGAAAATGGATTTGACCTCTAAACTCCCAGAAAGGATTTTAAAGATATCGGGACCTACAGATCACAGCCTAAGAGCCAAGGCTTAAGGGATCGTCATAAACAAATCATTAAACTGTTTCAGGCTGCTGCTCAGATAAACTAGGTAAGCTCAGGGCCACATGCATACAGTTTGATTCGATATGAGACTGTTTCCAAGTGTTTAACGTAGGGAGTAGAGCACCATAATGAGCAAATTATGTGCATGCAAACATTGTTGTCAGGGCCCACCCACAATCTTTTCTGGTTGAGGAGTTTCTTTGGGTTTGATTTGTGATGGAAGGCACAGAATTTTTAATTAAGCTCTAATTTTAAAGTGATTAATAGGAGGAAAACTTACCTTCATAGAAATACTCAGTACTGTATGGCATCAGACCAGCTGAAGTCTGAGTGAAAAGAAGCTCTATATGATCACGTTCTTTAAGAAAACATCTAAGAGGTTGTGAGGCAGAAGCGAGGGGCAGAGCAGACAGTCGAGGACAGGGAGTGCTGAGTGTACCAGCTCAGCAGCTGAACGTTACTTCCTGACATGGCTCCACCCAAAATCTTCCAGGTGCCTAGAATCTGCAAAGGGATGGAGGTTTTCTTTTAATACAGAGAGGATTGTCATAGATATCTGTTGCCTTAAAGTAAATTACTTGGGGTACTGCTATACATTCTCTGATGCACAATCTGGTAAGATACACAGATAACGAGAGTGGGCATCTCTTTGGTGTTGGCTTTGTATGGAACATTCTTCTTAGCTTCTTCAGGGACACAGGTCAGCTAGTCGGGCCCACCTGAAAAATAAGGGCTTACAGATGACTTCATCTGTTTCCCATAATACACACCAGTGGGCTGGAACAATAAAATGTTAACAAAGCATAGTTGTTGCTTTACGGAAGCAGTTCAACCTGTAATTAAAATTGTAGACCCTGAAAAAAAATCATTGGATGCTGTGGGATGTTCTGTATGGCAAATGTGTTGCTGATTAGTCAATAAATAAAACACTGATTGGCCATTGGCTAGGCAGGAAGTGTAGGCGGGACAAGGAGGAGAATAAAGCTGGGAAGTGGAAGGCTGAGTCAGAGAGACACTGCCAGCCGCCACGATGACAAACAGCATGTGAAGATGCCGGTAAGCCACGAGTCATGTGGCAAGGTATAGATTTATAGAAATGGATTAATTTAAGCTGTGAGAACAGTTAGCAAGAAGCCTGCCACAGCCATACAGTTTGTAAGCAATATAAGTCTCTGTGTTTACTTGGTCCGGTCTGAGCGGCTGTGGGACTGGCAGGTGAGAGAGATTTGCCCTGACTGTGGGCCAGGCAGGAAAACTCTAGCTACAATTGGAGTTCAACTCTGTTCTTCATGTGAGATCTTGGACAGGTCCCTTTGTGTTTTTGTGTTTTACTTCTGCCTGTAAATGGGATCATAATAACAGTGTCCAGTTCCATAGAGAAGTCTGCTGTTTTAAAAGTTAACTCAGTGCATATATGCACTATGCTCATACCAAGCACCACTTTTACATCTGCCATTGTGATAGCTCGCTGTTACCACACTCATGGCCATTGCCATCATTGTCTAGGTTCATAGCTCTTAGAGAATTCTGATTCAGACTGTCTTCACTGCAGTGGGTTCTAAGCCATGCACAAGTAAAGAATTAAACACATAAGCTGTTCCTTTCACTGGAATCTAATCCTTGTAACTTCTTTCTACTTAGAATTGTAGGTAAGAGTCCCTAAACTTCATGGTCCTAAAGCCTTACCTCTTGCTAGAGATGAAACCTCCTCCAAAATCTCCCTGACGCATCCATCTATGTTCCTGCTCCTGAGGACAAAAGATAACAGCTATTCCCACACTGCAATTTCCCACCATATGCACTATTAAAATGGGCTGCCTCCTCTAGTTCATTTTTCAGCCTTGTTTTCCTTCTAATTTGTCACAAGCTCCATTTAACCAAATAACTCACAAGATAATTTTCTATTCTTTCTTGACAATTTCTCTCTTGACTTCCATTCTTCCTACAGAATCGAAGTTAATGGCTGTGAGTTAGAATAAACCAAGAAAACTTCCCCCAGCTTCTCCTTCGCAGCCCACATGCTCTGCTCTATCTTTTTCTCCGGCAGGTGCAGCCTCGGGGTAGGTTGTTTTCTCTTTATGCACGGTTGCTTAGTAGAGTTCGCTAGCAGTTCACAGTAGCTCACAGTGCTTTCGGTCATACAGAGGTATTTTATACTTCAGCAGACACAGAGGGAATGTTTCTGGCAAAGAAATTTTGTAGCACTTCTAGCAATCCATTCCCATCATGCAGTTGAGCTCTACCCATGATGCAGGCTCCTGTTCATTTCTCTGATTCCGGGAAGACACACAAGAATTCAAGGTAAATACCACCTCAATAGCAACCCTTTGAATCAGTGCAAACGCAAACAGGAGCCAGAAACTGACCAGATTAGCAAACCACAGGGACTCCTTACCTCACATCCCAACAGCTCCGGCCATAGGATGAACCCGGGATTCAGCTATTCTGGCAAACCAAATCTCAAAGCAGGACATCCCACCACCTCCTTCCGCTCCCTTGGACCTTTTTCCAAGTAAAGCAAATTAGAAAGGTGGTGGGGGTTGATCGTAAAGTGCCTTGACAGGTTACTATACATACTATATTTTTTTCATTACATTCATTTATGTATGGACTTATTTCTGGATGTATGTGGGCCCACTCATTCTACAGCTGTTAAAGGACAGCTTGCTAGAGTCCGCCTCCCCTTCCACCAGGTGGGCCCCTGGTATAGAACTCAAGTTTTCAGGCCTGGCAGCAAGTGCCTTCACCAATTAAGCTGTCTTGCGGGCCCTAGATGGCTTGCTGTGAACAACATTAATAGGTAAAGATTTAAACAGCAATATAAAAGACCTGGTGGCTGTGGGCCAACCTAAGCTGTATATTAAATAAGTTTACTAACTTTGCCTGTTTAATTCCTATTCCAGGTGGAGAGCTACGTTTCAGAGAGGGGCGTAAGGACACATCCTCTTCTTGCCCTCCCGAGCTCTTTCTAAGACAGCAGCACTCCAAGGTTCGCTTTCCCCGGAAGTGATGACTCTCAGGGACACTTGGATTTCTAGTAAGGTTTTCTGCGCCCTCTAGTGGTCATTTGTTTCCGGATTTTTGAATCAAAGTAACCTACAACTGGGGAACAACTTTTGCCTAAGGGGGAAAAGGGAAGCATTGCGGCCTCTCGCTGCAGTACTGAGAGATTTCTGGAGAACCATTAAGGACAAAGGAGATTCTCCTCTGAAAGGCAGGTGTAGAGCTGGGTTTTGTTTCTCCGCTCTCCGCCCCCGCCCCTGGTCGCCAGCAGGAGGCTGCTTGAAACACTCTTCGTTTAGGAGGCTCTGTTTTATGCTCCATTGCAAGAAGGGATTATTTCCATTAGAAAGTTAGCAGAAAAGGGTCTGGTTTTCCCCCCTTACATTTTGGCTATTGGTGAAGAGAATTAGAAATGAATTTCTATGGAAAAACAGAGACAGTCATATCAGTGAAGGGAGCCACAGGGAGATCTACATAGCGTGGTTGTACAGCTTGTTTTTGTTTGTTTGTTTTTCTTCATGTGCTTTAAGCCCTGTAGGAATCCATTGAGTCTTACAGTTGGGTTTCTAAAACCCAACGTGATTTGAGAACATCCTGAGAGGGAGTAGCTGCACTCCATGGTCAAAGGCAGATTTATTGTGGTGCAGCCGCCAGGCTCTGGTGGTGCCTTCGTGTATTTTTGATTTCTAGTAATTATTGGAAGTGACATCAGTTCTTGTTAATTAACCCCTCTGACACAAACAGAAGGTGTGTGCTTCCTCCAGAGGCCTGGGTGGTGGAGTGGAGAAGATTCTGTGGCTCTGTACTTCCACCCTCCCTTGGCAACACTTAAAAGACTGAAATGATGATGGGGGTACATTCAGAGCTGGTACTTCACTTTGATCTGAGCTGAGATATTCACGGCTTCTAAGAGATGCAGGAAGGGGGTAAAGCTGTGTGGAGGTTGGGTTACAGCAGCAGCTGAAGTCACAAAATGTGTCTAGGGCAGGAACAGTTTGACCCTCAAAATAAATAAATAGATAGATAGATAGATAGATAGATAGATAGATAGATAGATAGATAGATAGATAGATAGATAATGGAAACCCTTTTCTACAGTTCTTGCATCATAATTTAAAAGATTGCTTTCTCAACTGTTTATATTTGGGAATTGATCCCATTGTGGTGTGTGTGTGTGTGTGTGTGTGTGTGTGTGTGTGTGTGTGTGTGTGTGTTGAAAGTAGTAAGAAAATGAATGTCCTCATACCCACTGCCTTTATGACATTATACCAAGATGTTCTAATTGTATGCATTTCCTTTGCTTGGTGACACCACCTATCCAGCTCTTCATATTATCCTTTCAAACATCTTTTTCTTTGGAGGCTGCTGTCTCTGGTTCTATTTTGCATTTCTCTGATTTTGAATAAGCATAAGCAGCTTTTCTTATTTTTTTCTTATTTTTGCTTTCTGATTTTATTTTCTTGGTGATTTTTGCCTATGCTTTCTTCTGGACTCCTTGGTTTCTTACATAGTTGTAAGAAAACTTTACATTTTCTGCATCTATGGCCAGCTTGAAGTCTTTTTATTCTCTTGGTTGTACATTTTGATAAATATAAGTTCTTAATTTTTTATGCAACTGAATTTGTCAATATTTATTTATTGTACCTTGTTAGAAAAATATCCTTACAGAATTCTTACAGATAGTCTCTTCCAATATCTGAAGTGTCCCTTTGCTGTCATGTACACAGCCATGAAAACTAGCTAGTCACCATTGCCCTCTCCAGCCCTGTCGCTACACTTCCGAAGACAGAGCTGTGAGAAGTAGCTGTTTAGCCACTGACGCAGTTACAAGGGGCCATGTGGCTAATTTTTGTCCACAGAACATAAATGTAAGTGATACTGAATTTACACAAGAAGTATGTGTTTGCATTTCACTCCCTTGTCCATAAATAAGCAAACACTCTGAGATCATAAGAGCTGGTAGAGTCACAGTTAGAAATAACTCAGATGTCTGAGTCACTGCATGTAAGTGAATAGTCGTCTGCCCATTAATGGCATGTTTCTAACTCCCAAAATCTGTGTATTAACTCCCAACAGCATTTGGAGGAGAGTCTTACAGGAAATCATTAGGTCATAAGGTCTTATCTATTTCTTTATGACAGAAACTTCCAACCAGGTAGGGTGCCTCATGCCTGCAATCCCAGCAGTTGGGAAGCTGAAGAAACAGAAGTGTCATGAGTTCCAGGCCAGCCTGGGCTACATAGTGAGTTCCAGGTCAATCTAGGTTATTTAGTGAGTTCTAGGCCAACCAGGGATATAGAGTGAAACCCTGTCTTGATAGATTAGATAGATAGGTAAATAGATAGGTAGATAGATAGATAGATAGATAGATAGATATGACAGATAGATGACAGGTGGGTAGGTAGGAGAGAGAGAGAGAGAGAGAGAGAGAGAGAGAGAGAGAGAGAGAGAGAGAGAAATATTTGAAAAAGAAACTCAAGAACACCCAGCAAGAAGATGATCACTTATCACCAGGAAGCAAAGTCTTGTAGAACTTGACCATGTTGACTCCCCAGTTTAGACTTTGAGCCTCCAGAATGGAAAGAAACATAAATCTGTAATTCATAAGTTTCCAGTCTGTATTCATTTGTTACATCACCTATTATAAGAAACTATCAGCCAGGACTTCCTGGATCAGCAACCAGCTAAACAAGAAAAGGACTCTTCTGTTGCATTAGCCACTAAATTGGGGGGTGGAGTGGGTGTTTTGTTTCTTTAGCTGTAAAAATATGGAAATTGGTATATTGAAGTGGGAAGCTAACTTAGAAAACTCTTAAAATGCATGACATTGCTAGCACAGACGGAACTGGACAAAGAAAGAGAGAAATACAGAAGTGTCAGATCTATTGTGCAGCAGCATAAAATGTTGCTTCCTGTAATTCTGAAAGCAGACCACATGTCGTGAAGAAGGGGACTCTGCAGGAAGTCAGCCATGAGAGCTGCATTACCCTGCATTGGCTTCTACTTACTGCTTATACCAAAGTATAAAAAGCTATTTCTAAGCATGAAGAGGTGGTCTTGAGAGCTGAAGTGGAAAGCAAAGGAGAAATACCGGAAATTCAGAGATTAAAAACTTATCAAAACTATTTTTATCCTCTAAACCAACTTCACAATGTTAGAGTGAAAAAATACTTAGAGCAACAAAGGCATCTCAGGAGTGATCAGTTACCCAGAAGGATGAGGCTCTGTGGCTAAGATCAAATCAAGGTTATTTCTTCCCAGCTGAGGACTATTCTGTGAGATGCCCTCAGGGGACCGGTGCCATACTGAAAGAGGTGCCCGTAGGATGTAGAGAGCAGAAAGCAAAGATAGGAATTGAAGGAGAATTATGGTGCAAGAAGAATTCTGGTTGTTCACACATGGAATTTACTGGAAACAAGTAGATGAGAAATCTACTAAGTTACTGCAGGAATTGCTTTGTTACGTGTTAAAAAGCTTTGGAGGATAAAATCATTCCATACCTCCAAACTGGCCCTAACCAGGAAGTAACTGAAAACTGCAGCCCCTCCGGGAGGGTACAATTTCCAAAGCTTATTTCTGATGGAATCTTGGGATGTGGCTGTGCAAGTGTGGGCCCGAAGCAGCGAAGTCATTAGAGATCTCCATTGCTGGACTCACCAACTCAAAAATTCTAGGAAAGGGGCCTAGCAATCTGTTGACACAAGTTCTCAGACACTTGCTATTGAAGTCATTGCTTTAGATGAGGAAGAGTTAGGAAGAGCCTCCTGCAAAGTGGAAAACTGTGAAAAGAAAGTAGGAGCAGGGGCTCTAAATCATATCAAACACTTTCTGGCATAGGCAGAGAAGAAGGGAACAGGTCTTCAAATGCCTATGGTGCAGACCAAAAATTCCTGTGACTGCTGTATCCTGCGGTTTCCTCTCTTTCAAAGCAGGGCTTATATCATGCTTATCCTAAATTTATTAGTCTTCAGGTGTTAGAGTTGAGAACACAAATGAGATACCTTATCCTTTTATGCATAGCCTATCTTTTGACATCATGGCATGTCACTGTCATCAATTAAGCTCACAAAGGAAAATCATTCAATTGAGTTACAAAAAAAAAAAAGCTGCAAAAATATTGGCCTATATTCATAGCTATCCAGCTATCACTCGGTGGACATTCAAGTTTAGGTTTTAAACAGCAAATAATGCATATTTACAACTCAAATCAAGTTTCCAAATACATAGAGCTCTGCCTCCAGATTTCCCACAACATTCCAATGTTTCATGTTTGTATATCCTTAAACCAAGATGGGTTGTTGTAACCCATACAGCTTTGCAGCAGAGATGGAACATCCCTTCCTAGTCATGTTCTTCAGGCATCTCTTGGCTTTTCTCACCTTCTATACACACAAGTGCACACATCATCTCTTCAATTTATATCCAGGATAGAGTAATGGACATGTACTCTGAAAACTTCAAAATAAAAGTCCCAGGAAAAAATTAAGCATGACTTACATAAAAGGAAAAACACATGGATCATAATAGATATTGTCAAGGGTGTTGATCTTCCTTAATTAATTAATTAAATGCAATCTCAGCTAAAAACGTTAGCAAAACTTTTGGAGAATTTGATAAGTTCATTCAAATATTTATATGGAGCTATAAGGGGAACTATCAGAAGACATTAAGTAATTTCAAGACTTTCTACAAAGCTGCATAATGTATCAATATGATCCTTAGCCAAATATGACAATTACACTAAAAACCAGAATAGAATAGATAGTTGATGAATAGAGCTGGAAGGATGATTACTTATTTACAAAGATGACTAGGTAATTAAGTGAGGACCAGATAATGTGTTCATTAGTTTTTGCCTTCACAATTTGATATCTGTGTACTAAATAAGGAACCTTGACCCTTACTTTGCACCATATATAAAAATTTACTAGAAATGGATCATTAGATGTAAGAGCCAATTAAGCTTAATTAAGCATAAGGGATAAATCTAGACATTCTAGAAGAAAACACAGGAAAAAAATCTTTGTAACCACTGACTTCTTCAGGGCACAAGAAACACAAACTATACCTGCCAATTAAAATGCATCAAAATTAAAACAGTTTTTTTCCCCCAAGGAATATATCATCAGTAATAAAATACAGAAAAACCATTTTTACCACAACTAGATAAGCTTTGAAAAGTAAGATGCACAATTAACTGACACACAGTGTAGACATGAACAATATTGTTCCATGTCATCCATGGTTGCTCATGCTTACATAGATAAATACAAACACCAGGCACTCAACATTTTCCTTATCTCAGGATTGTCTATTTTACACTTGTCATTTTTCCTAAAGTATAGACTTTGGAATTTTGTACTTTAGATGTCTGTGTGTGGTGACCATTTTGTCTTACCTTGTAAAATAAACTTTCTTTATATAGATAGAATTCTAGGTAAACAAATAGTTTCTTTCGTCCTTTAAAGAGATTATCACACCATTTTATGACACAGTTTTAAGTTTGAAAATCTGCATTCAGTGTTGAATACACTCAGCCATAAGATCCTAATCATTTTTCCTTGGCTGGCTTTATATCTGTCTTTAATGGTATGGAGTTGTGGCTGATGTATTCAGTTGTCCATTTATTTTGAATTATCATACATACATTTATTGCGTTTTGAATATGGAACTCAGGGAGCTTTCAATAAGTCTGAGACATTATCAGACATTTATCTGTTCAAATACTGTGTGCCCTGTACTAGTGGTTTACATTGCTGCTGTGTTGAAGCATCTGAAACAGTTAAGTAAAGAAAGGTCCATTCTGGCCTATGGTTCAATGGGATGTATTCATCATGACAACAAAGACATGCAACGGAAGTGGAAAGCCAACTGGTCACCCCACATCCTGAGCAAGAAGGCAGAGAGGGAATAGAATGCGAGGCCAGACTATAAAACTTCAAGGCCCACCCCAGTGTCCCACTTCCATTTCCTAATGGTCCCATAACTGTCCCAACCAACATCAACAGCTGGAGGCCAAGTATTCGAAAACAAGAACCTACAGGTGACACCTTACATCCAAACCATACTTCTTCACAGTGACTAACTGGTGTTAATTGTCAGTTTTGCAAACTGGGAATCACCTGTGAAATGAGCATCTCAGTATGCTAGTTGATAGTTACCTTGATTAAAATAATTGATGTGGGAAAACTTGCCCACTGTGAGCAGCCATTCCCTAGGCAGTGGATTGTGAACTGTTAGGAAAGTGCTGACAGTTAGTACGAGCGTGCACACAATCATTGCTCTCTGTTTTTGATTGTTGATGGGATGTAACTTCTTCCTTCAAGATCCTGCTGCTGTAACATCCCTGCCATGACAGACTGTAACCTAGAACTGTTAGCCAAAAAAAACCCCTCTCCCTTAAGTTGCTCTGTCAAGCTATCTCCTCATTGCAATATAAAAGGAACTGCCACCCCTAATTTTCTCTTGCATCACCAAAATCTGATAATGTGTGTGGAGGATGCTCTCATTTTCTAATTTATACATATTCTTGCTTATGTTCTTATTTTCTTTTTTAATATTAAGAGCATTTCAGATCTTCCTGCCAACTCATTAATTCTTTGTTTTCTGTTATTAAATCTGATCTATTAAATTTTATTTCTATTTGCTATATTTGTTGTTTCTATGTCTGCTTTTTTTTCAAATTACTCAATCATTTTAAAGACTTATTGTATTTGCTCATTTCTTCAAGCTTCTCTTTCATCCTTTCTAATACAATAATTATCCTGTTGTACAATCAATTTTTTCCTACTTCTGAACTACTCTAGGCACTGGCTCTAATAGTCTCTCAATTTCTACTATGTTTCCCTCACTATGCCTCTCTGTTCATATTCTTTGTATCTTGTTTTGGTTTGGTTTGATTTGGTTTGGTTTGGTTTGGTTTGGTTGGGACAGACACATGTGAGGCAGCCCAGGCTGGCCTAGAACTTGCTCCTTTCTATATAGATAGCCAGGCTGTTCTCAAACAGTCATCCTCTTCCTCTGCCTCCTGAACACTGGAATTATAAGTGTGCTCCACTATGCATAATTTAGCATGGCTTTGAATTTCTGATCCTCCTGCCTGCTCCTTTTGAATGCTGTAGTTACAGCCATGTACCAGCACCCCCTGTGTATGCAGTGTTGAAATTCAAAACCAGAATTTCATGTACATACAAAGCAAGAACTCTATCAACTGAGCTACATCTCCAACTCCCATGTTGTCTTTTCTTAATGTTAACTTCTAGTTATACTTGGAAACATTACCTGTAGGAATTCTTTGAGACTTAGGTTAAGTTGTGTTCCCTTAAAGAGGCTTTGCAGAGACTTCTCTGGTTACCTAGTGGTACAATTCATCTAAAAATCACATGAAGTAACAACACATTCACATGTAAGCTTCGTGCTGTGATTTCTCAGGAGTAGATTCATTTTTCCTCTATCCAATATCAATGGAGTCTCTTGGATTTCCCTCCAATGGATTTCTTCCAATCTAAAGTCAATGGAGGCTTTTTTATACCAAACCTTTTCTACTTGAAGCTTTGTTTATCATTCACCTCAATAGGGAGACTAGAATACAGCCAATTCATATGCAAGCTTCCTACCAGAATTCTCACCTTTGTGGACTGTGTATAGCACCATCCTTGGATTGAAGTTTGTGCCCCATTGTTACTTACATCAGGGAAAGTAGCACTGACAAATGCCATCCTAGATAAATCAGGATATATCATCACCCCACACATAACAATAGGTGCTGAAACTTGGACTAAAATAATGCCTAATTTTTTGGTTAGTGGAATTTTGTTGATCCTGCTAAGGAAAAAAAAAATCACTGTTTCTGCTACCTGCTGACTTTTAAGTTCCCACCATTGTTTATCCCTTCATGGACTATTTTATTTCTTACCAGCTCAGTGAGCATTTTTATCCATGTTTATAAAAAGTATTTCACTTAACTATATACTGGAAGAGTATGCAGTAGATTTAATCTAAGATGTTACCAGGAACAGATATATATCTTCCTTTATCTTCAAAGGCAGTAAGTGACTTGGTTTAAGTGTGAATGTTCCAGATCCAGGAATTGGTAAAGTAAAAACTGGGATTAAATGCAAGTATTCCAAAATCTACAGAGGCTCATCTTTGTTATGGTTCTATGTGTAGTAGCTCCCAAGATTCTGCAACATGCCAGGAGCATGAATAAATGTGACTGCACATTAGAGATATTGATATCACATTGTAAGAACAAATGTTACCCCATAAGCCCCACTGATTGGACCTGATAGGAAATGAAATGAATTATGAGTCTTTAAGCCCTTGCAAAATTAGACCTGTGGCCACTCGCTAGGAACCCAGGGGTAGACCTGGCCAGTGTTCATTTTTTCTGGCCAGTATTTAATTAAAGCTTACTTCAAGTAATTTGGCTCAGAATTATGGAACTGGCCTTTCTTCCAAGAATCACAGGATTAACAACATGAGGGCAGGGGACACAGAGTTGGAACAGTGGTAATCCCAGTTCTGCATTCTAAGTACCCCTAAATGCAACCAAAATAAGAAAAAGAAGTGTGCTGTTTGAACTCTGAACTACATTGCTGCCAAAAAAAGCGGGACCTTAGCACAGTTTTCATGAACCACTAAAATATAAATAAGAACTTTTGAGCTTTTAACTCTTTAATATGAATTGTCTTAGTGTGCCCTGAAATTTAAAAGGGGGAAATATAACCCAGTACTGCTATTCATGCTTTCCAATGCACCATGTGAATCAGAAAACACTTTGCAAGGAGGAGGTTTGCAAGGAGGAGGTATACTGACTGGTTTCGTGTGTCAACTTGACACAAGCTATAGAGTCATCAGAGAGGAAGGAGCCTCAGTTGAGGAAATGCCTCCATGAAATCCAGCTGTAAGGCATTTTCTCAATTAGTGATCAATGTGGAAGGGCCCAGTCCATGGTGAGTGGTGCTATCCCTGAGCTGGTGGTCCTGGGCTCTATAGGAAAGAAGGTTGAGCAAGCCATGAGGAGCAAGCAAGTAAGCAGCTCCCTTCCACAGCCTCTGCATCAGCTCCTGCCTCCAGAGGCTGCTCTGCTTGAGTTCTTGTCCTGACTTCCTTCAGTGGTGAGCAACAATGTGGAAGTGTAAACCAAATAAAACCTTTCTTCCCCAACTTGCTTTATGGTCACAGTGTTTCATCGCTGCAATAGAAACCCTAACTAAGACAGGAGGGGGTTCCTTACTTGAGTACTACTTGTGGTTCATAAGTAGATATTTTTTGTAGGATTCAAAATTTGACCATATTGCTTCTAATAACACATGAATAATAATCCCTTATTGTTCATCTCCTGCCTAAGTTTAACATTTAAATGGGACAGTTAGTTATATAGAATCAGCAGTCTAGAGTGTTTCTGTGTGCATCTTAGCTATTGAAGGGTTTAGATAAAGCAGAATGATTCTGCAATATGCCCTTTGGGAGAGCTCCTTGGGATACAACTAGAATCGTGATGAAGCATCATGGCAGAAGGAGTGGGATAAACAGTTCATTGACTTTTGATACGCAAATGTTGTGCAGCCAACACTCAGCCTAAAAGGCAGATATGAATAATGCAGTGTTTAAAAGGATGCCTTGTTTGGAAAGCAGACCTGTGTCTTATTGTGAATCAATCTCCAGGGTGTACCACAGTTCTTTGCGCATAGTAGGAATTCTAAAGCTGCTGATATTCATTAACCTGACTAGAAGTTAAAGTGGATGTTGTTATTCTAAGCATGCAGGTCATACTCCCCTCTGTTCTATAAGCTCTATGGTGGAAAAAGCCACAATAAAAACCAAAGACTGCCTGCTTCCGTGTTTGTATTATTAAATGTTCCAAGGTGCCATGATTACTCAAAGAATTATTTTAAAATATTAATATTGTGTGAATGACCATGGTCAGATGTGTTTAGGTGATAGGTATGACTCTAAATTATGAAAAATAAATTGTGGGTTGTTATATATGGTATATATTCAAATGGCATATTATGCTAATCACAGAAATAAAGGTAAGAAGACAGAATGACTCTAAATACTGTCAGTGGATAAGGGCATTTTCAAAACAATTCCATTCCTCTAAAACCCTAAAATGCAAACAAAATAATACAAACTAGAGTGGTTGCTCCAAATGAAGTCTGGAAATGACATTACCATCATCTACCACCAGCTTCTAAGATGCCCTTCCAAATGTCAACCAGAATAAATGAACAAGAGTTGTCCAGAGGCTTCAGTTCTCCAGGACAGAGCCATGCACCATCTGACCACAGATAATCAGACACCTCCCCAGTACAGAGACATTCACCATCTGACCACAGACAATCAGACACTTCCCCAGTACAGAGCCATGCACCATGTGACCACAGACAATCAGCACACCTCCCCAGTACAGAGACATGCACCATCTGACCATGGACAATCAACATAGCTCCCCCATACAGAGATATTCACCATCTGACCATGGACAATCAGCACACCTCCCCAGTACAGAGACATTCACCATCTGACCACAGACAATCAGACACCTCCCCAGTACAGAGACATTCACCATCTGACCACAGATAATCATCACACCTCCCCAGTACAGAGACATTCACCATCTGACCACAGACAATCAGACACCTCCCCAGTACAGAGACATGCACCATCTGACCACAGACAATCAGACACCTCCCCAGTACAGAGACATTCACCATCTGACCACAGACAATCAGACACTTCCCCAGTACAGAGACATTCACCATCTGACCACAGATAATCATCACACCTCCCCAGTACAGAGACATGCACCATCTGACCACAGACAATCAGACACTTCCCCAGTACAGAGACATGCACCATCTGACCACAGACAATCAGACACTTCCCCAGTACAGAGACATGCACCATCTGACCACAAACAATCAGACACTTCCCCAGTACAGAGACATTCACCATCTGACCACAGACAATCAGACACTTCCCCAGTACAGAGACATTCACCATCTGACCACAGACAATCAGACACTTCCCCAGTACAGAGCCATGCACCATCTGACCACAGACAATCAGACACCTCCTCAGTACAGAGACATTCACCATCTGACCACAGATAATCACACCTCCTCAGTACAGAGACATTCACCATCTGACATGGACAATCAACATAGCTCCCCCATACAGAGACATGCACCATCTGACCATGGACAATCAGCACACCTCTCCAGTACAGAGATGTGCACCATCTGATTATAGACCATCAGCAGAGGGCATTTGCAGAACCCCTAGTCTCCTCTGCCCAGTAACTAGACTTATAGGGCTCAGACAGTGCTAATATTTTTTGATGGTGGTGGTATCTTATGTCTCTTGCACTATTTGTCTTCACTGTCTTATCATTTTATTTTTCTTTCTGTTGTTTTCATTTTGGATTCTCTAATTCATACCACAGACTTTCAGTTGCCTTAACCCTGTGCTTATCCTCAAGAGGACAATGAGAACCTGGACTATGAAAGCAATTGAATTATTATATGCATGGATCCCACTTCAGGGGTGTCCACTGAGATTTCCAGGTTCTTGTGTCCTCAAATAAAAAAAAATGGACCAGGGACACATGGATAATAATAGAAATAAAGACCATTTATAAAGAAAGTGAAGGACACTGCCAAGAATAGAAGTGGTCTAGGGAGCTGAAATAGGTCCAGAGCTCACAAGCTCCTGGCTCAGTTTCCTGATCCTTTACAGGTCCTTAATATAATGCCTGCCTTCTCCCACATTTGTATACTGGATGCTTTGTTGGCACCCTAATAGGCAGGAATTTCCAGTCTTTCTGCCAATTGGTCTCTTTCATGTGTTAATGTTGGTACCTTTCTTTTAGCTCCCTAGTTTTCTGCCAGAGACCACAGTTAGGGGCATCACTGTGGAGTGAGTAACTGGGTCCTTCCACAACTATGAGCATCTAGAGATCTCTTCTTGTATGCATTGTGGTATTACAGTTCCACACAGGAGGTCTGCAGGTTCAGATGGAGCCCAACTCGTCCCTTAGTGTTGAATAAGATGTCTGTTATTGCTGTATCTTCCATTTTTCCTAGATAAAAGCTTACCAATATTTCTGGGTGATAGTGTCACACGTCTTTAATGCCAGCACTTGGGTGGCAGGAGGCAGGTGCATCTCAATGAGTTCAAGGCCAGTCTGGTCTACAAAGTGAGTTCCAGCACAGCCAGGACTGTTACACAGAGAAACCCTGTCTCAAAAAACCAATATTATGGTAAAAAAAAAAGTTTACCAATATTATGTTAGGAAATATGAGCATGAGCTTCCTGTTGTAGCTGGAGTTTTCCTGTGTCCCACCTGGCCTGAGGTCAGGACAAATCTCTCTCACCTGCCAGTCCTGCAGATGCTCAGACCCAAGTAAACACACAGAGGCTTATATTAATTAAACTGCTCAGCCATTAGCTAAGGCCTACCACTGACTAGCCCTTATATTTAAACTAACCCATAATTCTTATTTATGTTTAGCCATGTGACTTGGTACCTTTACTCAGTTCTGCCTTCATATCTTGCTTCCTCTGTGTCTGGCTGGTGACTCCTGACTCAGCTTTCCTCCTCCCAGAATTCTCCTCTCTCTTTGTCCCGCCTATACTTCCTGCCTGGCTACTGGCCAATCAGCACTTTATTTATTAACCAATCAGAGCAACACATTCACAGCATACAGAGCGATATCCACAGCATCCTGTAGTACCAGGATGAGGCAAAGCCATATTCCTTTGGAGATATGGTCCCCAATAGTTTGCTCTTAGTGGATAATTTCAAACTCATGTACATAGGAGCAGCAAGAATTTGATGCAGTGAGCTAAAACAACAACAAACAAAATGTATAAAGTTGAGAAGGAAACATGTTGGAGGCAGGTCCTGGAGGAGTTGGATATGATTAAAACACATTATATTCATCTATGAAATTCTCAAAGAATAAAGATACATGCTCAAAATTTTATAGAGCAGAAGCTATCAGGAGTATTTAAAGCAGAGGAAAGTGTTGGGAGAGAAGGAACGGAAGTAGGTTCTCTTGACCTGGGACCAAGGGCCATGTCTGCAGGTAAATGCTACTTGAAGCTCCTTGGAAATTGAACACTGAAGAAACAGCACTAGTAGAGGTTACATGACAGTAAGGATCCTCTGGTTTAATGAGAAGAACAAAGCTCATTAGCACACCAACAAGTTCCCTAAACTGAGGCAGCAGGAAACTGAGCCTCCAGAGGAAAGAACAAGCCCTAGGTCTACATTGGAAGGAACAAAATAAAACCCAGATCTACATCTGGACAAAAAAATCACAGGAGAAACAATTTGGTGATTCAGTCCTGCTGTGTTTGGAAAGCAATAATTTCTTTAAATATAAAAAAAACTCAGCACAACTTCAAAGTGACCAGAAAGTAATAGATCTCCTTACTTAAGACCAAAGAAATAGGTTTGGGACAGTCACAATCCTACTCTCCCCACCCATCACACACACACACACACACACACACACACACACACACACACACACACACACTATAGAATTTGTGGATCTTTACTCTCTTAACAGAAAGTTTTCAGAGAAAAAGAGGAGAATGAAAATGTAGCAGAATATATGCTGGAAGAAATGGTGGCAGAGGGCTTTCTGAATTTTTTAAAGTAAAAATAATAGTGTAAAGTGTAAAGAAGTAAAAGGATTTTATTGTTGCTTTGCTTTTTTTGAGACAGAATCCCATACAGCTGAGGCTGGCCTGGAATTAATTCATATACTATAGATAAAAAACTAACTAATATACGGATTCAAATAAGAAGGAAGTATTATCAAAATTGATGGCAAAGCAGAGGTAGAGTGCACCCCACTAAAACTGTAATGTCTTACAAAGTAAGGAACATGGATTATACATTAGTTTTTGGTTACTGTACCAGGCTGCCTGATAGAATCACCTGAGGAGATAATGATTTATTTGGGCTCTTAGTCTTAGAGATTTCTGCCCATGACTACTTGGTTCTGTTGCTCCTTGACTGGGTTGGCTAAAGTAACACACTAGTGGAAGTACATAGAAGGAGGAGGCTGCTCATTTTTTGGAAGCAAAGACTGAGAGAAAGAGAAAGAAGGTAGGTTCCCAGTACCCACTTCAAGAGCATACCCACAACTCTGATCCTTCTATGAGGCTTCACTTACTAAAGAGTCTACTACCTGCTGATAGGACTGTTACAGGCTAGCGGCAGAGCATTTAACACATGGGCCTTTGGGAGATATCCCACATATAAAATGTAGCAGACTTCCTGACTGAACTTAATATAAACCTCTTGGGGTTGATATTTTGTCAAATTCACTAATCAATAAAAAATTTATACTCATACAAGACCACTACATATGGCCAATATATTTGAGGGAAAATATGCAAAGTAGAAGGCTACCTAAAAGTAACAAATCTTAGAAGAACAGATAAGTGCTTTAAAATAAAAAAAAAAAAACTCACTTCTGGAAAATATAGGAAATAGACAAAACTGGTTAAAAGAAAAAAATCCACTCAACTAACAGAAAGAAACACCTCTACGTTCTACACATGGGACACCACAATATCTGAAATTAAGAACTCAGTGGATGTGTTCAGCTGCAAATGTGATGTAAGACTGGATGAGAAATGGAAGACAGATGAATACAAAACACTCAGTTGCAACAATTTAAGCACAGGAAGGAAAACAGGCTTTCAAAAACATATCAATGCATATTATGATGCATTTTGCTTCTAGGATCTCAGTGTTGGAAGGACCTCTCATCTTCTAAACATTTTTATGTTTCTAGCTTCACACCACTCAGGTTCGTTGCATAGCAGAAAAAAAAATGGAAGTGGAAGTGAGTGCTTAGACTGAAATGCTTCATGGCCTTGTAGTAAATTGATATCCTGTTCCACTCCTCAGAGCCATGTGGAGGAAAATGAAAATGGCCTTTACTGGTGGAAGAAGTTGCAAAAAACAAACAAAAGAAGCCACTAAGGTGGATTTGAAGACATATGCAGCAGAAAGAGAGTAGTCTCCCTCCCCAGGGTCAGAAACTCGGTTATTAAACCCAGAGGAATAAGAACTTGGCCCATAAGGGAAGAAATGTCAAATTTTCTGTCACCACTTTATCTCATTGAGTAAATCCTTGGAGACAATTTCCCAGTCTCTTTGCATGTTTTCCTTGTGATTTCCCCAAGAGAAATAGTAGCTAAATATGGTTGAGAGGGAACTATGTGAGGAGCAGAATAAAACATATTTGATCTGAGGTTTTCTTTACAGAAAAACCATGTCTAATAGAAGCAGGAAAATGTTAGTCATTTTTAAAATTGCGATGGGATATTTGTTCACTGTGTGAAGATACATTATTGTGATTGGTTTAATAAAGAGCTGAACAACCAATAGCTAGGCAGGAGGTATAGGTGGGACTTCTGGACAGAGAGAAAGGAAGTAGAAGATGAATCTAGGTGCAAGTCAGACAACACTAAGACATAGAGGCAATCAGGCATACAGAATGAAAGAAAGATTAAAAAGCCACAAGGCAAAATATAGATTAATATAAGTGAGTTAAGTTATAAGAGCTAGTGGGACAAGCCTAAGCCAACACCGAGCTTTCATAATTAATACATCATTTTTTGTGAGATCTTGGTCAGCAACAAAGCTTGCTATGTAAGGAACCCAATGTAGGGCACATACACAGAGCCCACTACTTGCATCATACAGAGCACAGCTCTTTAAGAGGCCCTGCTGTTCAGCAGAGCACTTGAGCAGCCAGCCCACTAGGTAAAAAATACTTTCCACTTGGACTCAGCAAAGTCCAGGAGCTGGGGTGGTAAACACAGCTACCGCCCAGTACCCTTATGTGAGGCTAGGCCCTCAGAGAACTGAGGGGGACCAAGCCAGCCACCAGAGTCATGCAGCAGCCACTTAGCAGTTTAAAGTTTGGCTCAAGCATCAGAGAATGCTGCAAGTATGTGACTGCAGGCACTTAGTAACGTCAGGTCAAGACAGAGAAAAATTCTGATATAATATGTTTAAAAATATGCTTAGATGCTAAAGAAAGAAAAGAAAATGGGTAGAGACAGTCACAGAAAAAAAATAAATAAATGTTTAAAAATAATAAGTTAAAGTCTTTAAAAAAAGAATAAAGTAATATAAAAAGAATAAGCCATGTAAGGATGGGAAATACACAGGGTGCCTGAATCCTGTATGGTGCTTTGTTGACTATGAACTTTTTTAAATGCTAATAAACAAAAAATAATAGCTTCTAAGAGACATTGAATTATGAAAACTAGTAAATTAAACCAATCTATATATTTTAAGTATGTCTTAACTTCAAAATGGAAGTCAGAAAGTATGTTGAGTTGGAGAAGAGGTCATGCCTTTGTTTCCACAGGAGACAAAAAGTTATAGTTCTCTTAAAAATTAATAAAGATCAGATTTGATTGGGGGAGACCTCCTAAAAATCTTGGCTACAGACATGAGGAAAAAAGCCAAGAAAGACTACGGACAAGTGATGTATATGCTGGTTCCTTGACATGGGAACAACTCTGAGACTAGATGAGACATGATAAATCTTGTTGGCTACAGAGTCCTCATGACTAATTATTACATGCCATCCTTTCATATGGCATGGATAGAAGTTTTGTTATGCAGTCCAAACAAACTTATAAGGTTGACAGATTTCTTGCGTGTTCAAATATAAAACAAAAAAAATCATCTTTGGCTGGCTTGTGTACAATGTATACTTCATACTTGTGTTAATACAGATAAGTATGTTACCTGTGAAAGCATGTGTGTTTTCAGAGCAAGGGACTAGATACCAATGAAAATGGGTGGCCCAGGTGACCCAGCCTTTCAGAGTGCCTCTGTTGTAGTTTCCTCAGAATTCTACATTCAAAACAACTTCAAGGCTACCAGCTGAGATGGTCCAGCCTCACAGACTATTCTAGCCAGGGCTTCAGATAAGCTCTATACTCTCCCATTACATGGAGACTGGACAACAAATGATATAGCTAGTTTTCTTAGGACTTGACCATTATCTCAATATTCTTTGGGTTCCCTGGGAATGCCATTGCCCCCAGACAGTAGGAAGCAGTCTAGAGAACACAATGCCCACATTCCCAAGAGGTGGGGTGGGTGGCTTTTGGTCATTTGGTGGGTTATGGATATTTGTCATCATTTAGTGGATATATAGGAATATAGGATAAAAAGATGACTATTCATTTCAAGTGTTTTACATTGGTATGGATTTTTGTATATTGATACAAATTTAAGGTTATTTTTGTTATACTGTGTACGTTTCTATTCTTGTTTAATGTATTGTACTTATGCAGCTCATTAAAAAATGTAATACAGCTGGGCGGTGGTGGCGTACACCTTTAATCCCAGCACTAGGGAGGCAGAGGCAGGTGGATCTCTGTGAGTTCGAGGCCAGCCTGGTCTACAGAGCAAGATCCAGGAAAGGCACAATGCTACACAGAGAAACCCTGTCTCGAAAAACAAAACAAAACAAACAAAAAAATGTAATATAAAGTTTTAGTCCTTGAAAGCTATTATTACAAACCATTTAGGATAATTAAGAAACGCAGAATAGTTGTTAGTCATCTATAACACTCAAACTTGTAGTCATGTTATGTATGCTTTCAAGGTTAAACAAATATATTTTAGATAGATAATTGACCTTCAAATGCTTCAGAGACCTACAGAACGTGGCATTTAAGATGTTTAATAATGTAAGACTTTTCATGACAGTGAGACACATCTATTCCTGGTAGCAGCAATCTACTTCATAAGAGGATGATGGACATCAAGGAACCTCCATATAGAGTTTGCTTTCATTGTGTCAAAGCTAGCCATTTGGGCAAGAAACTTCCCTTGTCTCAACTACTGACAGTATACTGTACAAAATGGACAATCAGGACACAAAGGAAAAAGACTGCTGAACTTTGCCAAAACAAGGCAGAAAAGAAAAGGCTTCACAGTAAAGTCTTTCAGATATTCTAGACCTGTAGACCAAAGACGCCCCAACATTTCAGAGGAAACTTGGGTGGCCGTCTAAGCAGCCAACTGTCTCTGTCATTTCTATAGTTTCAGAAATTGATTACTCTGCACTTACTGTTTACTCAGGCAATATTATATCCTTCTCCAGTCTCTGATGGAGATGAGACAGTTATAGTTACAGTTTTCCTTGTTACAAATTCAGAAAAGAAACTCACAAAAGAGGTATAAAGTGTATAAGATTAAGAGACACAAAAGCTTAAATTGTTTATCTGAGAAAATGTTTTGAAGTCTAAAAAGATAGTTTTAGGTTAGTAATTCAAGTTAGAATAGAAAGTAAATTAGGTACAAAACTTTTGACTCACCAAAATAGGATAGATAATGAAATATTATCTCTGAATTTGCCAAATACAGATAGACTGGACATTGTAAATATAATTCTTACCTAATAGTTGTTCTTATTATATATAGTTTTCCTACATTAGAGTTAAAAACCTTTCCTTTTTATTTAGACAAAAAGGGAGAAATGTTGTGGGATATTTGTACACTGTGTGAAGATACATTAATTACTGTGATTGGTTTAATAAAGAGGTGAACAGCCAATAGCTAGACAGGAGGACTAGGTGGGACTTCCAAATGAAGAGAAGGGAAGTAGGAGATGAATCTAGGCACAAGTCAGATGACAACAAGAAGTGGAGGAAGTCAGGCATATAGAATGAAAGAAAGGTAAAAAGCCATGAGGCAAAATATAGAGTAATATCAATGGGTTAATTTAAGTTATAAGAGCTAGTGGTACAAGCCTAAGGCTGAGCTTTCATGGTTAATAAGAAATCTCCCTGTCATTATTTGTGAGCTGGTGGCTGACAACAACAAAAAAATCACCTACTGGATCAAACAATAATAATCAATCAAAAAAAGTAGACATAAATCAATAAAGGCAAAGGAATTTAGGCTTGAAGTGTTAGCATGGTACATCCTGAGCCCCCTGCTTAGTTGGCACTCAGATCACACATCCTCTGCAATGGATGAGTATCCCTGTAAATGATGAACAAAGAGGAGTAAGAGAGAGGGAAAGGGGGGAAGGATAATAAGAGACTGTGACTAATCTAACCTCAAACTCTGTTTTCTAGATGACAAATGAAAGGAACAGAGAAACAAGGAATTAAAAACAGATGCTGAATGTGGAATTTTCTGCATGATTTGATATCTTTATTAAATAAGTAGCTATAAAGTGAGAAGAAACTATTCATTTACTGTTTGTGTGTGGCTTGTTTGAGTTTTCTTCTGCAAAGCCTGGGGAAGCCAGAAGAGAGTGTCAGATTCCCTAGAATGAGAGTTACAGGTAGTGGGGAGCCACCATGTTGGTGCTGAGAATCAAATCTGGGTCCTCTGCAAGAGCAGAAAGCCCTCTTAACCCCTGAGCCATCTCTGCCACCCTCGGGGAGCATACAGTGAAAAAATGCTTAAGTGAAATTTAAGAGGGGTTGGACAGAAGTGCAGTGGCTAAGAAGACTTCCTGCTTTTCCATACAACCTGAGTTCTGTTCCTAGTACCCAAATCCAGGCGTCTCACAGCTACTCATAACTCCTGCCTCAGGAGATCTAATACCTTCTGGAGCACTTGCCCACATGAACCCCCCCCCCACTGCCTCCCTGCCCACATATACACATACCACACACACACCACACACACACACACACACACACACACACACACACACACACACACACACAAAATAAACAAATAAATCTTTAAGAAGGGAGGCTACCAAGCACAACTTGTAGAGCTTGTTTGTATCCTGAATTTTATCTGGGTTGGGGTCAGTAAAACCCACTTTTGATTGAAATATGGATTGATAATAAATAAAATTAGGACTTATTTATGGTCTTGAGATGGAACCCAGGGCTTCACATATGCCAGGAATTTCTCTATCACTATTTATTTATGTATGTTTTGTTTTGACAGGTCTCTCTAGGTAGCCTTGCTTGGCCTGGAACTTACTATGTAGTCCAGGCTAGACTCAAAATCAGAGATCCATCTGCCTCTGCCTGAGGTTAAAGGTGTGGGGATTAAAGATACATACCACTATGCCCAGCTTCCACCTCTTATTTTTTTTTTAATTTATTTTAATTTATTTTGCAATACAATTCAGTTCTACATATCAGTCACGGATTCCCTTGTTCTCCCCCCTCCCATCCCCCTCACCTTCCCCCCAACGCCCCCCCCCCCCATTCCCATCTCCTCCAGGGCAAAGCCTTCCCCACAGACTGAGGTCAACCTGGTAGACTCAGTCCAGGTAAGTCTAGTCCCCTCCTCCCAGGCCGAGCCAAACAATCCTGCATAGGCCCCAGGTTTCAAACAGCCAACTCATGCAATGAGCACAAGATCTGGTCCCACTGCCTGGATGCCTCCCAAACAGATCAAGCCAATCAACTGTCTCACCCATTCGGAGGGCCTGATCCAGTGTGGACCCCTCAGCCATTGGTTCATAGTTCATGTGTTTCCATTCATTTGGCTATTTGTCCCTGTGCTTTATCCAACCTTGGTCTCAACAATTCTCACTCATATAAACCCTCCTCATTCTCGTTAATTGGACTCCCAGAGATCCACCCAGGGCCTAGTCATGGATCTCTGCATCCAGATCCCTCAGTAGTTGGATGAGGTTTCTAGCACAACAATTAGGGTGTTTGGCCATCCCATCACCAGAGTAGGTCAGTTCGGGCTGTCTCTCGACCATTGCCGGCAGTCTGTTGTGTGGGTATCTTTGTGGATTTCTGTGGGCCTCTCTAGCACTTTGCTTCTTCCTGTTCTCATGTGGTCTTCATTTACCATGGTCTCCTATTCCTTGTTCTCCCTCTCTGTTGTTGATCCAGCTGGGATCTCCCGCTCCCCCAAGCTCTCTTTCCCTCGACCCTCGCCTTTCATTACCCCCACTCATGTCCAGGCTGTTCATGTAGATCTCATTCCATTTCTCTGTCATTGGGTGATCCCTGTGTCTTTCTTGGGGTCCTGTTTTCCGGGTAGCCTCCCTGGTGATGTGAGTAGCAGACAATTCATCCTTGTTTCATGTCTAGTATCCTGCTATGAGTGAGTACATACCATGTTTGTCTTTCTGAGTCTGGGTTACCTCACTCAGGATGATTTTTTCTAGATCCATCCATTTGTCTGCAAACCTCATGATGCCATTGTTTTTTTCTGCTGAGTAGTATTCCATTGTGTATATGTACCACATTTTGTTTATCCATTCTTCAGTTGAAGGGCATCTGGGTTGTTTCCATGTTCTGGCTATTACAAACAATGCTGATATGAACATAGCTGAACAAGTGCTCTTATGGTGTGGTTGAGCATTTCTTGGGTATATGCCCAAGAGTGGTATAGCTGGATCTTGGGGGAGATTGATTCCCAATTTTCTAAGAAAGCGCCATATTGATTTCCAAAGTGGTTGTA
This sequence comes from Peromyscus californicus insignis, assembly GCF_007827085.1. NCBI lineage: Eukaryota > Metazoa > Chordata > Mammalia > Rodentia > Cricetidae > Peromyscus > Peromyscus californicus. Next base: position 4,893,418 of record NW_026294413.1, on the reverse strand, counting down.
CAAGCTTGCATTCCCACCAGCAGTGGAGGAGAGTTCCCCTAGCTCCTCTTATTTTTAAAAGAAACTTTTTCTTCTCATACCTTGCAAGAGACCGTTATTGAAGCATGTATAGGTGAAACTATATGTTGTCCAGAACCTGCCCTTAAATATTCGTGAAAATGTAAATACATCAACAAAGGCAGAGACGGATAAAAACAAGAATGGCAGGGTGTTAATCACTGTGAAGTGTGTTCAGATACATTGTCATTTTGTTCCTTTCTCTAATTTTGTGATTCTGAACATTTCTGTGAGGCATATTCACAATCAAAGTGGGGGTGCTATTGTGTCTCGAAGATCAGAGTACCTTTTTTCTAGATGTTCTGGGGTGCAGCCAGACTTGAGTGTCCTGCCTCTCGTGGTTGAGCAGACCTAGTCAGTTTCCTTATAGTGCACACATTTGATCTCTACTCTTTTGTTCTTACCTTTTCTCTGTCCATGGATGTCTGCAAGAGGCAAGGTCTTGAGGGTCCCCAGTAGCCTGAAAAGTATGTATCATCCTCTGTTATTTTTCAGGGAGGGGCTTCAGTTCAAAATGCAACCTCTAGCCCAATTATTCCAGAACTCTATACTTTGGAAAATAAAAATAACCCCTTAGATTCAATTTAGCTTGGATCTTTGTGATTATGTTCAATCAGCAGGGCCTTGGAGGGCAGACAGTTATCAGTATATGCTGGTCCCTGGGGGAAGCAGGTCAGGTAAAGAGTGACAGGAATAATGATCAAGAGGGGTGTTGGAGGGATAATGGAAAATCATGCATGCCCCAGAGCAGAGGTCAATTATCCAGGGAAATACAAATGCTAAAAACGGAGAAAGTGGGATTAAGTGTGAAGTTGGTCCCTAAAATAACAAAATAAGGCCATAGATACTGCAGGCTAATCTGTAACAGAATAAAAATTATTTCCCTGTACTGTGGTGGGAAGAAAGAAAGAACCAAAGAAATTAGTGTGTGTGTGTGTGTGTGTGTGTGTGTGTGTGTGTGTGTGTGTGTGTGTGTGTGTGTGTGTGTGATAAAATGGGCATGGATGGGGATAAGGTTGCTTTTCTCGGATGGAAGAGATCTTTGACAGAAGAGAGAGTGAAGATGGAGAGGAAGGAAAGGAGTTAAAGGGTTAGAAACAGCCTTTGACAGATTCCACTCACCTCTTACCCGAAAATCATCCTGATGGGGCTCATAAGTCAATTGAAATTTTTTAAAGCCAAAAATAACAACTTTCTCATAGCTACATGTTAGAGATGGTCCAGCAGCCAGGCTGGCACTAAAGGGAAGAGAAGAGAAGCGGAAAGCCGTGAGGTTCCAAGTGGACTGGCGGTGGCTACTCCAAGCTATATAGCCATGGAGAGGTAAGTCAGGGTTTCTATTGAAATAGCTTGTTCCAAGAGTTATAGAAAAGCCTGAGAGAGAATGGTTAATGGGGTGCTACCCTCCAGAGAAGTTCATGGCTAGGGCCCCAGACCGTCTTTTCTCCCCTATCCTGACCTACTTGGCCAGCAGAGGGGCTGCACAAATATCTCTTCGGTCTAGGTCAGACATGATGTCCTAGAAAACCTCGGAGGTCACTGGAATCTGACAGCCCCTTTCCTATGTCGAAGCCCTGTGTCCCAGCCCTGTGCTCCAGCCCTGTGTCCCAGCCCTGTGTCCCAGCCCTGTGTCCCAGCCCTGTGTCCCAGCCCTGTGCTCCAGCCCTGTGGTCCAGCCCTGTGTCCCAGCCCTGTGGTCCAGCCCTGTGTCCCAGCCCTGTGGTCTAGCCCTGTGGTCCAGCCCTGTGTCCCAGCCCTGTGTCCCAGCCCTGTGGTCCAGCCCTGTGTCCCAGCCCTGTGTCCCAGCCCTGTGTCCCAGCCCTGTGTCCCAGCCCTGTGCTCCAGCCCTGTGCTCCAGCCCTGTGTCCCAGCCCTGTGGTCCAGCCCTGTGGTCCAGCCCTGTGGTTCAGCCCTGTGTTCCAGTCCTGTGGTCCAGCCCTGTGTTCCAGCCCTGTGTCCCAGCCCTGTGTCCCAGCCCTGTGCTCCAGCCCTGTGTTCCAGTCCTGTGTTCCAGCCCTGTGTTCCAGCCCTGTGTCCCAGCCCTGTGTCCCAGCCCTGTGGTCCAGCCCTGTGTCCCAGCCCTGTGTCCCAGCCCTGTGGTCCAGCCCTGTGGTCCAGCCCTATGGTCCAGCCCTGTGGTCCAGCCCTGTGTCCCAGCCCTGTGTCCCAGCCCTGTGGTCCAGCCCTGTGGTCCAGCCCTGTGTCCCAGCCATGCATCTGATTTTTAAAGTTCCTGTAGCTTTCTAACCATGGAGAAAATAACTCTGTTGTCAACATAATAATGAATAAGTTGCATTTTCATGGGGATAAAATGACCAGTTCAGAGAATGATTTTTTAAAGTTTATTATTGTATCAACACATTCATTAGGTTTTAAAATATCTAGCCCAGTTATTTTCTCAAATATTTATATTTACTGATAATTAAGCACACACATAATCCAAGAATAACTTTAACTGTTTCTACAGACATTATCTTCATTATTAGTATAAAGGATAAAGATAACCAAAGAGAGTCTTTCCTGGAGAATTCTCCCTGGAAACCAAAGCAGCGTTAGATTTGATATACCTACTGAATATAGGATATCTGAAAGCGTTTATATTTCATCAATATGTCTCCTCTTTCCCAAGGACATGTTGACAATTGCCAATAAAACTTAATGTGATTTATAAATTCAACAGTTGTTAGGATACAGAGAAGACATAGGCCAGAGGAAAACCTCGGTGTGATTCATCAGGAGCTATACACCTCGATTTTTGAGTCAGAATCTCTCACTGTGCTGGGACTCACCAAGTCAGCTAGGCTGGCTGGCCAGCAGGCCCCAGGGCCCTGCCTGTTTCTGCCGCCCCGAGCTGGGATGCCAAGTGAATGCCACTGCATCTCACTTCTGTGTGCAGGTTCTGGGGACCAAACTCAAGCCTTCACACTTGCGCAGCAGGCACTTTACTGACAGAGACATCCCCCCAACTCTCTTTTAACTGCATCCTAATGTCTCCCTTCCATCCAAAGAACTAACTAGGACTGAGAGGAAAACTCAGAGCACTAATGTCCAAGAAAATTGAAAGGAAGTTGTAAATATCTGAGATGTAAAAATATTGAGAAAGGCATAGTGATGCTTTTGGATAATCTAGGATTTCATTGAACACAGGCCCCAAAGGCTGAAAGGCAGGAAGCTAGTACGAAAGGATACCCTTGGCTTTTGTTTCCTTCTAGTTTGCTTGGTGTCCCCATCCTCACATTAAAGCACTGGGAAGTACAGGGCTGTTGTACAAACACTGGTTTTCATATGGAGCCAGTAAATTGGTGGCAACAGAGATTCTCTGAGTTTCATAGTTTCTAATCCTATATATACTTTATTGACACTCATGTATCTCATCCTCTACCCAAACAAATATCTAAATAAACATATCGCAAAGATCTCCTAAGAGTCCAGCCCATGGCTTTGGCTCATAACAACCTGAATATACTGTAGTTACTTAGAGTTCTACTGAGGGGGATCTTATTGGAAGTTATATATAAATTATCAGGAGGCACTGATTGATTGATTGATTGATCGATATTTGATGAGTGTGTGTGTGTTTGTGTGTGTGTGTGTGTGTGTGTGTGTGTGTGTGTGTGTGTGTGTGTGTGTGAATGATATGTTCCCACTTGTGTGGTAGGGGGAGAGGTGAATACATGACACAGTGTGCACGTGGAGCTCAAAGGACAACCTCACACATTGGTCCTCCCCTTCTATCTTGTTGGAAACAAGGTCTCTTTGAGGTTAGTCACAGTGTACAGTTGGCTAGCTGGTCCTTAAGCCTCTAGGAATTCTCCTGTCTCCATTTCCATCTCACCATAGGAGTCCTGGGATTACAGGTGCTCACTACCACACCCAACTTAAGTAGATTTTGAAAATTCTTCATTTGCATGTCAAGAGCTTTACCCACTGAAGTATCTCCCTACCCTTGACTAAATGACATGACTCAAGGGTTGTTTGAGCAACTATCTTTCTTTGCTTGTTCAAGATCCCCACTGGCTTTGCAACTCACTATGGAGCAGAATGCCTGCTGAAAGTTATTGCTGACCACTACATATAACAGCAGGTTTCCAAAGGTGTTGAGGGCAGCTAGTGGTCTAGAAACAATGTAAGCTTCATGAATGTGGCTCTCAATGGAGCAGCTGATTGAAAGCAGGCGAGATTCGATACGAATGACCCTCAAGATGTGAAAGGGTAAAAAACATATATAGAACACTAGGAGTAGCAGAATGGTCAGCCTTCGAGCCTTCTGCTTAAAGCAGCTGTGAGTCTGAGGCCCATGAGTCAGGGTGCTAATAATTGTTGTGTAGCAAAGTGTCACTATCACCAAGGGCAAGCAGAAAGTGGTGGCCGTCAAAACGAGATTGTACCATTTGATAGTAGTAAGGTCATCAGAACTCGTGAGGTCAAGACAAGCAGACCTATTGGTCCTGGTGGTTGATGTGATCAGAAAAGTCATTGGCATGACAGCTACCAAAGAAATGACCCACACCCCAGCACAAGCTACCACTGCCCATCGAGTTTTCTGAATAGAAAAACAGCTCATCGGGTGAATGATCACAACATAACGGAAGATGCTAAAGCAGGTGAGGAAGAGGATGCTGCTGTAGAGGTTAAAATGGAAGCCAAATCGGATGAACTTGCACATGAAATCTCCAAAGATCCAGTTTTCACCACTTGCATAATAATGGATGAGGAAAGGAAGGCTGGTCAGGTAAAGCAGGTCTGTTAAGGCCAAGTTCAGCATGATGATGGTACTGCTCTTCCAGGGTCGCATCTTGAAAATGTAGATGGAAATCGCCACTGTGTTCCCCGGAAAGCCCACAAGAAAGATGATGCTGTAGATAGCAGGAAGGTACTGCATCTTGAATGAGATTTGCTGCTCATCAGTGCAGTTTCCCAAAGCAGCCACATAATCCAGGAAGTCAGAATCGTTGACTGGACTGTCCAGCGGCTCACTCATGGTTCCTTTCTTTCATCTTGCAAGAAAATGGAAGAGTATAGTCTGGACTTGGGAGTCCAATGAAAATAAACTAGCTGATCAAGGAGAACAAAGAACATTAATGAGAACAATGGCCACCTGGTGAGGACAGCTCTAACATCCTAAATATGTCACTTCTTTCTTTCTCTTTAATATCTAAAGATATTAAGAGCTTGTAGAGAAGAGACTGAATTCCAGGGAAGTGACTATAAAAGCACCTAAATAACAATATAGAAGCCAACTTCTCATGAGAATTAAAATAAAGGATTGAGACAAAAAGCCGTGTGAAAAATTTGTCCTGCTGCTGTTTAGCAAATCATGGGGGGGGGGTTACAATCATCTTCTGGGACTCAAGAGTAGAGATTTGGCATTAATCAAGTCCTCTGTGTGTCAGCATGATGTTGCCTCTAAACCCCTCACAATGCTGCTCATGTTTCTTATTACCTTTGGTTTACAGAGGCAATAAAACCAGGAAAAGTTGTGCAGCCTAAGCCTAGCTGCACATCCAATGACTTAGCTGGGTCCAAATCATGATTGTCTGGTTTGGAAGCCGTTCTCTTTCTATATTACCAATTGTTATTTGGTTGATGTTTGCCAGAATTGCCTTAATTTATTTCAGAAAACTGAGAGTATGAAGATCTAAAAAACAGCACTGTAAATTTTTTAATTTGTAGATTTGGGGCTGGAGAGACAGTTCCATTGGTAAAGTGCTTTCCTTAAAGGCACAAGGACCTGAGTTCAATCCCCAGAGCCTGTGTGAACAGCCCAGGCAATGTGGCACATGCTCATAACCTCACCTTAGGAAAGCATAGAGGGAGGTCTCTGGGGCCTGCTGGCCAGTCAGCCTAGCCTGCTCTGCAGCTCTAAGCCAAGAGGAGACCCTGTCTCAATAAGACAAGGTTGATGGTGCCTGAGGCATGACACCCAAGATTAAGCTCTAGCTTCCACATACACAGGCACACAGGTGAACAAATGCACACAGATACACATATATCCCGCATGTACACACAAATACACAAATACAGAATTATAAAAACAAAGTTGTCATGAATTGCAACACTATATGAGGAGGTAGATTCAAGGTCAAATTTTAGCTCTCCCAATCTATTTTAATTTCTTTTTTTTTTAAGCTTTATTTTTTAAATAATTTATTTAACTTTATTTTATGTGCATTGGTATGAAGGTGTCAGATCTCCTGGAACTGAGGTTTCGGACAGTTGAGAGCTGCCATGTGGGTGCTGGGAATTGAACCCGGGTCCTCTGGAAGAACAGCCAGTGCCCTTAACCACTGAGCCATCTCTCCAGCCCCTATTTTAATTTCTTTAGAGAAGTGTTTCTGTGTGTTCAGGGGTGAGATCAGCAGTGCAGTGCAGTAGGTAAAAGCTTGGACTCCAAACTCACATGGATGATGTCCACCTTAGTCTCTTCACAACTGTAAGCCCCTAAGTAAGTTTCCTCAGCTCTTTAGGTCTGGGTAGGAGGCCATTTTAACTCCATTCTTCTTGCTTCTGTCTTTCCTAAAAAAAGTTGAACAGTAAATTTAGTACAGCCTTATGATTATGAAAAGAGGAATAAGTTATTACGAGCTTATTATTTGAATGTACATATTTTGAATGTAAAATATATCCACTTGGACATTTGTCGGGCACCCACTGTGTACTAATTAAGCAATTTTCTAGATCCAAAAGATGAATACACACAAATGTATTAACCACAAAGTCTGAAGCAGGAGATGGATACAGAAAATATAACTTTACTCCAGAGAGCATGTGTGTGTGTGTGTGTGTGTGTGTGTGTGTGTGTGTGTGAAACAAGAAAAACAGTTGGTGTATATCCAGTAATATAATAAACACTCAATTAGGTTAAATGGTTAGCCAGTAAATCATTTGGTAGATCATAGTTCAAGGCTACTGAGCTCACAAAGACACAGAAAGAGGAGACAACTACAGAAAGGTTACTGATGTAGGGATATTTTACCTGTACCTAGCAAGAAGGAGGATTTTTTCCCAACTGAACGTCTTAGTTGGGGTTTCTATTACCAAGACAAATCACCATGACCAAAGTAAATCCTAAGTGTGTTTAATTTGGGGCTTACGGTTTCAAAGGGTTAGAGTCCATGATGTCAGAGTAAGGAAACTATGGCAAGAAATCTAAGAGGTCACCTTTTGATCTACAAGTTGGAGGAAGGGGTGAGGGGTTGGGGAACTTTTGTGCTAGCTGGGAATGACTTGTTTTGAGGCTTTTGAATCCCTCACCCAGTGGCACACCTCCTCTAACAGGCCCACATCTCCCAATTCTTCCCAATTAGGGACCAATTTTCAAACATATGAGTCTATAGGAGCCATTATCATTCAAACCACCACACTGAGGATGAATGAATAATGGAAATGAGATAACATGGGCAAAGGTACTGAGATACAACAGACTTCAGGAGGTACAGGATCCTTGTAGCTCAAAATGACTGTGTGCTAGCTGGTTGTTATGTCAACTAGACACATGTAGAGTCATCTGAGAGGAGGGAACCTCAACTGAGAAAATTCCTCCAAAAGGCTGAGTTATAGGCAAGCCTATAGGACATTTTTTAAATTAATGAACCATGAGAGAGGGCCCAGCTCATTGTGGGTGGTGACACCTGGGCTTGTGGTCCTGGGTATATAAGAAAACAGGCTGAGCAAGCCATGGAGAGCAAGTAAGTAGCACTCTTCCCTGGCCTCTGTATAAGCTCTTGCCTGCAGGTTCCTGCCCTGTTTGAGTTCCTACCTTGGCCCTCTCAATGGACTGTGATTCAGGATACATAAGCCAAATAACCCTGCTCTTCCCCAAGTTCCTTTTGGTCATGGTTGTTTTATCACCAAAAGGAAGCCCTAACTAAGACAGGCTGCTATGTTGGGGGACATTTAGACGATTCTGTGCATATGTATATATATATATATATATATATATATATATATATATATATATATATATATATATGTGTGTGTGTGTGTGTGTGTGTGTGTGTGTACATATATATATATATATGTGTGTGTGTGTGTGTGTGTGTGTGTGTGTGTGTGTGTGTGTGTGTATGTATGTATGTATATACTTTTGTAGAGGACCTGAGTTGGGTTCCCAGAACCCAGGTGGGCAGCTCGTAACCACCTGAAACTCTAGTTCCAGAGGAGTCCAACCACTCTGGCCTCAACAGGCAGTGCTACCCATATGTACATGCCTGTGTGCTCACACATGCTCACACATGTGCTTGCACATTCATGCACATGCACATGAACACACGCAATTTAAAAATAAAATAAATCTTTTTAAAAATGGCAGATGAGAAAAATAATAATGATTACAGTGCTGACAGCACCCACAACTAGTACTTTGATGGTCTGTGATGGTCCTCATTTTACAGATGAGGAAAGTGACACATAGAGAAGGCAGTGCTTTGTCAAGGTCACAGCTAACTGATGGTAAACCAGGATCTATACTCAGACAGGCTGGTTACAGGCCTTGACTTTCTCTCACAGTCAGTAGGGAAGAGGGAGGTCCTAAATGCCACATAACAAAGATGAGACAGATGTTACCCCAGAAGAAGAGCTTGGGAATTCAAACATTGAAACTGTGTGACACAGAGCTGAATATAAATAACTGGGCTACCTATTTCCCTAGGTTGAGTTTTAGTGGGGTACCTGGCTCTGGGTAAAGGGATAACTCAGTGTTTGCTAGCTCAGTGCTTGCTGATGATGTCACTGTTATCTTACATTGAGTCAACATCATCAACCATTTCTTCATACTACTGTACAAAAAAAAATGTATTGAGACTGGCCCACTTAACAGAAGCTGGGATTAACAGAACCCTCCCTTGTTATCTGGTCTCCATTACACCCTTACAGACCTCATTTAGCCCAAGGGAGAACAGAAAGCATTTTCAGGTTTATTACTTCCACTCTGTGTTCTGCTGAAGAGAAAATAGTCCAGGGACAGGGGACATGCTTCTGGTTGGGGCCAGGACACAGGGCAGAGGCTGGCACCCCTGAGGCCTTGTACTGCTGGTGGAAAAGGAAGGCTTCTCCTGGGAAAGGAAACTCAACCTAAATGAAGAGGTACACATAGAGCCAGCACCTCCATTCTGGAATCAAATCCTACAGAAAAGCAAGGATGCTGACCTTGCAGAAAGGTACTGTGGGAGATTCTCCCTGGTCAAACACCCCGTATGGGTCTGTGCACAAAGAGCAGGAAGTTACCTAAACCAGAGAAAATGAGCCTGTCATGGAGTCCCTGAAGTTCCTCACTCCCTACAGAAGTTCTTGAGATGTCAAGAGACCACCAACCTGCTCGGGTTATTTCTGGAGCGAATATGCAAAGATTTTTTGTAACACCACAAATAATCTTCCAGGATACTTCATCCTCAATTGAATTTGACTCAAAAGGAAGGGGGAGAGTGAGGATGAGAAAGTGACGGGAGCCATAAGCCTAAGCGACCCTTGACACACATGGCACCATATTTGGGCTTCTCTCCTCTTTTCTTAGATCTAGGCCTTGCTTAAGTCTCCATAGCACCAGAACCTCTTCCCACAGATACCAGAACCTCTTCTCAGATATCAGGTGAACGAGCTGCAGTTAGGCAATTAGGCAGTTAGGAAAGAGTAGATAATCCCCATAGCAACATTCCCTGCTAGTTGAACAACCCATGACTAAAATCCTCTCCCTGCTTGCACCCCCCTTTGCCCCCTTCTATATATGCCTAAAGAGGAAAATAAAATTTTGGAGCGTGATCAGATGCCCTGTCTTGCTCTCATTCTTTGTGTCCCTTGTCCCTCTCATTCACCAGCCCTCCCGTTAGGTCCCTGTTGAAGACCTCACTGACAGGAGCAAGAAAGAGAGGAGGAGGAGGAAGAGGAAGAGAAGAAGGGGAGAGAAGGAAGGAGTGAAGAGAGAGGGGAGGAGAGGGAAGGGACTAGAAGGAGAATTCCAGTACAATTGCTTAGTCTGTTAATTCTTTGAACTCAGAACACAAGTCACTTCATTTCTGCCTGAGAGGATGATACCCAGGGGGATTCAGTAAGTATTTTTTGAATATATTAAAGAGTAATCAGTAATATCAGCAAAATATTTAAATGCTGAAGAATGAGGGAGGCGGTGACTACTGCTTAAAAAATAGATCTTGGTTCTTTAACAACTTAAGGAAGGAACAAAATTACAACTTCTATCTCTGCCAAATAACCCTCAGGTGATGTTATGAGGACATTTTAAACAGCAGTCACATCAGGAAAAGGCAAGTTGTAGGTAGACACAACCACCTTCATGTTTTGAAAAACAACAGCTCAACTTGGCATTTGATAGAGTCTGATTAATTGTAAGAGAATGGGGGTTAGCTACAAAATTGAAACTCTTCCATAAAACCTCACCAAACTTCTGACCTGAGTTTACAAAACATGTGTTACATTTACAACAGCACACAGAAACCAGTCCAGGCAGTGAGCAGGGTAAGGAAACGCAGTTTCTTTTACCCCGCTATGCCTAGGGTTCTGGACATTCCACTGCCACAATCTGTCATCTGGTCATCCACACCCTGTTGGTTAAACTCACGGGATGTAGGAAGATAACACAACAGCATCTCACTTGTAGGGCCTGTCCTGTGCCAAAACGGTGCTTCCCAAACTTGAGTAGGCTGCTGATCACCTGGAACTAACGGGCTCTTTATTACCAGGAAATAGTGATGCTGTGAGTGTCAACCCTGCAAATTATGTCGTGTGGATGAGTGTGGGCGAGTGAAAGAAAGCACAAATGCATGGCACAATTTTATGAAGAAAAATCATATTTTCCCCCCTCTGAGATCAGGAAAAAAAACTTCATTCTTTGAGGTTGGTTGAAGAATATGCTTTTTTCCCCCCTCTGAGATCAGGAAAAAAAACTTCATTCTTTGAGGTTGGTTGAAGAATATGCTTTAGGAAGACACATATTTAGGAATATATTTTAGAGGACCACTGTCTTCATGCCCCATCCTTGACCCCACCGTAGATGGGGATTCTAGTCTGTAGTTAAAGAAGGCAGTGTGATACCCACTGAGGAGCAGTGTTTACAGCTGTGCCTACACAGTATCTGTGTGCTTGCGGTGAGATTACCTCCTCTGACGTGGTTTTCCTGGGGTGTGAGCTAGCTCCTCCAGCCGTCTCTTTCAGCTCACCTTTAATTCTTCTCTCACCCTGAGCATTTCTGGTGCTGCTCCAATGTCAGGTTCACAGCTGACTCTCCTTTATGGAGATCTGCCTGTGGACCAGGCAGGTGAAAATCTGAAACAGTCACTGTCCACTTCTTCCAACAGGCCTTGGAAACTCTGCTGCTTAGGTCACTGCTGGTTACCAAGAAGAACACACAGGACTGTCACACACACACACACACACACACACACACACACACACACACACACACACAGAGAGAGAGAGAGAGAGAGAGAGAGAGAGAGAGAGAGAGAGAGAGAGAGAGAGAGAGAGAGAGAGAGATCTCGGCTTTCTCCTCTACACGTTGGCAAACTGGTGAAAAGAACAATTTTAATCCCCCACACAAAAGAAGTATGTGACATGGAGGAGCTGTTGTTCTCCCTGAGCACAGAAGGAATCTCTCTCCTTAACCTTGAGATGTTTCTATACTTCCTTCAGTGCCCACTTGCAAATCAAAACTTCCAACTCTAGAGGCTGTTAAAACTTGTTAAGTTGATGGAACCCAAACCTGTGGTTTTAGCTATTTGATCATTGAGAGACTCAAATTAAATATGTGGAGATTTTCCTCAGGGGAAAAAAATGTACTTATGTACGCAATTTGGAGAGTCGGAGATATTCTCATGCTAGTTAGCTAAATTTACAACGGAACAAGAGAGGGCAGAGGACACTTAAGAGGGAAAAAGCTTCTTAGGAGTGGGGACATGGACAGTGTCATTGGTCGGACCTGACACCAAGTCCAGAACCATACAGCACTGAGTTTGGAGTGTACCCTGGAGTCTGGCGATCAGTGGGAATTAAAGATTTCTCCCGAATCCCAAAACTTCCACATTCCCTTGTCCAAAGTGTAGGGTGTGATAGATAGTGCTGAGCTTCTCCAAGCTTCTCAGAGACAAATCTCTGTCAGTTTTAGGTTTTTGGTTCCACCTTACATGCCTCCCATCCCCTGCCAGAATCGTGGATGCTCTAGCTGCCTTTAAAACACTTACTTTGGAAGAAAGAATGGGGCTCTGCTGCCCCTTGTGTGCAGACGTAAGACCCCAGTTCAAAGCAGAGTGATGACCTGGTACTGTTTCTGGGTATACACCCTTCAAACATAAGAGTGGGGATTTGAAGAGATATTTATACACCTCTGTTCCCAGCAGCAATATTGACAGCAGCCAGTGCCTACCCACAAGTGATGGGTAAGCAGTACATGGCATGTACATATGACGGTATGTGTTTTGGTCTTAAAACCCAAAGAACTGGCACATTACAACATGGATGAAAATCAACTAGTCTTGAAACAGCAGATAGTGTGTAGTTCTGCTGTCCCAGGTCCCCTAGAGTTCACACACAGAGGTAGACAGTTAAGAGGTGGTTGCCTGTGACTGCGAGGAGGAGGGATGGGGGGTCATCAATGAGTTAGAGGGACTGAATTTCAGTTTTACAAGATGAAAGAACCCTGGGGCTGTGTGGGAATAATGACCACAACAAGGCCAAGGGTTGGGATTAAATTTTATGTTATATGCATTTTATCATAATTAAAAATGTTTTTGAAGCTCACTGAACAAAGGATATTGAAAATTAGAGCAGTCGAACACGCAAGCTCCTATAAAAGCAATGCACCATGCCCCGTTCTTGTTATACAGCTATTCTGAGTGCATCTGGGCCTTTCGAATTGCTTTATCAAACAATGATGCACTGCACTCCAAAATTCTAAACGGGATTCATCAACAAGACAACCACTGTAAACTGCTTGTCAATGATTATCAAGGATTTTAAAAAATCTTTTAGTTTATAAATATTACTTCTTACCATAACTCAAAATTCCCTAACTATCATATTGCTTTGTAGGGAAAAAGAATTAATCAATACAAATTGAAAGAGAAAAATAAGATTTCTATATCAAAAAAAAAAAAAACAGCCTTTACAAAATCCTGTTACTCTTTTAGACTAGGTACAAAGCTTAAGATCTGCAGATCAATGTGAAGGATTTATGGGAGGGTAGACTCCAGTTCCTGTTTAAAATTGGTCTCTTGCCCTGATTTAGAGCACACTCTCTTCTTAAAATGAACCCCCAGTGGTGCAGGATTCCTGCACTTACAGCCACGTAGAAGCACAGGTGTCACCTGTCATGTGCTGCAATTGCTCCTTTGAAGTAGGTCACAGGCTTATCTCCATGATTATCAATAGGCTCCAACCTCTCTAATTAGAGAGCAAGGGCACCACAGTGTCCTCTGTTCCCCAAACTCCACAGAAAAGGCAAAGTTAAGTAACCTTCTCTCAAGGGTCATTAATTATCAATCTGGGCTTGGTATGGGAAGAACAGAGACTAATCCATGAGAAATAGTCTTAGCCTTTATTCAGTTTTGTAATGCGAAGGTGGCTGTGAGGGTAAGTGCAGGAATTCTGCACCACTGGGGGTTCATTTTAAAGAAGAGAGTGCACTCTAAATCAGGGCAAGAGAACAATTTTAAAGACAAGCTGGAGTCTGCCCTCCCATAAATCCTTCACGTTCATCACGTGGACCCTTCTGCTTCTCTGTTCTCTGGTTGTTGCTACCCAACTTTTATGTGACCTTCAAACACATTTCCAGTGTTCCAGCTGTGCCTGACCATTTATGGTCTTGCTTTATGTTTCTGTAACCTTTACTGTGTTTGATTAAGAAGAAATACTCTCAGGAGATGATTTTCATGATCTAAAGAAAAAGATTGGCATTTGTTGATATCTTTTTGGTGGATGCTAAGTGAAAATGTACTAATTAAAAAATTGAGTTTTTTTTTAAATCTATAGTACACCATACCAGGGAATAAGTTCACCCTTTGTGATGGCTTCTAGATTCCCGTGATATTTCTTTGATGAGGATAGAGACATTAAAAGTCAATGGTTGGGTAAGTCATTCTCTATATTAGTTACTTTTCATTTCCTGAGATAAAACACTATGACCAACTCACTTAGAGGAGGAAGAGTTTGTCTGGGTCTTAGGGTCCTGAGAGTCTACGATGGCAGCAAAGGAAACAGGAGGAAGGCAATGGCAGCTGAGAGTTCAGGGCCCACGTCAGGAGACACACTAGAGATGACTGGAGGACTTGGAGTCTTCAGGTCTACCCACTGTGACATATTTCTTCCAACAGAACCGTGCCTGGCACTTATGGGGCCCATCTCATCTAATCCACCACACTCTCCGAGGGCATTCCAGACTCAGTGGATCTCAGACGTCAGAATTTAGCAGGAGATTAATGATTTGTTTCTTAGGAAAGTAGGCGCGCTGTTGCTATGCATTGTGGGTCACTTCCTGTGGTTCTCTGTCAGCTCCATTTGCTGATATTTGAATGTTTCTGAACTGATGCATCTTTGTAGATAGTTCTTAACTACAGAAAAGGGGTTTCTACAAACAACTTAGAAAACACTGGGGGAGAATTCTATTAGATTATACATCCCTGAAGCAGGGAGAGAAGAGAAAAGGAAAGGGGAACATTTAAAAAAAGGATGTAGAAGACTGAAATGTAGCAGTGGCCTCTGAGGACCTCTGTGCAGGAACACTTTTGTCACACACTGCCTGGTCGCAGCAGCTGTCCATAATCATGGAAGAAGATTCTGCAACCCTTCACGGCCCCCAAGCCAGAATCAAGAGGCCAGTTCAGATGCTCACTTGGGGCAGAGCCTGTTTCCCTTGAGTCATGTTTACATCAGCTTTGTTGTATTGTTGCTTTTTAAGGGCCGAAAATTCCTTAGGACTTTTCTCTTTTGCCCCTAGCATAGAAAGAAAAATGTGGCAGACATATATAGGTATATAGAGAGAAGCAAGAACCCGGAGAGCTCATCAGGGAATTGAGCCCTTGGCTTTTTCCAGCACCAGTTCTGTTTGGATAGTTCTTCCTTTCCATCCTGTCTTCAGACTTGAGGCATATTATCTCCTTAAACTTTAAGGAATATGTTTTCCCAGAAACCCTTTTTCCTCTTCCAAATATTTAATTTACTTAGTTTCTATGCCATAAAATACAGCATTTATTTAGTTTTAAACTGTTTAATAATTTTAAAAACAAAAATAAAAACAAAATCTTATAAACTTGAGTCTTGCCCATTCAGCAAGACTGAGAAGGTCATTCATAGTTTCTTCCTTGTGTATTACAAAGCACCTCAGATCGGCATGTCAGGAGTTGTACAGCACCACCCTCCATATCCATGGGGTAGGCTGTTCATGCTTACAAACGACCATCACAGCTGGGCTTGCTGGGTTGTTGCTGTTCCTCATAGAAGCAGAGGCAGGATGTCACTGGACTCTGGCCTGAGTATCCAGCCGCTCCTCTCGGTCACTCATATATGGTTTTGCTATAATTGCACATGGCCTCCAGGTCTCTGGGAGAAGGTAGGCTACTTAGGCTGGAGAGGTCCAAAGGATGTGGGAGCTCCATCTGCCCAGCTGTGGGGAAGCCATCCTAAGTGCTGGGTACAAACTTCCAGTGTGTCTGTTTTGTGGTCACCCATGCTCTGTAAGTAAATCCAATAAACTCATTGGTTCCCCAAGGGGAACTTTGGTTGAAATCAAACTTTATATTTTTTATTGAGATCTTAGGAATGGGTAGACATTGCCTAGAGAGAAAATTTTTACAACAGCATGCAATAACAATCTTTTTTTATTAGGAAATAAGTAGAACTTAGACTCTTAATCTTTGTCTTTGACACAAAACTCTTCAGATATTAGTTATTGATTGACACCAAACTGCTTCCTCTGACCTATGCCCAATAAGTGAACATCTGAAAAAGAATATACAGAAAGAAATTGGAAACCACTTAATATGTCTTAATTATATTTTTTAACGATTACTTTGTTAAATAAAAGAAATTTAGCTGGGTGTGGTGGCACATACCTTTAATTCCTGCACTGAGGAGGCAGAGGCAGGCAGATCTCTGTGAGGTCAAGGCCAACCTGCTCTACAAAGTGAGTTCCAGGACAGCCAGGTCTGTTACACAGAGAAGCCTTGCCTCAAAAAACTCAAAATAAATATAAAATAAATTTAACAGAATAAAAATTAAGCTGGATACTGGAGATCCAGGTTGGCAGTAGGAGAACTTGCCTGGGAAGTACTGGGCTCTTGGTTCAATTCAAGTATGAGAAGGAGTAGGGGAGAGAGGAAGGGCAGGAGAAAGAAGGGAGAAAGAAAGGAAGGAGAGGAGGGAGGGAGGAAGAAAGGAAAGAAGAAAAATTAAATTGACACATTTGATTTACGTGATTAAGAAACCATTAATGGCCTTGAAACCATTCAGTCACGTGGCATAAGCCGAAGACAATTTCTCAAGTCAGTTGAATGAAGGGTAAAATGGGAAGCTACAGCTTGTTGGGAGAGATGAAATAAGTGAAGATATTGCTTTATGGCTGACATGTTTAAAAAGAAAAAGTTAGTCTATTCTTTTCTCGAGTAGAAGCCTAAGCAGCGATATTCTATAGAAAGCCAACCAAACAGGCTAATGGAGGTGGGTGAAAAGGGCTAGTTAACAGATGAAGGGTAGAAACAGTGAGCAGAGTAGTGTGGCGCCTGGAATCAGCTTGTGTCCTAATCCTGACTCATATCTCTACGGGCTCCACAACATCCCTCTCTAACTCTGATAGTCACAGTGAAACACGAACGTTCTAGGACTCCCTTAAACAAGCGAAGCTCCAAAGCACGAAGATCGCACTCACAATGCAGGACCGTCACCAGGTCAGGAGCAAACAGAAAGGGGGAGAGGTTGTCCTCTGAGATAGGAGAGGAAGATGAGGCAAGTTCTGCAAGAACAGGGGAAGGGATATTTCTGTTCCAGGGATGCTGTGTCCTCACCAATACCAATATTAGAATTAGCTGAGAAGTTTTGGAAAATATCAAATGCTTAGATCCCTGCAGAAATACATTAGTCAAAACCTTTGAAGGTGGGTATAGTCTAAATATTTATTATCAGTCAACCAGCTATCACAATTGACAGGCCAAGTAAAAAAAAAAAATGATCAAATGGACTACATATTGCAGATTTACACATTTTGAAGACTACTGAAGCCAAACATTGACAAATGTTAAAAACATTATGTTGAGCACAAGAAGTCAGAAGCAAAGGAGCTCATACAGTGCAATTCCATCTCAATTCTGTCATGATGTGGGGGGCGGGGCGGGGGGTGCTCTTGGAAGTTAAAACTGAGCACACTGGTTGTTTCAGGAAAGGACAGAAGTTGACCAGAAGGGACAAAAGCAAACTTTCTAGGTTGATATAAATCTCCCATGGCTTGATTATGGTACAAATTACTCAGAAAAAAAAATACAGTTGTCAGTACTCATTGAACCAGGTGCTTAATATCTGTGTACTTACTGTATATAATTATATGATGATTAAAAATTAATTACCTCCAAGGAAGACTTGAATTAATTGGTATGGGAAGTGGGTGATGTACTGGGATTTCTATAAGCCTTCCAGGTAGGTGTATAGAGGTTTAAGAACTACTAGACTAAATCATCGGCAGAGACTCAATGAAACAGAGAAAGGGAGCTTGCAAAAAGTGATAAAGGTTTGGAAATAGAAAGTGAGATTAAATAGGTAGAACTTTGTCTCTTGGGGAGTAATTGTGGATTGTAGTTCTCAGAGAACACCGTGGTGCTTGAAATAAAAGTCAATTCTTATAGCAGTCTGCAGACCCACAGAATAAAGTCTAGGGATTTGCGTATCAACAATTCTCTCTGTTTATTGCTGTACTTTAACACTAGGAAACTTCCTGAGAAAAGGGCTCACCTGAGGGTGAAACCCTAGCCTGTCAGTAGAGGGCAGGGGACCAATGGAGCGAGATTCACAGACTCTGAGGGCAACTGTAATTTTGAGCAAAGACAGGAGTTGGAAAATCAGGCACTCACGTGACAACCAGAAGACACAAGTGTCCACATTAAACTGAGGAGAGGATGTTCAGCTGTAATGTGAAACAATCCAGGCTGAGAAATTAAGAGGAAGATAAAGAAGGAACTTGGAGTCTGAGGTCAACGAATGGACTGATGTGTGCCTTTTGGGCAGTCTCCAGTGCTTTTTAAAGATGATTACTTTGAAATGGACCAAAATAGATGGGCAGATCAAAAGTTTTCATGAGAAAAATTACCAAAATGTCACATGTCCAAGTAGAACTCAACATGCATTGGAGATGGGCCTTGAGGAAGCTTTAGACAAATGACAGTGATTTTTAAGGTCAGCCTGTTCTACATAGTGTGTTCCAAGACAGCCAGAGCTATGTAGAGAGACTTTGTCTCAGATAGCTAGCTAGATGATTAGATAGATAGATAGATAGATAGATAGATAGATAGATAGATAGATAGATAGATAGATGGATAGATGGACAGATGGATAGGCAGACAGACAGATAGTTAGACATATTTGGGTACAACATTGGCTTATGCAAAAACATTGACTCTTAAAATTAAGGAAATGTTTTCCTAAAATATTTCAAAAAAGTCCATTTAGGAGACAAATAGGGATAGGCAAGTTGTGAAAAATACAATGAAAGCTTGAAGAGAAGCTATTTCTCTCTCACCTTATCCTGGCAGTAAGAACCAAACTGTCATGAATTCTTCTATACCACCTAGAGAGCACTAAGAGGCAGATCCCTCCACACTGATAGGATCCCACTTCTGGCAACAGCTTCACTGTAGCCTGGTGACCCAGGAGAGCAGCGGAGTCAGCATGGGACCCTAGCCCTCAATTCACAGAAACTGTAACATCATCAATGTGGTCTTTAACTACACCAAGATGCTGATGGCCATTCCTTAGCAACAGGGAGACTTGGGCCAGGCCGCTGGGTCTACTTACACAGGCCCTCAAGAGCCCCTGGAAGTGAATGAATGGAGAAGTGTAACAAAGCCATCTCAAATGTGTTTAGCACCTCACTGTCCACCAGAGTGTGTATTGAGTATGTTCTTTTTTTTTTTTTTTTTTTTGGTTTTTCGAGACAGGGTTTCTCTGTGTAGCTTTGCGCCTTTCCTGGGACTCACTTGGAGTATGTTCTTAATTCACATATTTTATAAGCAGTTTCCAGTGAGGAACAAGAATGTCCTAGGAAATGAAGAAAGGAACTAAGATCTGCTGTTATCTTGAACTCAACTCTTCCATACTTACACTTTCATTCATAGACTTCCATTACTTACATTTCAAGTCACATAAATTATATGTTGTATTTTGGTTATCTGTTAAGTTTATCATTTTCTAGTGTTCTAGTTAAGTTTTTTTCTACTTATGTTTTTTTTTTTAGATGTTTGAAAATATAACAATCATTTTAGACATAATGATCTGGGTTACTTAAATCTAGTTTAATGGAAAAGGAACAGATTCAAGAGCCAATGCTAAATCTGTCTCCTACATAGAAAGATTGACAAACACTAGAATCTCAGTCTTCCTTTTGCCTCTGAGAACCCTTCTCTCCACCCATCTATACACCAGACATTCACCAGTGTTCATCTGCCTCCATATTCTTTCCTTTGCCAAGATACACAAAGAGCAGTCTGTGGCTCTGGTGAGCTCCAAACGGCACCACTAACACAGCCCAGGATGGCAAAGGTGAATCAAAGAAAGCAATTCTAGCCACATTCTAGCTTCTGTAGCCCCATTTGTCCCGTCACCATAGCAACAGACCATCAAACACACTTCTTTTCTGTTTGAAGTTCAGAGCTTCTGATTCTCCAGTGTAGAATAATCAGTGTTTGTCGTATTTTCTACCATAGCCAATGCCTACCACATGAACTTCACCTAACATTGAAATAAGAATTGTTGACTGAGATTCCACCTCTGTCTCTACTGAACTGGACTCTTTGGAGAACACAGGGTCAGCACAGGCTGTTGAACTGTACTCCTAGGCCCCACGGCCAGTCATTTTCTTTTTCAGTGACCACAGCTGGGCATCACCAGTGTCACCTTCGTCACCCCCTCTCTTTGTCTCACTTCCACATTTGGATGAAAATGCCTTAGAAACATGCAGAACCTGCTCTGTGATTTCTTTGTTGTAGAATTTTCAATCTCTTCCCTTTGACCTTTTGTATAGCTTTCATGATTAATTTTTTCCCAGGGCTGTGTTGACATAACAGGTCACTGTACCAACCTATTAACCTTTGAAAAAAATCAAAGTTGAAATCTGATTTGAGTAAGAAACCCAAAATAGTTTTCAACTAGCCTGGAGTTTATGAACAATAAAGGGGACAAGTCCATCTCCATGATGGACAGGATTTAGATGTGGACAAGCAGATGTGAAAATGAGAAGACGGAACTGGGAAGTCATATAACTCAGAAGTAAAGACAACATTGTGTTCAATCTCCAAGCAGTTTGCCTGGGTGTTTTCTTGTAGAAAAAACAAAATACACAAGTAATTTAATTACAGTAGCTATTTATAGTTTTCTCTGACTTATCATACAGTTCTCCAGAGCCTACCCCTTTTCTGCTTTTTATACTGACATATTATTGTTAATTATAATCGTTCAGCTGTTGATTGCCCCTCCTTTCCTCATTGTATTGATTGGTATTTCATTAAATTGGAAATTTTTAGACATTCTTTTTAATCATAAATCTTGCTTTGATCCAAATTATGAGTTTAACTGAATCCAGACTTGTGTTAAATTCTCATGACTGTGTAGTGATAATTGAAGACACAGTGTATGCTCCATTTGGCTAATCTATGCTCTGAGAACACTGACTTACTGCCATTTCCAAAGGTGGTTTATTTCTGGCCTCTGCAGACCTCTCTCACCCTTTCTTCCATGTCACAGCGGACCGATGACCTGTGGTCTCAGAAGTCCTTCCAGTTTTGGTACCTAGGCTTTCAACCCTACTTTATTTTTAACTAAGGGCAGATGGGTCACCAAATCTCCAAGTGTTGTTCTTTGAAGAAGCAGATCTCTACTTGTTATTGTGTTATATACTTATTTGAAGATTACACTGACACTCTGTTCCCTCAGAGTGGCTTTCAAGCCTGGTTTTCTGTAGTCTCGATGGTTACATCACCATGATTCTCACTCGGGAGGACTGCAGTGGGTATGAGAGTGTGTGGAGGTGGAAAGGAGTGTGGCAAGAGCGTCGACCTGAAAACCAGCCTCCCAGACCAATTAGGATGAAAGAGCATCTCCAGGGAGCCCTGGGTTTGTGATGTTAGACACCCTGGGTTTTCAGTCACTTTCCCTTCAAAAGAGCTGAGCTCTGGACAGTGTTCTTTCCTGACTTTATACCTGGAGTTCACATGGTCTCTTTTCCACCATGGACTTGTGCACTTACTTAGGCCTTGAGCAAGGTCAGCTAAATGACTGCAAAATGAAAATGTGAGCTCTGAGATTAAAAAAATCAAAAGTGTCTCCATAGAATTACAATATAAAGCTCCCCCTTTCTCACAATCTGTCTCGGCCCCTATCATTATGTGTTCCCCCCATTTTAGTTTATTTTATGTCATTCTAAATTAAAGAAAAATTAACATTCTAAATTATTAACATTCAATTTACCGTCCAGCTTTCTATTGTGCTGTGCTGCCTTTAAATGCAAATATGGGAGCATTTGTTTAATTTATGGGAAGTGTTCTCAAAATTATACAAGTCATGTTTCTTTTTTTCAGTGTGTGTGTGTGTGTGTGTGTGTGTGTGTGTGTGTGTGTGTATGTGTGTGTGTGTGTGTGTATGTGTGTGTGTGTGTATGTGTGTGTGTGTGTGTGTGTATGTGTGTGTGTGTATGTGTGTGTGTGTGTGTGTATGTGTGTGTGTGTGTGTATGTGTGTGTGTGTGTGTGTGTATGTGTGTGTGTGTGTGTATGTGTGTGTGTGTGTGTATGTGTGTGTGTGTATGTGTGTGTGTGTGTGTGTGTATGTGTGTGTGTGTGTGTATGTGTGTGTGTGTGTGTGTATGTGTGTGTGTGTGTGTGTATGTGTGTGTGTGTGTGTATGTGTGTGTGTGTGTGTGTATGTGTGTGTGTGTATGTGTGTGTGTGTGTGTATGTGTGTGTGTGTGTATGTGTGTGTGTGTGTGTATGTGTGTGTGTGTATGTGTGTGTGTGTATGTGTGTGTGTATGTGTGTGTGTGTGTGTATGTGTGTGTGTGCATGTTGCATTCCTATGTGAGCAGTTGCACAAAAAATGTATGGCTACATGTATGCATGCATGTGGAGGCTGGACCTCAGATATTGGTCCTCAGGAGTGCTATGCACCTCCTTTGACAGAGTTTCCTCTTGGCCTACAGCTCATCAGTTAGGCTAGACTGCCATTCTAGAGAGTTCCAGGGATCCTCCTGCCTCTACCTCTCCGGTATTCAAGCATGCACCACACCTGGTCTTTTCTGGGTTCTGGGGAATCTAACTCAGGTCCTTGTGCTTGTCAAGCAAGCATTTAACCAATGGGGCCACCCTGCTCCCATCACAACAGTCTTATTCCAAGGCCTATGCATAAAGGTTTCTTTAGTTTTCACCAAAATAATGAAAAAGCTATGCAAAATTAGCCCAGATACTTTTCTTTTTATTTTCCATATTTGCATCCCCTACTAAAACTGTCTTTGGCTTATTGAAGAGTAAAGAAAATTTGGAAGCAACATGAGCTGTGGATTGCTCCACTATTGCCTTTTCTTCTGCACCACCATTACCATTGTAAATTAATGGCCTGTCCTGTGAGGTAACACACAAGTAAGGCAGGCTAGAACATGGATCCTTGCTCACAAAGATTTCTTAGGATGACGTTAGCTTCTTTCTCTCTTCAAAGGACACGCTGGATTGCAGAGAGTACAGCTTGTAGGGACTGTCAGTGTACCTTCTCAACTCATGTGTTTATCTAGGAATTGCACTTGGCCTCCCGGAACTCTGAAGCACTGTGGCATCAGAACTCTTGGTTCACTGGGTGCAGTGAATGCTACTTGAGAACAGGGCTTCAGAGAAAGGGCTAGGTATGCACACTGTATGTACCTGCTCTCTACACTCATGTTCCACTGTCCCACAGCATTTCACTTACAAACCTAAGATGACATCATCTAGAATTTCCAGACAACAGCAGCAGAACATTAAATCAAGTGAAGAAACCTTTTCATGATAGTGCTGTGGGCTCAGGTTGTACAACCAATAAGTTAGCCCTGGGCTTGAGTTAAGAAATCATATACTTGACTGACTCAGTTTTAATCTGAGTGGATCTATCAAAATTAAGCACATTTTCACAAATGTCAATTAGGTAAAGAATTTACATCACCGTTTCTAAAGTTGTAGATTGTAAAATTGGTTATCTTTGAGATTATCTGGGTGGCTGCTCTCACCTCTGGTTCCCTGACTTATGTTACAGAATGACCCGAAAAGCTTTGACCTCTTTGACTGCCCACTGGCTTCCAGCACAAGTGTCTCTCTCAGAGACTGTGCACAAAGTCTTCAAAAACCCTCTCATTTTAAATTGAAAAACTGACACACTATTGGCTACTTCACCGTAGGCCAAAGCTTCACATGGTTGACGACTGTTTAGGGGATATGGCAAATATACTCGTGCTTAAAGGTGAACTTTATCTGTAATGGCTGGCTCTCCACTCAAAGAGAGTTAACATAGATAATTATGGCCTAAAATATAAAAGCATAACAATTGAGATCTTTGAAAGTTTCCACAGCTGAAGTGGGGTGAGTCTGTGACAAAAGGAGTTTTATAGTCCTTCCATTGCACTATGTATAAACACACAGAGACAGGGTCTCACATGACCCAGCCTGCCCTTGAACCCCTATGTATCAGGGACAGATATGTATTATTGATCCTTATTTCTCAGTCCCTGGAGTTCTGAGGTTGCAGGTACGGACCATCAAGCCCAGCCTGTGACTCAAGACATTTAAAATCTAAATGCCTCAAAACAAGGATGATACCATGAGTTAACAAATAGTTGGTCCTCAGACATGGCAGGACAGTCACCAAAGACAGCACTTACTGAGTCATTCCATAGAAGGTCCTCATTACACATCAATAGAAATAGCCAGGAGTAATATGTACGTGTTTCCCCAGCCACATCTTTCTCCCTGAGCACCCTGAACAGCTTGGGGACACAAAAATCTCACCCCTTGAGACAGCCTGTCACACTTCTCAGAAGTGCAGGAGAGTAGGTTCAAGGTGGAAGTCCTCGTGACTATCCTTCCCTTTTTGCCCTTGTGCACTGTCCCCAACTATGTGTGCAAGGAGAAACAGACCAGTTTGGACCTGCTGTCCCTGGCAAGCCTCTCTCTCTCTCTCTCTCTCTCTCTCTCTCTCTCTCTCTCTCTCTCTCTCTCTCTCTCTCTCTGTGTGTGTGTGTGTGAACTATACTTTGCATGTGGCAGGGTATCAGAGGCTCTATGCCTGAAGCAGGGTGAATTCAGTAGGCAGGGCCAAGTCTGTGACATGGTAGAAAGGCGCTGTACCTGTGTTCTAGCTCCTGAACCCACCGGGGAGAAACTTCCCAGACACTTATATTCACTCACCTAGTGTCTCATCAGATGAAGTGGGTCATGGATATTGAAGGGGATCCTGCTAAAGAATATCTGAGTAACATGAGCAAGGCGGCCACTGAGTTGAACATAGTAGCTACCATACTGCTGAGTTTGGCTCTGTATTTTCCTAATGGGATGACCTTAGACAAGTCATTCAGTACTGGAAGTTACTATTTTCTGAAGGAAAATACTTCCTTTCTGCTAGAAGGACAGAACAAGTTTAACAACCATGTACGCTTAACACAGCATATGGACCATTGTAATTGTAATAGGAGGTACTGCCACCATGTGTCCACAACAATGCCAGGCTGTAGAGAATCAAAGCATCCAAGATTCCATGTCTACCTAAAATAATCTCACAACTTAGTTGTCCAGAAAGATCTAGTACCTTACCAAATTTTATTTCATATCAATATAGCATATATCATTAATGACAAATACACTTTACACTGTGAAATCTGGTCTTTCCTTGTTCTCATCTTCCATGTCATGTAATAAGGCACAAAGGGCTTGAATAATCTCACACTGGGAAAGAAAAGGACAGACCTAACCTATGGAACCCATCAAGACCAAGTCCAGAGCTCAAACTTCCCCTTGACATCATGACCTCTCCTCTTGTCACTAAAAGCATGCTCCAGACAATGACCATCAAATTTGCTTCTGAAGAGATCAGTCTGATAAGCCTTCCTGACTTCTGCCTGAGTGTGGTCCCCTCAGAGCCGTCCGTATTCTAGCTGCAGGCTAAGGCACTGGGATTGCCCAAACCTAAGAGCTATGCCTCGCTAACATGCTCCCCTCTGCAATTCTCTGCCTCTTTTGGTGTTTACAGTGCATGGTTCTTTGTGATGGCCTTCACGTAACACTGAAGATAGGGTACTCTGATACCTACTGGAGATGACATCTCTAAGGATGTCTCAAAACACGTGGTGTAAACAGCTACAGTTCGGCTATTTTATTCTGGGCTGGTTCTGTCAACTCACAGTGTATTTAGTAGAATATCCCATAGGGATTCTGCTTTATCATGAACTCTTACTCAGGTCTTGGTCCATTGCATAGGTCCTGCAAAGCAGAAACTGGTCTCACACAAGAAGTAGAAACCAGCAGCCAGGCCTGGAGCAGAGGATTGGATAAGACAATAGCGAGTTTTGAACACCATAGTCACACAACTAAGAACAGATGACCTGGAGCTGGAGAGATGGCTAAGTGTTGAAAAGGCCTTGCTCACCCCTGCAGAGGACCCAGGTTCGGGTCCCAGCACCCTGTGCTGTTGCAGGGAACCCAATACTCTCTTCTAGCTTCTGAGGACACCAGCTCCACACCAGGTGCACATAGCTACTTGCAGCAAATCATTCATACACTTAAAATAAATCAAATAAACCTTTTAAAAGGAAAGAAAAAATGTCAGCTGACCTAGTAAGAAGACTCTTCTGGAATAGGATGTGGCAGAATGTGATGTCTTTGGGTGACTTCTGCTAAAAACACAATCTTGACATGAGTGCCCCATTTCAGACTCCTCTGATGACTATCTTTATCTCAGCTCAGTCGCACTTCCAAATGACTCACTGAGGCAGTATTTGAACAACTTGAACAGTGATGCTGAAACCCCATAAAGTTCCTGATATCAGAAAAGGAGACATTTTCTCCAGATGTCTTTATGAGGTCTGTTGCGAGTTTTCATTTACTGTTGAGATGCTGAAGACAGGTCTGTTTAGTCAGGCTCTCAGAATGCTTTAATGGGCCCTAACTTGTTCATCTGCCCCTGGACGTGGACCATCACCATTATCTTGCCTTCGGCCAAGTGCTTACTTAGAACTGAATATCACAGCAGAGTAACCAAACATCCATGCATTTTAGAGCAATTAGGTGACTCTCTAAGAGATATGGAGCAGATGGATGTTTGGCATCCACAGAGGTCAGCATAGATCAGATATCTTCCTGGAGGATGGTATAGATACCAGCTAGAGTGTGTGTGCTATAATTTGAGTATTTGTGCTCTGCAGAAATAAATCTGGACTAAAACAAGCCCTTTTAGGATCTAGAAAGGAACCACAAGTGTGATGCTGAATGACCAGAAGGCCAGCACTTCCACGAATCTCTAAACAAATTAAGATGCGGAGGGAGGGTGGGGAAGACACTCAGTAATTGCTGCACAAGAACAAGGACTTCAGTGTGACCCCCAGAACCCAAGATTTTAAAAGCCAGGCAAGCAGTGATTGCTTGTAATTCCAGACCTTGGGAAGCAGCAAATAGCAGGTCCCTGTGGCTCTTGGCCCAGCTAGTCCAACCTAATCAGGGAGCCCAAGGTCCCAGCAAGAGACATTGTCTCAAAAAAGTAGAGGGAGCTCCTAAGGAGTAACAGCTGAAAATGACTCCTGACCTCTACACACTGATGCATGCATGCACAGTCACACACATATGTATTTACTCACATAAACATGGAGCGGGGGGATGGAAACATTTAATTAGGTAATCTCCTGTTATGGCCAGTGAGAATTTGTGGGACACACTAGCCTGAGTGTCTCTTCCCTGTTTCCATTCTAATATTTGGCATTCATTATCCATAGAAGGTGGGGTAGTTAATACAGGGAGTCCAGGGGCATCTTTGAGGATAAGACCAGCTAAAGCATCAGTAGAACTCATCAATTGCCTTGTAATTTGAACAGTACCTTGGCCGACTTCCGGCTTCTCATGTCGCTGCTCCTGTCCTTCTGATTAATTCTTGTGAATTCTGAAGACTCACGTGCTTAAAGAGAGGTGGCAGCCCTGTGTCTCCACAGCCTCCTAAGACTGTTTCCTGGAGCAATGTGGCTCCGGTTTACTCTGGCTGTCTTCTAGAATGGGTCCTGTTTTATATTCAGTTTCTTATTTTCATTTTAAAACCTAGCCTGTTAACACAAATGGCATAAATTGCCCCTGGTGACCCTTAAGTTTGTGTGACCAGAGAGCAATAAAAGTTTCCACCACAGACAGGTTAGAGGCAGCAGAAAGCGCTTGCTTGCAGCCCCAGATCTGGTCCAGTGTTTTGGTATTGGTGCTGTTGATGCTCGTTAAGAGAACATTGTGGTATAATATTCCTTTAATTGCATGTTCTGTTTCTGCCCCCACCCAAAACTCCATGTGTTTCTAAGGATTCTGGAAAGATTAAGCATTTATGTTCATTTGGATTTCAGTTGGGGGATATTCAAAGTGGAGTCTTTCATCTGGATGCAAAATGACCCTCAGTGCCTCAGCAAACTTCCTCTTTGCTTTCAACTCTGGAAACAGTAGGTAATGAAGCAGCATCGTACTCTGTACTGTCTTCTTGTGGGTGCAAGAGTCCACAAACTATATGCACTTTCTTATTTATTTTCAGAACACCCCTGGGAGGCATCAGAGACTAACAGGACATTGCACACAGTGGAAAGCCCGGTGCCAAGGAAGCCTACCCAGTTGGTTGGGCAAGTGACATCAGTTATTTTATACCGGAGTGCCACACACTCCACTCGGCTTTTTATATTGTCTTAGCCTCTGTCTCCCCTTCCTGTGGTCAGGTAGCCCTGTTAACGGTTCCCACTCTCATTTGTCCTTTCTGGTATTTAATCAACTATGACACTGCCAACAATTCTTACCATGGCATTCTCTCCATCAAAAGATCAAGTCCTAGCAAATTCCCAACAGACCCATGATTTGGAGACTTTTCTGGGTGATGTTCAGAAACTGTTACTTCCTGTGGTTTTAGTGCTATGGGATATCTTTCTGTACACTGTGAATATGTGTTGCTCTGATATTGTTGGTTGATAAATAAAGCTGTTTGGCCAACGGTGAGGCAGAATAAGGTGAGGGGTACAATCGAACTGGAGAGAGAGGAGAAGGAGAGTGGGCAGACGCTGCCAGCCACCAGGAGAAGCGAGATGTGAAAGTACTGGGAAGCCCCGAAGCCAAGTGGCAATAAACAGATTAATAGAAATGGGCTGAGTTAAGCTGTAAGAACTAGGTAGCAAGAAGCCTGAGCCATTAGGCCATACAGTTTGTAAATAATATAAGCCTCTATGTGTTTACTTGGGACCAAGTGGCTGAGGGACTTGGGTAGGAGAGATTTGTCCCAACCACAGGGCCAGGGCAGGACCAGAGAAACTTCCAGCTACAATAACAAGTGTAAATACAGCATATTAAAACTCTAGACTTCTTTAGTATATACCCATTTTAAAAGAGAATTCTATCAATTGTCTACTTGTAACTTATATGATATTTCCATGTAGCATATTTCTTTAAATTAATTAAACTTTAGGAAAGAAAATTTTAAAGGCAAACAAACACTGAATAGACAAGAGTCATGGACTGGTAATTCATACCTATGCACCTGAGGTAAGCATCTGAGTGGTGTCACAGGAGAAAGCACACTGGGAAATTACATGAAGGAAGTCTGCTCTACTAATTTGGAAGTGCAAAGAATCAGGTAAATTGTGCATACTTCCTTAAGAGTCGAATCTGACTGATATGTACATCCAGGTCTGAAGAGCGACACCACTCTCTCAGCAGCAGCACACAGTGGCGTGAGTGACAGGTTCCCGATCCTTCTGGGAAGTGCTACCCATGTCAGGCCTTCCTGTTCTGACACTCAGTGACATCATGGCTGTCTTCAGCCTTTCCAACTGGAGCTTGATCTTCTAACGAGGGACTGTGTGCACTTTCCTGTCTCGTCCACATTAAAGCAATGTCTAAAGAGAACCTGAGTACATTCCCCCGAGAGGCTACAGGGAGTAGGACTCAGACTGCCTGCACTGTACATGTAGATGGAAGGACACACCTGACTGTTGGCTCCTTTGTTCCAGCTTTTCCTGCTTAGTACACATGGGGCCTGTGCCCCTGATAATTCTCCAAGTGCACATCCTTCCTAGAGCTTGCTCATTTGACACAGTGTGCTTTCAGAGTGTCTCTTCAGCCTCACTGACTTCTGTTTGTAACCGCTGGTCCTTCTGAGCCTCTGAAACTACTGAAAGGACTGGGGGTTCAATCTTCAGCCCTCTCCTTTATCAGTTTTCTGGCTCCAGGGGAATCTTGCTGTATGTGAACACACATTTTTACAGATACTTTCTTAGTCATGGAACACATAGTGTATAGTATCTCCATTTTCATGTGTCAATGTTCACTTTTAGCTTCAGGTATCTAAAAAGAATATTTTCTAAATGTTCTCTATACCTACAGAATTTTCTCCATTTCATTGGTTGTCAACAGCATCCATTCAATTGCTCAAACCCCAAATGTAGGAGTTATTTTTGTTTCCAATCTTTGAACCTGCTGCCCCATGCCTATCCAATCCTTCCTAAAGCATCGTTGGCTCCAGTTTCACTGTATTATCCAAATCTGATCTCGTCCCCCCACCTCTATCTCCCTCCTTGGAGTCACCCTACCTGTCTTTGGATAAGCTATAGGAATCTCTTGCCCTGCCTTCACCTCAGGCTGTGCATAACCATTTTCCAGACAGCAGCTGGTCTTCTTCTAAAATGTGAAGAATTGTATCCTGTTGCTCTCCAATCGCTCTCTGCTGCACTCGGAACCAGGTCAGACCTCTGCAGAGAGACTCAACCGTAGTGCTCATGTTTGTTAAGACGGAAAACGGAACTGACATTGAAACCATTGACCTTTCAGAGTTTAATAAGAAATCTTGGAATATTGGAGGTGTGTTCTTGTGGACACTTGAGGAGATTAACAGCTCAACTAATATTGCCAGTTGTTAGGAAAATACAGCAATAGATACGTATTGGGTTACCCAGAAATATAAGTGAAGTCACTGCTCTTGTGCCCAATAAGTAAATCCCAGGACTTTACAGATAAGCAATTTGACCCCAATAATGTTTAAAGAGTTTTTAATTCATTTTTAAGTTACAGAGACTATGGATAGGTATCATTGAGACAAAAGGTGTCTGCTAGAGAAAATCATATTAATACAATTGTTTGTTATATGGATAAAACATTTGTTCACCTAAAGTCATTAACTAAATGTGCTGTGAGATACTAAGTTTTCCCTAGCAATCTTGTGATAATTACTTCATGTTGACTTCGACATCTATTTCCTTTTTAAAATAATATTTTTTATTGTTAGGTAGTTTCATACATTTGCAGAATGTGACTTGACTCAATCTTATCTACTCCCCACTGTTTCACCCCCAGCTGCCCTTAGTTCCCACAGCCCCGTCTCTCTCACCACTTCATGTCCTCTCTTTAGTTTTGCCTTCATTATTAATAGCCATCTGAGTCCAACTAATGCTGACCGTAAGCACATGGGTGGCCAGCCAACGGGGCGTGAATCGCCTACCAGTGGCCACACTCCCTAGCGCAAGTCACCCCCTCACCCAGGGTGCCGTCATTGCCCACAGGTCCTCGGAGGCCCCACTCCTCTCCAGGCTGGAATTTTGACTGGCTTTCTCTTAGTTGAAACTAACCCAAGTCAAAGGACTTTGCAGATAGATTCCCCAATTCCAAGTGGTGAGCCCTAAACATATGTACCTAAGAACAATACTAAATGGGCTCAGTAGGTGAGGTGTGTGTGTGTGTGTGTGTGTGTGTGTGTGTGTGTGTGTGTGTAGCATATGTGTGTACATGCACGGATACACAACAATAATTATAGGAGAAGATGTAATGACTTGAGAGGGAATTCAGGGATGATAATTGAGGAGTTGGAGTGGGAAAAGGGAGGGATAGAAATGATACAAAAATAGTTCATGTATAAAATTTTCAAAAAAGTCAAAAATTTAAATTCTAAAAACTAGGAACAAATGTTGGAACCTTGTCTTCTTTGTAGTTTTTGGGAGACAATAAATCATTTTAGAAATACATTAGTGTTAAAACACAATATAGGGGCTGGAAATATGGCTCCGGGGTAGAGCAGTTGCCTCACAAGCACACAGCTCTAGATTCAGTCCCAAGAACACACACGCACACACACACACACACACACACGGTGAAGAGTGCAGTCTCTCACAGCACCCAGCACCGCTTGTAACAAGGCCTGTGTCATTGATCCACCCTCCATTCTGGAATTTCTTGCTCTTTTCCTTATTCACCCTCTTCCTCTATCACTGAATCTAACTCTCCCTAAATCAC
Source organism: Peromyscus californicus insignis (assembly GCF_007827085.1). Lineage (NCBI taxonomy): Eukaryota > Metazoa > Chordata > Mammalia > Rodentia > Cricetidae > Peromyscus > Peromyscus californicus. The sequence continues at coordinate 4,861,653 of NW_026294413.1, read as the reverse complement.
CCTATTACTGCTGTGTGTCTTCTCTTCACCTTAAGCATGATCTGATTCCCTTGCTCACTTCCCTTCCTCCATTAAGATGTAAATGTCCGAGGTAAAAACACCTTTCCCAAGTTGCCCATCCATTTCTCCCTGGCTTCTTGAGCTCCTCTCTCTGGTCTAAGACTGGTAATGTAAAAGATTGTGGATTGAGTGAGTAAATGTTTATAACTTCAAAAGCATCTTAATGGATAGTAATAACATACGTTATCTTCTATACCAGATGAATCAGGTCCAAGGACAATCCTATAATAAGAAAATTGTCCGAAACAGACAATGGAGAGCAGCTTTTGTGGCCACAGATAGTTTAGGTAGTGTTCCTTTTTCATATCAAAGACCACTTGGAAATTGCCTGTATTGATCCACAAGGGAATTAATAAGAATCCAGCCAACAAGGCTGCCAAGTGTACCTGCTGCTGTATATTTGGAAAGGCTGGCTGAGCGGGCACAGTCAGCAAGAGAAGCCTATTGCATATAAGCAAAGTCTTCCCACCTAGAAGCTTCCTGACATCTCCATCTGCAGGTCAGTAGGGCACCAGGATAAAACTCGGCTGTGGCTCAGCTACTGGCTTTGATGGAGTCTGCAGCTGGCTGGCTCAGTGTGAACCAGGCCTTCTCCTTCACCTGGAAACCTAAGTCCAGAATGATGTCAGGCTTTCCGATCCAGATGTGTCAGCTGGAGGAGAAACCGTAGTAGCCTTCAACATGGGTTATAATTTGTATCATTTGTAATTTCTAGCAGAGATTCAAAGGTGGCCATGTGGCACTGTGAAAGGCATACTGATTCTCATTTATAAAAGATGCTGATTATGTGTTGCTTAAAGACTTTCTGAGACACAGCTCTGTGTGTTTTGGCCGGAGGCTTCTGGTTATTACAACATCAATTTTCCAGGTAGCTTTTGGCTTATTTGTGCTTTCCATTTCAGGTTTTTATTATCAGTTTTGCTGGAAATGTATCTTTGATATCTATTTTTTCAGTTTATGATGATTTAAAACATGTACATATAAAACTTTAGGATCTCTTGTTACTGTTTTGGCTATTCTTTTTTAAATAATTCATCAATATATTTGTATCTACTACCAGTCTCTTATATCTCTTTTAAATATATGTATATTTTATTATTATTATCATCATCAACGTGTGTGTGTGTGTATGTGTGTGTGTGTATGTGTGTGTGTGTGTGTGTGTGTGTGTGTGTGTGTGTGTAAAATAGTGGCAGTAGATGGATGCAGTACCTGTGGAGGCCAGTAGATGGTGTCAGATCCCTCAGGGGCAGAGTTAACAGCTAGCTGTGAGTTGCCCAAAGTGGGTGTTAGGAATTCAAGAGGAGCAAACATTCTCAACACTGAAAGCTGCCTCCAGCACCAAGTTTCTCCACTCTCTTTAGGCATCTTGATGACTAGCTAGACGTATGGAGAAACTGGAAGTCTGTACATAGCCAAGTATTTCACTCAGGGATAATTATATTTACTTTTAAAACATTTTTCATAAATTGATCTACATTTGTCAGCCATTTAATGTTCTACAAAATTAAGAGGTTTTCTGCTGGATGAAGCAGCGACCATTAAGCTTTCAAGGAAGCATTTGCTGCTGATCTCTCTGCAGATGTTTGCTTCCTTCTTCCCATTCAAGAATGTTTCATTAGAAACAAATCACAAACTAACACACTTCAATATATTACCATGAAATACTTTGCAAATGCAACCACAATAGTTTGTATTGAAAGTAGACAAAATAACAAAATCCCTCACAAAAACAAAGACAGTAAAGTACCAAATTCTTTGTTCCTATGCATTGTCTGAAATATTGTAAAGACGGAATGAACTTGGATGTATCAATTAGTCATTCAGATATGTCCTTGAAGCACATTCAAATGTATTGAGGGTTTTTTGTTTTTGTTTTTGTTTTGACAGGGCAAGCATCTTTTGGTAGGCTGCCTCTTTTTGTGAAACTGAAATCAATTTGAAGGCAGGTAGGTACAAAATTGTATCACTTTCTTTCCTCTTCCATAGTACTTTAATATTTCAGTGTGATTCTGACCAGGGCCCAACCACTCCACTGAACAACAGCAGGAATTCATGTATGCAAGAGCCATGTCAGACCCAGAAGACAGGATTTCACATAGCTCTTCTCCACGCTCCAGCTCCCTCCTTCCTCCCATCCTCTCCTCTGGGTTATCCCTGAGGTGTGTTGGGGAGGGAGTTGATGAAGATGCTCCATCCATGGCTGAGCACTTACAGACACTTACCCTCGGCACTTTGACTGTTATGGGTCTCTGCTCCAACAATCACTCTCTGCATTAAGAAGTTTCTCTGTTCAAAGTTGAGAGCTGCACAAACCTATGGATACAAACATAAATATTTATAAGGCAGTTTGACAACATGACCACTTAGCAAAACATCAATAGGTTTTCCCGTAGGTTCCATAGCTTCCCTAGAGATGTATTTTGACCCTGTTACGGTACCAACCATGTAGAGCAGGCTGCATAACCCACCCTTCTCCCTTTCATCTTATGTGTGCTTTAATATACTCATCTAAGTGGGTCTTGTCATTCTGGAAGTTCTTTTGTCAAAAGGTCAGGAAAGAAAGTCCTTGATTCCCTGAAAACTCAGTTTGATTTAAATCTCTGCCCATGAGCAAATTTCCTGGGATTTAATAGGGCCAGTCCACTTAATATGCTTTATCATAATGTCTGTTTGTCATCGGGTACAAATTAAAAAGCTTTTCCTTTCCTGTTAAATTCCTCAAGGGAAAGAATCACACTTATCTCATTGCATCTTTGGTGTTCTTAAGGCCTATCCAGAGAGCCTGACATATGGGAGATTATGTACATGTCTTTAACACACGAAGAAAGGGGACTACATGAAAGCTTCCAGACAACACTGTCCACTACCCCACGGACAGCTGGCCTGTAGTCCCATCAAAGTCCATTCCTCTTCCCCAGATTCCACACCGTGACCACTGTCACCTCTCCATTTGCTCCTCCTCTGGATCACCTCTCTCAGTGAGGACAGTATTCTTCACGTCCTGCTCAGGACAGATACTTTGCTCATCATCATTCCTGCTGCTTATCTCCGATCAGCATATTCAGTGGCTCCTGGCGTTTCTGTAGTCTAAACAATCTAGTGATTTTCTACGTCTTTACCTCGGCACTTGTTCGCCCCTTGTGTCTCAGGAACAGCATGCTAACATCTTCCTGCCTGCTCCTACCTGGATTTTCTACACTGGTCTCCTTAGGAGCCAGTTTCTATTTGTAGCCAAAGTGATCTGTTTTCTTTTGTTTTTCTGTTTCTCTGTGTGTTTCTGTGATAAGTGCTTGTATGTATGTATGCATTTTTTTGCGTGTCTGTGTGTCTGTGTGTTTGTATGTGTCTGATTTGTATATGTGACATGTACATGAATGTATATATGCATACTTTGTGTGTATGTGGTGTGTGTATGTATGTATATGTGGTGTGTACATGAATGTGTGAATGCATGCTTTGTGTGTGAGTGTGTAAGGCAAGGCTGGTGTTGGGAATCATCCCTATCACTCTTCTAACTTCTTTAGGATGCAAGGTCCCTCGTCAAACCCAGAGCTCTCATATATGGCTAGTCTTGCTAGATATCTTGCTCTGGGAATCCCCGTCTATGACTTCCAAGCCTTGCCCATCCAACATTTATGTTGGTTCTGAGGGTCCAAACTCTGGCCCACATGCCTACATTACAACCACTTCAACCACTGAGCAAGCTCCCCAGCTTCCAAGGTGATCATTTGAAAATGGCCCCTGGACTGGTTAATTCTCTCTCCTACTGCCTTTCTCTCCCTCTGGACTCGCTCTGAGAAGTCTTCTCTGACTGTTTAGAGCTCTATACTGTGCTCCCATGATACCTGCCTTTAAATATTCACTTAGAACACAGTCCTGGAATTTCCTGGCTTGTTGATTTCTTTCTTTCAGGTTACTGCTCTGATGTCTGAGTTTACATCTGAATACTCCATGCTTAGTGTGAGCATCAATATATGTTTGCAGGATGTCAATGCATGGTTCTTTGATATAGTGTACACACAGCTTATCAATGAATTATTCACATAAATGCTATGGGGAAAGCAGAAACAATATTATGATCTATCATATTGCTTAAAACTATCAGGCCTATTATTTGGATTCAAGTGGAAATAGAATTAGCCAATCAATACTCACTTATATACACAGATAAATACATAGTGTAGCATACATTTATTCTTAACTCTTTCAATTTTTCTTTATACTATGTGACTTACAAGGAAACTATATAAATCAACAATTATATACATGTTACAATGGGAATTTCATGTACAAAGATGTAATTTTTCATGACACAATATCAATGGGAGTAGAGTGATACGGGAGCAAGTTTTGGTACCACGCTGGAATTAATTTTGTCTGTGTTCCACATGGATCCTCTAGCCTCTGCTTCACTCAGAGACACAGTTATAAGTGTGTGTGTGACACCCATCTTGTTATGTGGATGCTAGGGTCATCTAATGTTGGAGTCAAGTCTTGTGCTCAATGAAATAAATTTTAAAACTCTAGTCCTCGTGATTACACAGTAAACACCATTAAGTACTAAATCATCTCTCCAGCCTTCAGAGAAGTGACTTTTAGTGCAAGAAACCATCATATCCAAAGCTGCACTCTCATAGCCAATATAGCTAGTATTATAATACCAAATTCTATCTAGGCACTAACCCATGGCTTTCTAAATTGCTCTCAAATATATGGTTTATATTATCCATGTTTTTCCAATAGATACACAGTTTTACAGTGTAATCTTGTAGATTTTATATCTAAAGTATCAAAAGCAAATTCATGTCATATGGGTAATCAACCACTTGCTGATTCAATTTCAGGCCCGAATGACAGGAAGAAATTCATGCTTGGTACTGTAGACCTGGTCCAAAGCACATGGATAGGGAGGTCATAGGCCTTACTACACATGGGGAATCCACTATTGCTATTTTTCTAAAAGCAAAACAAAACAAACCAGTTGGCTAAACTGCTTTCTACATAGTGATGCCTATGCCAATAGATTGGTGCTGCTCTCAACCTGGGACAGGGACGCTTTTGCTCTGCAGTGGACAACCGCTCAGCCCTAATGGGGCATGGATATCAGCCTCTTCCCTCAAAGCTTGGGAGGTATCTCTGGAGAGGAAACAGAAAGAATTAAGAGTCAGAGGACGGGAGGACTGCTGGGAAATGCTGTGGTGTGGATATGACAGGAGTGTTGGACTCGTGAACTCACTGTCTTAGTCACTGCTCCGTTGCAGTAAAGAGACATCATGACCAAGGCAATCATAAAGGAGAGCATTTCATTGATGGCTTGCTTATGCTTCTTCTACTGCTGATGGTTCCCTTTGCTGCTTTCCTTTAATTCCTTTTCACAAGTTGGAAGCTTAGCTGGGTGGGGTCTTGCCCTGAAGACACTATTGCCTTCATTCCATTTTAAACCAGATCTTCGTTTAAATTTTTTATTTCATTGAGCACAAGACTTGACTCCAACATTAGATGGCCTGGTGCTCTTTTTCTCCTCAAACTGAACATTTTGTACTTCTCTTTGCCCTGCTGGCTCCTTTTTTTTATTGCAGATCTGCATAAGAGTGACCACTAATAACCACAGGACACAGTCAATTCTAGGCTGTCATGAAATCTCCTCTGTCAATGCCATCCATCTACAACTCTTCAATTTAGCCTCTGGAAGATTTTTAGAACAAGGCAAAAAGCAGCTATATTCTTTGCCAAAATATTGCAAAAATGGTCTCTACAGCAGCTGCTAATATTCTTCACCCCTAAAACCTCTTGAGCCAGGCCTGCATTGTCCATACTGCCCTCAGCACCACATCATTCACACTGCTGCTAGGATGCCCATTAAATCCTGCATAAGGAGTTCAATCTCTTTTGTAGTCTAAAGTCCCAAAGTCTTCCATATTCCTCCACAAAACAGCATGGTCAGGCCTATCACAGCAATACCCCAGTTCCTGACACCAACTTCTCTCTTAATTATTGCTGTTCTATTGCTGTTGTATTGCTAGGAAGAGTCACTATGACCATGACAACTCTTATAAAAGGAAGCATTTGATTGAGGACTTGTTCACAGTTTTAGAGGGTCAATCTGTGATCAGCATGGTGGGAAATAGACAGGCATGGCAGTGGAGCAGTAGTTGAGAGCTTTACATCCTGATCTGAAGGTAGCAGGCAGAGAGGGAGCACAACCAGGCCTAGCATGGGCTTTTAAAACCTCAAAGCCCACTCCTAGTGACACATCTCCGCCAACAAGGTCACATCCCCTAATCCTTCCCAAACAGTT